>NW_027202270.1:46336333-46753833 GCF_024711535.1 Dipodomys merriami | reverse complement strand
GCTCAAGGCTAGCACTCTACCACTTTGGACCACAACTCTGTTTCTGGCTTTTTGGTCATCAACTGGAGACAAACAGTCTCATAGATGTTTCTGCCTGTTCTGGCTTTGAACTGCAATCCTCAGACCTCAGACTCCTGAGTAACTAAGATTACAGGCATCCAGCTTATTATTTCTTTTCATCTACTATTTTGCATTTGGGTTAGTCCTGTTTTCCTAGGCTATTTATTTGAGAAGTATGTGGTAGTTTTCTTGGGAGTAGGGTAGGGGTGTTGATGTAGGTACTCATGCCTATAAATTTTCCTCTTCCACTTATAGAAGTATTCTTGGGAGGCTGTATTTTCATTTTCAATAGATTCCAGAATTTGCTGATTTCTCCTTTTGTTTCTTCAACGACCTGCTTGTTATTCAACAATGTGTTGTTCAGTCTCAGTGTGTTTAAATATTTTCTGTTGCACCTTTTGCTTCTGAGCTTTGGTTTTAATTCCACTATGGTCTGCTAAACATAGGAAGTTCTTAGGAAGGTATTTCAATTTTATTTTTAAGACTTGCTTTATATTCTAAAATATGACCTATTTTGGATAAAGTTCCATTGGCAACAGAGAAATTATTCTTATGAATACTTCTGCAGTGCATGACATTCTGTGCTTTGAAAACACATAAACTTTAAAGGGTGCTACAGGATGTGTCATAACTTAGTCATGATTGTTTACATTGTTATCTTTTACTTACTCATCATTGGGAATCTAGTTTATGGCATAAATTTGAAAACTTGGCTTTATTTTGCCTTGTTTATGCTGTAAAGTTGAGTTGACTCTACCATATAACCTAACATTTGTTAATAAATCATGTAATCTTTATTTATTTGGACCTTTAGTGTGATAAATTTCTGAAGGGTATGAATGCTGTGTTTTACCTCTGAACAATAACATACAGCAACAGAGAAGCTCAATGTCTTTTGAAGTGGTGTCTGTACTAATTATACAGTAAGATCACCATCAAAACACTGTTCTCAAGATGTCTATATATGAGAAGTGAGTCTTAAAATCTATAGAATTTCTGAACATTTCATAGCTCAAACTTAAGTGACTTACTAAACGTGTTTCTGGAAGTACATATGTACACATGTATATATCCTTTTTTTTCTCCCATTATCTACTGTTTCCTCCAGACTCAATTCTGGTTTCTCATACACAGCTCTGCAAGCACTGTGATGTGACTCCTGTATTCAATCAATATTCCATTGGCTAATGTTTCTACAGTTGCATTGCTTAAGGTCTGTGATCTGTTGTGTTGGAAATGGATTTTTCCCCTCTTCCTGCAGAACTGATGTCTTTCTATCCTGTCAGCAGACGGGGTACCTCTGAATGGATGTCCTCTTTTCTCTTTATGCTTCTGTCTCAAATACCATTATCTCACATGTAACTTCTTCAATCCTTTCCACCTACCCTCCCATCTTGTTATTTGCATACCACCAGTATTTCCTAACTTATAGCCCTTTAGCAGACCCTGAGGAGCTCTTGCCCATGTTCATGTCCCTGCCCCACTCCGTGAAGGCATCACATATTCTGCAGTGCTGTAGGAGATTGTGAAGCAGTACAGAGTAGGTGTCGAATGAATGCATGGAACTAATCAAGAGGGGAGTTTTAAAAACATCATAAGTAGATGTCAACATTTTGGTGCTACCTGACCCTTACTAGAATGATGGCCTTAGTAGCACATTCCAAATAGTCCTTGTAAGCAGGAATCACAAATAATTGTCTTCACAATATTTTAGAGTATAGACAAAATTGTGGGGGAATGAGAAGGAGATTTCTCTTTAAAGGGATATAGTCTTAAACTTTTTAAACACTTTACATGTATGGCATAGTTCAAACTAATAACAAGGATACATATCGGAAAGGCTTCCAAAAGGTTTCTCTGCTACATAAATTATTTTCTTGCCCACCTTTATAAAAGTCTAGACCTGTAAATTTTCTCTTTCTTACACATATATACACATACATAAGTTTTTTTTGTACTGAGGGTTGAATCTAAGGCTATGTGTTAACACTTGCTAGGAAAAGGCTTTACCACTTAAGCTATGTCCACAGCCTTTTTTAAAACGTTTTTTTTCTGAGAAAGGATCTTGCTACTTTGCCTGGACTGGCTTCACTTGGGATCAGCCTCCTGCTTCCATATCCCAAGTTACTGAGACTACAGCTGTTCACTGCCATGCTCAGACGATTTTTGTTTTTCATAATTATTAAATCAAGTTTGACAGAAATGGCCTAGGTGTAGTTCTCTAGGGAAGAGATCTGATCTGATGACATCTGAGATTGACAAGGCTGTGTGTGATTACACTGGAAATTAATGGAGGAGATCAGATGGTTGGCCAAAGCTGAGACAAGTGAAATGTTCAAGCTGAACAATCAGTATTGGAGACTGGGGGAACAAAACCTCTTGTTTTCTGTTGATTAAGCTGTTCAAATTTGGGCTGTATTTTCCTCTATAACAGAGAGCATGGCTACTCTGGAAAATTTGCAGTGAGAATCCTATGTGATAAAAGGTGTGAGTTCAAAGCACCTGGTAGAGGTGGAAGACGGTGCATTGAGATGATCATAGTAATGGCAGTTCCTCCAAGTTACTAATACAGCTTCTCTGTTCATTGAAGATGAGCCATTTCAACAAATGTCTAAGGTTTTCTTCACTGCTTCAGAGGTGAAAGATAAGACATTGTCACATTAAAATAATAAATGCTATGATGAAGTCTAGAAGTTGAAAATAATTCTGCCTGCAGCTTAGAAGCTCCCCCATTCAAATTACGGAGGTCCGGGAGCCCAGAGATTGCTCATTACTGATAAGATCTAAATTTACATGGAGTAGAAGTTGGAAACATTCAGGCCTCAAAGCTTGCACCTAATTTTCTGTGAATGGAGATAGAAGTTTACAATTTGTTAGAGGTTTTAGAAAGTACAGAAGAGGTATGTAGAGATTTTTTTACACCCTTTGCAGCTCCTTCAATGAAAGCTTGTTTTTTGAGATGCACTATCTTCAGAGTTCCTGTGCTGAGAATTGATTGACTCAAGAACTCTGTTGGAAAGTGGGCTATAATCATGTTATTTGGTGACTTATCATGATTTTTATTGTAAAAAAATTTTAACCATTCTTTCTGTCTTGACATAGTTGCACAGCTTTGGTTTTAAATACAGAAAAGGAATCACAAACATATAGTAATTACAATCCTAGACTTTCATGGGCCAGACACCTGTTTAGTTTTCACTCTATCCCAGTTATTTCATTTATAGTAAATTACTGGTCTTTTGCAGTTATAATATACATTTTTTGTTTTGATAGTACCAAGGTTTGAATTTAGGGCCTCATGCTTGCTTGCTAGGCTGGTATTCTTAATACTTGAGCCCTGCCCTTTGCTTGTGATTTTGGAGATGGAATCTAGTGAATTGTTCTCCCTAGGCTGGCTTTAAAATGATCCTCCAGATCTCAGCCTCCTCTGTTGCTAAGATTACAGGTGAAAGCCATTGGCACCTGGCTTACAGTAGCTTTTAAATTATCTTAAAATTTTATTTCTTTTATGTTACTGTTAATATAATATCTTCTGAACAATTATTTCCCAGATATTATTTAAAATTAAAATTAATTTTGTTAGCATACTGAAAATGTGTTTATTGGTAGTTAAGAAGAGGTTGTCCATGTAACTTAGGTAGAATTTGAATAAAGAGAGAGAAATTGTGTCAGAAAGAAACAAAGATCTTATTGTATTTTCTAACTCCTTGAATAGATTAAACAATTATATTCATAATTCATAAATTCATAAATATTCATATTCATAAATATTGAGGTATGTATTATATACCAGGAATGATGGTGGCTGTGTTAGTAATGTGTTTGGCTGAAAGTAACAATAGAAACAGACACTGTCTAAATGTAAAATGATTGTCTTGTTTAATAAGAAATAGATAGGTTAGTGGATCTGGTTTTCACATAGTTACATTAACCCAGTAGAAACTAGATTCTTTCTGCCTTTATACTCTGTTTATCTCAAGGTGTTGGTTTTTGTCTTGAACTGGTTACCTTTGATTCTACCCTGGATCCCATTAGGCTACTGATCCAAACAACACTACCTTTTATAGCAAGAGATGAGGAAGAGGTAGAAAGCTGTACCAGAAGGTGAACAGTTCTTTTATCAGAGAGGAACAATTTTCTCTGTCTCCTCTATAGACTAAATTGACTTAGCCACAGATGATGAGAAAATGGAGAAAGCTGGTATTTGGAGAGAAAGAATGTGATTTTCATGTTTTTTTGAAATTTTCTTAATAAAAGAGGTGTTTTGTTGATTATAAAGAAAGAGGATAGTAGTTGGGTGGCAAACCAGTGCTGGGCATTCAGAGAAGAAAGCAAGTGAGCACTGGTCAACTATGACCCCATTACTTGAGAGTAACAAAGATACCGATAGCTAGAGGCACATCATTCTGTCTATGGATAAGAATGGTGACTGTAGAACATAGCACTTGAGATGGATGCTGACATTTTTAATGGACTAGATGGTCAGGCAGTAACCTTTAGAGATCTGAAAGTCCAAATCCTCGGGTTTGTTTCAGGAGAGTAATCAGTGGGAATATTGGAAGGCATTTGAAATTTGAACATGCTATCCCTTTAGACAGGATCAGGTAAATGCAGTGTGGCTTAATGTGTGCAGAAGTCCTGCGCTAGAAGCAGGGTTTGGGTGTGCCTGAAATAGCTTAATTATCTTTGGTGAAAATCTGTGTGTTTCCCATTTCCCACATCAAAGGCCACCCTCAGATGCATTTAAACTTGGATTTCATGTGTGTTTCTGAGGTCTGTTGTTTAGCACCCATAGATGCACTTGTATTTTTTTTTCTGATTATCACTTAAAAAATTTTAAGTAGTTGTACAAAGGAGTTGCCATTCCACAGAGCAGTTTATGAATACAGTAACTATTGATCAGTATCACCTCTTTAATCATTCTTTTCCATTCCCCACTCCCAAGCCCTGTCTTCCTTCAATTTTCTTACTTTTGCATTGAAATTTATAGAGTAGGGGAAGTTGTAGTTTTTAAGTTAAAGAAAATCTCCAAAGGCCTTTGAGTTACAGTTGCAAGTTCCTTAATGTGATAATATCATGCAGTTTAATGAACTGTTTGGCATGGAATACTGGTGATTTATATTTGCTACATTTGGAATCATGTTTAATAAGCCATGCCAAGTCATTTTTGGTGCAGTTATAGCAGCCATTGAGGTAATTTTTTTAATATGAATAGCAATTAATGAAACAAAATAGTAATTGTGAGAGCAATGGAGCTATGTCACTATCCAGAAAGTCCATACTTTAGTCACAGTCTTTGTTGGAGAAACAATTGAGAAACCCTAGTAGGCTCTCAAAGAATGGCATTTGTAGAAAGAAAAGCCAGGCATGTAATATATGCTAACGCTAATAATATTGTTGATACAGGATTCAGAAGATTAAGAGATCATAAGCCCAATAATAAACCCAATATGCCTATGTGCTGTAGGTCTTGTTTCAACTTAGTTACTATGCATTATCATACTCATTAAAATTAATTGTATTTATAATATTATCTTATATCTTCTTTATGCACACACATATGTAAACTCTACTTCCATAATTATGTCTGTCTCTCTATGTAGGCATTTTACCTGAAGAAAAGAAGATTCATCAAATTGTTTAAATAGGGATACAGGTTGACCCATTGCAGCAATGAAATATACAAGAGCCTATGTCAAAAAAAAAAGAACTTTACAATTTAGGCTGGGGGAGGGGATGTAGTTGTAGAGGTGGGAGGTAAGGGATGGTAGGGGAAAAACAAAGGAGGAGGCAACAATGCTTGATAAGAAATGTACTAATTACCTTGCCCATGTGATTGTAACCCCTCTGTACAGTATTTTCACAATAAAAACCTTATTAAAAAATGAAGATTCATAAAATCATAGTTATTTTTGGAGATTGTGGGATTGTCCTGTAAAGGAAATTTGAGAATTGTTTCCTGGATTATATATATGAGAGATATTTAGGCTCCGTTCAAAGGAAGGAATTTTTTGGAGATCTGCCCAAAGTGAAATGGGCTCCTTTCCAGAACTCCTTCATTGGTTGAGACCAGTCTGTTCACATCTAAGCCAGTAGAGTGTTCTCAATCTTCAACATGCCTCAGGATTGCCTGGAGAACCAGAGCAAACTCAATTGCTACGTCTCAATGCCAGAGTTGTTGGCTTTAAGCTTCAGGTCTAGGCCTCATAATTCTCTTGCTAACAACTTCTATGGCGAAGCTAAGAATGATGTTCTAGACATCATATTTTGAGAATTATTGGGTTAAATGAAGCATACCTCTCCAATTTCCTATTCATAGGAATCATCTGGGTATGTCAGTTAAAAGCAGAATCGGATCCAAATTTACACCCGAGATTCTGTATTTTTGACATTTCCCAGGTGACTCCAAAGCACTTGGTCTATTGACTACATTTTGAAGGGCCTCTTGTCAAGGACGCTGTGGCCTGAGGAAGTTCAAGCATCAGAGGGCAGTTGGGCCAGAGTGTATTTGAAATCCTCTACAACCCTGAGTCTCTATAAAAGAATTTTATTTTGATAAATCCTTACAAGGAACAAAAAGTTGACTTCAGCTTTTCAAAAGAGTTTTTTTTTCAAGGTAAAATGCCCTTTTCTTACAATTATCACATCATAATTACAAACATTTTTGGTGCTTCTCTGCAGGTCTTTAAATAAGAACTCATTTGACTCACTCTGTAGGCTGTTGCTCTTCAGAAAAATGCCTCATTGATTGAATCTACTACTGAGCTTCAAATGGAAATGACCTTCACAGTCATTTATTTAATTGAGCTCTGATATTTACTTGCAGATTTGGCCATTTTTCATAAATGCTTCAATCAAAAAATCGTGTGGGTGTAGCTATAGGATGTCTATGGTATTATTTCCTAGTGAGGTCTCTGGGGTTGTGGTCATGGACAGATGACAACAATTCAAAAGAATACTCATCTTTTAAAAAAATATGAGACTGCTAGGATAATGCAAAGTTTCATTAAGAAAATGAAAATGTCCCTTCTAAGGAAATGCATGTTTGTCTATTAAGAACCAAGGAGATATGTTTTCTGTTTTCTTCTATTTACACATGCGAAAGCTACACTTTGTCTTTGCTGCTTTCCATTTGCTCTCTTGCTTTCCATTTGCTCTCCTCTCAGAGCTGCTCCTGGATTCTTTACCTTCTGAGCATCCATTGCTTTTTAGGCTTTGGTTTGCTGGCATGAAGGAAGTATAGACTCATAATCAGATCAGTTGGAGGTACAAGATAAAGGTCTCAAACACGAAAGGATGATTATTAATATATTCTTTAACCTTTTTCTAAATGTTATTTTTCTCATACAAAGATGGGGAAAGTAGCATTTGCCTGCCTACCTGCCAGGCACTTTACATTTAATTCTTTCATAAGCCATCTGGTCCAGGTGATATAATTATATTACAGAGAAATTGTTTCAGGAAGGTGTAACAATTAGTGTCTCACCACCTGTAAGTGGACAAATCTAAGGGGACCCGTCTCGAAAGAGCTTAGCTTTATCTTATCCTGGAGACTTCCTATTAGAAATCACATCTTCTTAGCAATGTAGGTGTTCTCAGATCATGTACCAGAGATTTGACAAGAGAGGGGAGAAAATAAATGTTCCCATCAGTCAGGGCTGCTTTAGTGTCTTATCCACAATCCACCTGAAACTGTACTTTCTGGCAATGGGAGATACTAGAAAAAAGACTGGCTGATAGATGGGACTAGATGGATTTTGTTTTATTTTCCTGATAGGATTTTATATTAACTTTGCTTGGGCTGGCCTTGGACTACAATCCTAAGTACTTGGGACCTATATAACCATTCTCAGTTTTATTTGTTCAGGTGAGATCTCCCTAACCTTTTGCCCAAACTGGCTTCTCACTATGATCCTCCTCCTGTCTCCACCTCCAGAGTAACTAAGATTATGAGTGTGTACAGTCTTTTAGAGAATAACTTCTAAGCTACTCTCAAGTGCCATGAACACATTGTCTAGAACACCGTCTACCCATTGCTGACATAAAGGCAGAAACTGTGGATGAGTGTGAGGGGTTTGCAAATGTACTAGATTGTGTTGAACATGCCAAAAACAAACCAACAGAGGCTGCCTACCTTTTTATAAGGAAGAGGTTTGTCTGGCTCATCATTTCAGAGGCTAAAGGCCCTGCATCTGGTGATGCTATCATACTTTTGAAGAAATGCAAGGAGGTGTGGCCATGGAGAGGGAGCACAAATGTGCCTTTATCTCTTTTGATCTCTTTGCTTACATTCAGTCATGGGGCCTCCACCTTGATGATCTAAGCTAATATTAATAACTTCTCACAGGCACTCTTAACATCAAGATAAGATTAAATTTACATTCTTAGTGCTTCACAACAGGGGAGTACATTTCAACACAAGATCCCTTAGGGGGTACAAAACATATGTAAACCATGCATTCAAGTATGAAGAAGGGATTAGAAACAGGAGCCAACTGAAATGGGATGTGTAACCTGGCCTCAGTTTCATCTGTGGGACCAGGAGTAGCACTTTTCTGTGGCCCTCAATTTCCAGACCTAATTTAGATATCAAGTAGTATTCATTACCAAGGAGATTTATGAGTACTTGTTACAAGTATGAGGCTTTGAATTAAACTATTACAATGATCAAATTGTGTATTCATATCACAGCCTTGGGCTATAATCAAATAGTGTGTTTATATAACAGCCTTGGTCTATGTAAAGCATTTTGCTGAGACTGAGGACTCTTAAGATAAAAGGGGTGAAGGCAGAGAGGGATGTGGGGGTCCAGTCATCCCTGAGGCTCCCAGTCCTGGCATAGTTCTCAGCCCACTTCCTGTTCTGTCTCACTCAGCAGTATCACTGTAGAGTAGCAAAAGTGATTGTGTCCATGACAGTGCTACTTTCTTACATACTTACTGTTATTGTCACTGTGAAGGATGAATCCTTCCTTCTTTCTCCTTTGGTCTGTTCTTCAGTGATGCCTTATTGTAAGGCAGGCATGTGGATAGATAGAGGTGTTTGGCTGTCAGACTCAACTGGAAGGAATTTGAGCATGGCATGAGTTTTAATGCCAAGTTTTATGTCTCTTAAAGGAGTTGCTTCTGTTTTGCAAAATTCCATAGAATCATTGTGGTGTTATGACCCACAATACAAATAAATTACATGCCAAGCCACCAGTTTTCATCGATGGGGAGTGAAACAACCACTATTCACTGATGAGCAAATTTTGTGGTTTGAGGCACAGATGGACAGTTTGTGTAGATTGCAAAAGGAAATGAGACCTATGAGTTCGTATTATCAACCAAAAGCCAAGAACACTAGGGGAGCTCAGTTCTGAATGAGGATTGGGAACTGGTTAGCTCATATCTCTACTTAGAAGTCTTTAGTTCAAGTCACTGAAACTGAGATCTTTCATTCATTTGTAAAACTGAGATGACAATATCTGTTTGCTTATCCTTTAAGGCTATTTGGGGGATTCACTGAGATAAAGCATAGACACTTGGTGAGTTGGAAGGTACCTGGGATTAAAGGTTTAATGTATTACAAGGAGGCTTGGAGCTCTCCAGACCATACATTTACTTTCAGGGCCAACTTTGAAATGTCAAGACAAGCCTGTCTCATCAATCAGTCCATCTACAGATGTTGAAAGTCTTCCTCTTGAAACTCAGCATTCCTGAGGTGGCCATCTGCAGAAGATGAATGATAAGGGATGCCTAGACCCTGTCACAGACGGAGGGTCAGAAGGAGAGTGACAGGAACAGGGTCTGTGAGACTGCTGGGGTGAGTTAAAGGGAATTCCGAGGCTCTTTGGTAGAGCTCTTGATTTGTGCAACCTGTCAAAGCTGACAGAGTCCTGGAAACTGCAGTCAATGAGGCAAGAAGGCTTTACTGACAGTAACAGATGGGTGTGGGAGGAGTTCTCTCTCTTTATGTGAAGTCCAGATAAGCTCATCCTCTGTGTGCAAAGAAAAGCACATAAAAATTAAAAGATGTATGTGCTAATCCCCAAAGATTTGCTGATAATTATCATAATTTGTAAGCACCATAATACTACGACAATATTAACCACCTCATAGCAATAGTGTCCCAATTTCCCTGACTACGAGAGCATTTTGTTTATACAGATACATGCTCTACACTGTTTCTTCTTCAGATATTTTGGCTGTGTATATTTAAGACAACCATGTGATGTTATGAGATACATGTCAGCAGCAAAAAAGTTATTGCAGTGAACCAAATCAGGCCCCTCATCTCACCACATTCCTTGTCTTGCATTTGTGGCAAGTGCATCTAAAATCTCACATGCTGAATCCCATATGTAGTGTGTCTTTATTGTCTATTATGCATTGAATATCTAAATTTGATCATCCTCCTGGCTACTTAGCTTAATTTTTCTTACAAACATCACAGTGTGTCTTTTCTGATTTCACACAAAGCACAAGGACATCTTTTTTTTTTCATTGCTTAAGATAAAGACACAATTTCTTTGCATGTTTTCAATTCCATCCTTTTGTGGACGATTCTGTGTTTCTTGGCTAGCTGAAATGGGCTCTGAATGCCATATTCAACTTTCTGAATCTGTAAGATATGTGAGTGGAGAGGGAGTTTTGGTGTTTCTTAGGCTTTCCAAGGATCATGAGTATTAGCTGATGATATTTGATAGCCTTCAGTTATGGATCTGCCCCTTATGTCAAGTTGGTGTGGTTAGTTCACTCAATACCTAAGTATCGTTTAGAATACATCTTGTAATATTTTTTAAACCACCACCACCACAAAACGCCTTTGCCAATGATTATTTATCAATCAAAATGGCGTTGGTCTAAGGGTTCCACTCCCTTAAAGAATAAAAAGAAAGGTCCATCTTAAGGGAACAAAGATCCTTAAAATATTAATTAATAAAACATAGTTGCAAAGGGAAAAGAATGGATGAGAAGAGGGTTATAGGACCTAGGCTATTTACTCTGGAAGAAAGGAGAACACACACATTGTTTTAAGATATTTGAGGAGGTTACAGACTTAGCATCTCTCTCAAGAGGTTCCAACAGAGGAAATGAGTTTATACGTCAGCAGACAAGAAAGAGGCAGGAATGCAACTTAGAATCAAGCATGGTGAAGAACCAAAATGAGATACCAGGGGAAGATTATTATTATTATTATTTGCTTTACGTTTTGAAATAATTATAGATTCAAAAGCTACTGCCAGAAATGTACAGGGAAGTTTCCTGATCATCTGAAGGAAGTTGTTCCATGATTTCTTCCAAGGAACTTCTAGCTTGGCAAAAGAGGCCAGCAGACCAATGACCCAGGGAGTATATGCGAGTTTTCTGCTCTTTCACAGACAGAGGCATCCTATGCTCTTGCTGTAACAGATCCTGACCAGCACAGACAAGAGCACTTCCTCTTGTGGGAATGAGTGTTTCCTATCATCAAATGTCATAAGATCACCCACTTAATGACTACTTGCAAAATGTTGGGCTGTGTGGTATAAGGTGCCCTGTCAGTGCTCACACAAAATAGGTCGACTAGATTTTCTTTGTCTGCATTTTATTAATTTGGCCAGCAGGATTCCAAAATATTACACAGCTGTCTGACAGGCAAAGTTCAGAGTAGATGCACCTCAGATATAAACATGCCTTAAATGAATTGTCTATCCTTTGTACCATGTGATGCTACTTAGAAACCCTTCATGTTTTTCCTGTGAAGAAAATTGCCTTCTGCCGATGCACTGCTCTCCATGACCGCCTCCTCTGCCCTTTGCCCTTTTCCAGTTGCTCTCGGGATGCCAACGATATAAAAATATGTAATTATAGTTTTCATTATAGAGATGAGGGAATAGAAAGGACTTGGATGTCTGCAGTTGCAGACACAAGCAATTTCTTTTCTGGTGGCATTTCGCATTCTCTCGGTGTATTTACTTAATGTCGGTAACATTTTTTCTGTAGTAGTTTTACCCGTTTGCATAGTGTCATAGCTTTCAGTGCTCCCATTGATTTGAATGTCATCTTTTTTTTCCTACCTGCTGAGGCACCAAAATGACCTTTAATTTTTATTCTTCCTACTGTTTTCTCCTTGTCTCAGTCACAGCGGGGTCCTTTTCTTGAAGTTCGTGGAGTCCCATCTGTGTTGGGCTATGTTACATTTTTGTGTAATGGTGATTTGGAGACCTACTTGGTGAATTAGTCAGCTTTTTATCACTAGCACGAAATGGCCAAGGCAACTAATTTTCTGAAGAGAGATTTATTTAGCTCCCATTTAAAGAGATTTAATGGCAGAGTCATAGAAAAGGCACCTGATAGAATGGTGGGTAATAATGGCAGGAGGGCCATCACAGCTTGGTAAAGGAGCAGAGAGAAAGAAATCAGTCAGGACCAAGCTTGCTCCTTTTAGAACAATACTCTTCCCAAAATGTAAAGGGGCAGACATGACCTGCCTAGGTCTATGTCTGCAGTGCCCCAAGAATCTCCCAGGATGCCACATTTCTCAAATCTTCCTCCATCTCACAACAGCATCATCCTGAGGACCATGCCATTAATCACATTGAACCATGGGGATCAATGCTATTTTTAAAACTTCTTGGTTTTTTGTTACTTTTGATATTAAATGTTTGCAATACTGATTTTAAAATACTGAAAAATGTAGTAAAGAATAAGAAAGAATATTATAGCAAATTGTCTCAAATTATCTGCCAATAAACCCAATTAACCTTTTAGTAGATATTCAATTAACTTCTACATGTCAGAAATTTGTATGGGCATGAATAGAGATCATGTGAACACAGTTTTACAGCTCACTTCCGAGCACTTTTCTTGGTTATTAAGTACTAATTGAAAGCATTTAAATGTTATTCAACTTTAAAATAAATATAAAGCACATTTATATAAAAAGTTAAATACAGGAAGCGATAAAATATAAATTAACTTATAATTTGATATTGTATTTCTTAGTAAAATTTGTTAAGTTCAGAGTGTATTGTGCTTGTTATTCTGTATCTTGCATTTTATATTAACTCATATGTTGGTCTTACTAATAGTACCAGAAAAAAATACTTAATTTCAACAATTTTATATAAATCTATTGTATATGAGAGCACCATGTCTCATATGCATCCTTCTGATACATATTTGTTCCCCTGTTGTTGTTTTTCTATTCCAAACAACATTGGAATAACCTTTCTTTTTAAAGTGCCAAGACATCTGTAAGGTAAATTTCTAGTATCATGCATATGAATGCCTACCAGAGTTTAGGCATTTTAACAATTTCCTAAATACTGATAAAGTCCATTTTAAAGATTGTTCAGCTCTCTACTAACATTTTACCAGAGGATCTATACTTGGCATTAAAGGAGTTCATTAAAATACAAATATCAGAGGTGAAAAAATAATGGTGGAACTAGGGTTTGAACAAAGGACTTTGAACTTCTTAGGCTGGTGCCCTACCACTGAAGCCATGCTTCTAGCCCTTTTGCCAGTTATTTTGAAGATGGAGTCTCATAGACTTATCTACCCAGGTTGACTTCTACTGTGATCCTCTGGAACTCAGACTCTTGAGTACTTGGGTTTACAGGTGTGAACCTCTGATGACCAGAGAAAATAACATCTTTTGATATAAGTTTAAAAATTTTCAATAACAGTAACCATGTGTGTTTCATGTGTGTTGGTGATTGTTATTGATTTCTGTGCATTACCTATTTCTATTCTATGTGCTTTTTACAACAAAAGTCTACCAGCAATTCCTAGGAATTCTTAGCATTCCTAGGAATGGTAGGAGTGGAGTGGTGGTTACATTTTCCTGGTGGGATCCAGTATCTTGGATGTTTATTGCTATTTTCAGTGAATTGCATATGCACAAACTCTTTTTGCTCCTTTTTCTAATGACTGTCAATAGTCTTTAAGGATGTAAAAATTTGTGTTGTGTGTGTTAGTGCACACCTGTCATTTCAGCAGTGAGAAAAGTGTAAACAGAGGATCATAGTCTCAGGTTGGCTCCTAGTCAAAAGTTGAGACCTGAAGAATAGCAAAAGCAAAGATGGGCCGGGAATGTGGCTCAAGTGGTGAATGTCTGCCTAGAAAGTATAAAGCCCCGAGTTGAATCTCCAGTACTAAATAAATAAATAAATCACAAAGTAGAAGGTTGTACAAGAATTTACAGGTGTTTTTACCTTCAATACTTTGAGATGATCTAGCTAGGATGTCCCTAAATTCAATCGGTAGCAGTAAAACAAATGGAAGGATGATAATTATCCTGTGATTATTTCGATGGTCAAGGTAAATTTAAATTTTCCCATTCACATTCACATGAATCATCTATATTGTGATACAAAGTTGAGGCCTTTACCAGATTCCTACTGTTGAAAAGAACTCAATGGCTGCTTCCTGAGTATCTTACACCAACAAGAAATCAGAACAGTAGTGTAAAGCCACAGCAATGTAACACTAAGCAGTCTTAACATACCATGTGGTACAAAGATATGTTATTTCCCAAGGGAAATATTTGCAATAGAAAAATAAAGCAGATTACCAGATGCATATGGTATCATGCTGTTTTGCTTGATAAAAATATGCCCAACAAAGTATTAAAGACTATGCTCAAGTACTAAGGGAGGGATAGAAGAAAACATAAAAATGTCAATAATGGTTATATTTGAGCAATGGCATTCCTGGTAATGTTCAATATTATTACAAGCTCTCTATTCCTTATACACTTCATATAATTCACATGCATTTAGAAATCCACAAATGTCACAAAATTAAGGGACTCAGTAGAATTTTCAGAGCAATAAATGCTTCTTGAGCTCTTAGAGTACATGAGCTCTGAACTGTTAGTAATCGTTTTTGCTCTGCCAGTAATTCTCTTTTACTTCAAGATTTATTGCATTTTTATAATGACTCATTTTTAAATAAAGTGATTTTTTAATAAAGTGATTTTAAAAGTCTGATTTTTTTGTTGTTTAACAAGAACAGCACCAAAAGAGAAATATAATGTTAAATACTCTGGTAGTATATATTAGGTATAGTTTTCAGATCCTATTCTGGTATATACATTTAGTAATTTTTGTATCTGTATCACTTTTTGTTATATTACCATGTTGTGAATTGTGCTTTTTACATAGTTGATGTAATTTTTTCCTTTTTTGGTAGTACTAGGATTTAAATTCAGTGCTTTGCAGTTATTCAACTCTGTGAGCCACACTCCAGATCTTTGAGCTTTCACCCTGTTTTGAATAAGATCTTGCTTTGTGCCTGGAGCCATGGTCCTTGACATCTTTGGCCCCTGCATCGCTAGAATTAGAGCTGTATACCTTCCAGCTTTTCATTGGCTTAGATAAGATCTCATGAACTTTTTGCCTGGGTTAGCCTAGAATTATGCTCACCTTAGTCTTTATCTCGGGAGTAACTAGAATTACAGATGTTTTGAATGTTTGTGTAAATAGCTCCAAGCCTCGCCACATCCTCCCAGGTGATCAGGCCAAACACTTCTTGTCCTTTCTTCCTTCATCCCAGGTTCATTCCATGAGGGGGTCCTGTGGGCCCATCACTGAAGAATGACATCGTTTGCATGATTTTTTTTTGTTGTTATTGTTGTAGTCATGTCTTGCCTGGACACTTGTCACCTCTTGGTTGTCCTTGGTGTTCCCATATTTCCTTTCAGTTTATTCTCAACAGAGGAACCAGTGATCTTGTTGAAAGGAAAATCTGATTATGCATTTTCTTCTGAGTATTTCAGTGGCTTCTTTACCTCACTCAGGGTAAAAAACTCAAGCTCTTAAAATGACCTGCAAGGAAACAGGATGCTGGATACTCTCACCCTCTTTTATTGTTACTGTGTTTGCTCACTCCTTCCATCCACCCTGACCCTCTTGTTAGGCCTCCTCTGTCTTCCTCATTCTTCAGCTTCAGGCCTTTCTTTGGCCTTACTAGTCCTTCTAGTATGTTCTTTTCCCACTTTATTTTGTTACTTTCTGTACCTTCAGTTCATTTTCTCAATGGAGCTTCCTGGCTTGTCTATTTAGAGTTGCACCCCCTCTGTGTTACCCCTATCTTTCTTGAGGCTTCATATTCTTTCTCTAGCTGGCATAATAATTGCTACTATCTTCATGCTTTCTCTCCCCTCAGTAGAATGTAAGCACCATAAAACAGGCATTTTGATTATCTCACTCAAAACACATCTACAGAGCAGGGCTAATATGGTAGATCAGCAGCAACCCATTCCTTAGTAAGTCATTAAGCTGTTGACCATTGCCCTATAGATTATGGCACTTGAATTCATAGTTTTTCTTCTTTGAACAACTTCCTTTTCCATACAGAAAAGTAGGATTACTACACGAAAGTGTATGACCATATCAAAAATAAAGTAAAAGGTGTCCTTTATTTTAGCAAGGCACACTATGTAATTTTCCCTTATAGATTATGTTAGGAACAGCTAGGCCTAAGTCTTGACTAAGATCGTTAGCTTTAGAACCTTGTGTAGACGGTTAAACTCTGCTGAACTTTAGTTTATATTTCTGTAAAATGAGGTTAATGTTTATTTTAAAAAGCTGTTGTTAGACTTTTTTATTAAAAAAATAAAACATTGCAAAGTGTTTGGAACACAGTAATAATCTATAAATACCAGTTTCCTTTCTCCATCTTGACTCCACACTTTTACATCTAGGGAAGTGCTAGTAGTCAGACAATAGATTGAATCAATCTCCTTTCTAATGTTTTAACTTTTTACTTGGACATAGATTTTGTTCTAGAACAGTATGGGGTGGCAACACATATATTAATTCTTCTTGGATTTACTATATAATCGATGCTAGATTTGAGCATATGGACTTCCTACCAAGTCTCCTAAATGCTGGGCTTAAAGGTTTGCACTACCAGGCCTGGCTCCTATGGACATTTCTGATACTCAATTCATTCTTTTTTTTATTAATAAGTTTTTTTATTGTGAAAATACCACACAGAGGGGTTACAATTACATGAGCAAGATAATGAGTACATTCCTTATCAAGCATTGTTGCCTCTTCCTTGGTTTCCACTTACCATATATGCCCCATCCAAAATTGTAAAGTTCATTTTTTGACATAGCATCTTGTACATTTCATTGTTACAATGGGTCCACCTATAGCTCTATTTAAACAATTTGTTTTTTCCCTCCCCCTCCCCAAATTATACCAATATCAAATACAGTGAAAACAGGGGTTATACCATGGGGGAGGGACATACAAAGCAACAAAAAAAATCACCTTATAAATATGTTAGAAAAAAATAGCATGAAAGAAAAAACACTTGAGTCCTTATCTTGGGGTTCATTTCGCCTAACATCACCTTATCTGACCTTTTCTGCTTCTCTCAGACATATACTAGTTATTGCAAATAAGGGAAACTATGGGACCTACGTTTCTTTGGACCTGCCTTACTTCACTTAATATGATCTTTTCCTAGTCTTTCCATTTCCTAACAAAAGGGGCAATGCCATTCTTTCTGATTCCATTGTGTGTGGGGGGGGGTGTGGGTGTGTGGGTGTGGGTGTATATAAAATCACATTTTCTTGATCCATTCATCTACTGAGGGGCATCTGGGTTGGCTCCATATCTTAGCTATGGTAAATAATGCTGCAATAAACATAGTTGTGCTGGTAGCTTTAGTGTGGTCTTCTTTGTAATCATTTGGGTAAATGCCCAAAAGTGGGATTGCTGGGTCATAGGGGATCTCTATGTGGAGTCTTTTGAGGAACCTCCATACTGCTTTCCAAAGTGGTTGAACAAGTTTACACTCCCTCCAACAATGCAGTAGTATTCCCTTCTGTCCACATCCCCTCCAGCATCTGTTGTTATTAGAGTTCTTGATTATAGCCATTCTAACTAGGGTGTGGTGGTATCTCAGTGTTGTTTTGATTTGTATTTCTTTTATGGCTAGAGAGGTTGAGCATTTCTTCATGTGTCTATTGGTCATATTTCTTTCCTCTTCAGAGGAGTATCTCTGTAAGTCTTTAGCCTACTTATTTATTAGGCAGTTGTTTCTTTGAGGATTTGTTGTTGGGGGATTTAATTTTTTGAGTTCCAGGTATATTTTAGATATGAGACCCTTGTCCATTTTATGGCTAGTGAAGATCTTCTCCCAAACTGTGGGTTTACTATTGATCTTGCTAGCTATGTCCTTTGCCATGCAGAAACTCTGCAGGTTCATGCATTCCCATTTGTCCAACCTTTCTTTGATTTGTTGTATTTCTGAGTCTCTATTAAAAAAATTTCCTCCTGTGCCAAGGAGACCTAGGGTTTCTCCTGTTCTGTCCTGTAATGTTTTTAAGGTGTCTGCTTTGACTCAGAGGTCTTTGATCCAATTTGGAGTAGGTTCTGGTTCAGGGTGAATATATAATGATATAGCTTTAGTTTTCTACAAGTGATTAAACAATTTTGCTAGCACCATTTACTGAAGAGACTCTCTTCCATTGTATTTTTTTCAGTTCTCTTATCAAAGATTAGATGGCTATAGGTCTGTAGGTTCATTTCTGGGTTTTCAATTCTATTCCGTTGGTTCTGAGGTCTGTTCTTGTGCCAGTACCAAACTGTTTTGATTACTATGGCTTTGTAGTAGAGTTTGAAATTTGGTATTGATATTCCTCCAGCACTGTTCTTTCTGTTAAGGATCATTTTTGCTATTCAGGGTCTTTTATTGTTCTGTATGAATTTTTGGATTGCCCCTTCTATTTCCTTGAAGAATGAGGTTGGAATATTGATAGGTATTGCATTGAATTTGTAGATAGCCATGGGAAGTATTGCCATTTTCACAATGTTGACCCTTCCAATCCAGGAGCATGGGAGGTTTTTCCACTTTCTAAGTTCTGTTTTGATTTCCTTTTTCAGGTTTTAAAAGTTTTCATCATAGAGGTCCTTCACTTCTTTGGTTAAGTTAATTCCTAGGTATTTTATTTTTTGTGGGGCTATTACGAATGGAGTTGCTTTCCTGATTTCAGCCAAGCTCTTCTCATTGTTGGCATACAGAAAAGTCATTGATTTTTGAGGGTTAATTTTATACCCTGCTACTTTGCCAAAGTTTCTAATCAGCTTGAGTAATTAGGGAGTGGAGTCTGTGGGATTCTTTAAATACAAGATCATGTCGTCTGTAAAGATGGAGAGTTTTACTTCATCTTTCCTTTTTTGGATCCCCTTTATGTTTGCACCTTGTCTTATTGCTGTAGCTAGGCATTCGAATACTAGATTGAAGAGAAGTGGAGAGAGTGGACATCCTTATCTCATTCCTGAGTTAAGAGGAAATGGATTTAGTTTTTCACCATTAAGTATAATGCTGGCTGTCGCTTTCCATGGACTCCTAGTTTGTCTAGAGCCTTCTTCATAAAAGGGTGTTGGATTTTGTCAAATGCTTTTGCTGCATCTATTTAGATAACCAGGTGATTCTTATCATTGCTCTTGTTGATGTGATGAACTATATTAATTGATTTGCATAAATTGAACTAGCTTTGCATCCCTTAAATGAATCCTGTTTGATTGTGGTGTATGATTTTTTTTGGATGAATTGTTGAAGTTGATTGGCCAAGATTTTGGTGAGAAGTTTTTTTTATCAATGTTCATCAAAGAAATGGGTCTATACTTCTCTTTCTTTGATGAATCCCTGCTTGGTTTGGGTTATGGTGGCTTCTTAGAATGAGATCGGTAATGAACTTTCTCTTTCAATTTCATTAAAGAGTTGGAGGAATACTGGTGTGACCTCTGCTTTGAAGGCCTTTTAGAATTCTGCTGTAAATCCATCTGGTCCTGGGCTTTTCTTAGATGGGACGTCCTTTATTGATGTGTATATTTCAATGGTTGATATGGGCCTGTTCAGTTGGTTTAACTCAATATAGTTTAGTTTTGGCATGTCAATATTTGCTAGGAAATCATACATTTCTTTCAGGTTTTCAAACTTATCAACATAAAGATTTGAGAAGTATTCCCTTATAATGTTCTGGATCTTTGTTGTTTCTGTAGTGGTTTCCATTCTCATCTCTGAGTTTGTTTATTTGGTGTGGTCTCTTTTTTTTTTTGATAAGACTTGCTAATGGTCTGTCAATTTTGTTAATTTTTTCAAAGTACCAACTCTTTGTTTTGTTGATTCTTTCTATGATTTTTAAAAAATTTTTAATTCGTTTAATGCTGATTTAATTTTAATTATTTCTTTCTATCTATTGGATTGGGGTTTAGCTTGCTGCTCTTTTACAAGGAGGTTCAGATGTCTCATTAAATTGTTGGTTTCAGGTCTCTCCAACTTGTTGGTGTAGGAATTCAGAGCTATAAACTTGCCTCTGAGTACTGCCTTTGCTGTTTTCCAGAGGAGCTGGTAATTTGTGTGTTCATCTTTGTTGAATATCATGAACACTTGAATTACCTTTCTAATCTCTTCCATGACCCACTTGTGATTCAACAGTGTATTGTTCAGTCTCCATGTGTTACAGGACTTTCTTTGGTGGCTTTTGGTATTGATTTCTAATTTGATTCCCTTTTGGTTTGAGAGAATGAGGGCATAACTTCAATATTTCTGAATTTGGACAAGTTTGAGTTGTGACTTAAAATATGCTCTACTTTGGAAAATGTTCTGTATGCTGCTGAGAAAAACGTGTATTCTGATGCTACTGGGTGAAATATTCTGTAGATGTTGGTTAAATCTAGTTGATCTATCCAGTTGTTTAGATCTGTGGTTTCTCTGTTGAGTTTTTGCTGAGTTGATCTGTGTTGTAGGGATAGTGGTTTGTTAAAGTCCCCAACAATTACTGTCTTTGGACTATGTGAGATTTTAGGGAAAGTAGTGTTTCTTGGATAAATTTGGGTGCTCTGTTGTTTGGTAGATAGACATTTAGAATTGTAATATGCTCCTGAAGGAAAGATCCCTTAATTAGTATGTAGCAACCCTCTTTATCTCTCCTCACTAATTTTAATTTAAAGTCTATTTTATCTGATATTAGGATTGCAACTCCTGTCTGGTTGGGGGGGGATTTACTTGGTAAATTTTATTCCAGCCTTTCACTTTCAGAATATATTTGTTTTTATGGGCAAGGTGTGACTCTTGAAGGCAGCAGATAGAAGGATCTTGCTTTTTAATCCAACTAGAAAGTCTATGTAGCTCAATTGGAGAGTTAAGTCCGTTAATGTTGAGAATTAGGACTGAGAGGTGTTGGTAATTCCTGCCATATTATCCACCTTCTTGGGGTCTGCAACAACTGGGTACTTCCTATGGTTCTTGGATTCTCAGTATTGATGTGATTTCTTGGCCTTTATTGCGGTCTTTTTGGTTTTCTATGTGTAGGACATCTTTAAGTATCTTTTGTAGTGCTGGTTTGGTGGAGTTATATTGTTTCAGTTTTTCTTTGCTACGGAAAATTTTTATTTGAGGTTTGGTTATGAAGGAGAGTTTAGCTGGGTACAGTATTCTTGATTGATAGTTGTTTGTCTTTAGGACATGGCATACATCATTCTAGGCTCTTCTTGCTTTAATTGTCTCTGCTGAGAAATCTGAGGTAATTCTAATTGGTTTCCCTTTATATGTGATTGATCTTTTCTCCTTGACAGCTTAAGGATCCTTTCCTTGATCCTGTGCACATTATAATGTGACAGTGGACGTGGACCTTGCCATTTTTCTTGTGTTTCTCCAGCTTGTACTTCCCATTTGGTATGAAAGTAACACCAGTTTTGTGCTAGAACATTATATTAAGGCAAGTATCAACCAGAGTCCTGTAGTTGTACAGTCAACATGGCTGCAGATACAATCTAGTTCAACAGATACAATCTATTCAACATCAAACAACTATGGATTAGTGGGCTAAGAACAGTAAAGAAGGATTCTGCAAAGCAGAAATTATTAGGTTTAGGGAGAATTGTGGGGAAAATTAGGATTAGAGGGATGTGGAGAGGTAAAAGGAGAGTAAATTTAACCAAGTCCTAATCTCAGAGAGGGAAATGGATTGGACAGAATGATAGAAGAGAGATTTAAAAAAAAAGACAAAATGGAAAACCAAAAACTTAAATCTAAAAAAAGTGAAACACTTAAACTTATGTAAATATAAAGAAATGATATTGAGAAAAGAAAAGGACAGGATGAAAGGAGGGGAGGGATAGAAAGGAAACATGAAGCCGGGCGCTGGTGGCTCACGCCTGTAATCCTAGCTACGCAGGAGGCGGAGATCTGAGGATCGCGGTTCAAAGCCAGCCCGGGCAGGAAAGACCGTGAGACTCCTATCTCCAATAAAATCACCAGAAAACCGGAAGTGGCGCTGTAGCTCAAGTGGTAGAGCACTCGCCTTGAGCTGAAGAGCTGAGGGACAGCGCCCAGGCCCAGAGTTCAAGCCCCACGACCGACAAAACAAAAAAAAAAAAAAAGAAAGGAAACATGAAAAACTAACAAGTTAAAATTATGAAAATTGGAATACTTGAAAATTATATAGGTATACAGAGATAATACTGCTATTAAAGAAGTTAAGCCTAAGAGGTTGTGAATTGAGTATAAATGTCTGGATTAAGTATGTACCCAATGGTGGATAAGGTCTAATAATTGGCAATGGGAATATATCTTGGGATGAGCAGAACAGCAATTAAGTCACGCAAAAAAAGAAAGAGAGAAAAAAAGAAAAGAATTTTTTTAAAAGGACCCAAAGGTCAAAAGACATTTTTTAAAGCACACACACACACACACACACACACACACACACACACACACACCTAAAATAAAAATTATGAGGAAAAAAAAAGAAAATAATTTTGGGGGCTGGGAAGGTGGCTCAATGGTAGAGCGCTTGCCTTGCATGCATGAGGCTCTGGGTTCGATTCTCCAGCACCACATAAGCAAAAAGAAAAAAAGCAGGAAGTGGCACTGTGGCTCAAGTGGTAGAGCACTAGACTTGAGCTGAAGAGCTGAAGGACAGCACCCAGGCCCAGAGTTCAGGCGCCATGACTGGACTCCCTCCCCCCCAAAAAAATATTTTTGTAAAAAATAAAAAAAATTTAAAAGAGTTCTTTAATTTTTTTTTTTTTTTTTGCTGGGGGGAGGAAGATCGTGTATCTCCCCTGTGTCTGTAACCAGTCTCTTACTGAAGTCTCTGGTCTGCTTGTGATGTTTGGTTTTCCTGTGGCTTGATTGGTTTCTTAAATCAGTTTGTTTGAGCAGGCAGAAAAATGCTCTGTGTTACCCAGGACTTTGTGATCCTCCTCCCAGGCTAGTTCAGTGGGAGGGAGATCTGCTTTGAGTATCACAAAAGAGGAAGATGGCTGTTCCCTCTAGTTTGGAGATGCTGTGATGAGGCTAGGTTCTGGGTAGGGTTGAGGCCTTTCAGCAAACAGTAGCTTTTCCCTGAGGGGCTAGCTCCTGAGACACTCACAGAGCCCAGCCTAGAGCCATCCTCAGGGTTTATGTTTACTGAGTTTCAATTGTTTGTCTAGGCTGCTGTAGGGAGGGGCAGCCTCAGGCTCTTTACCCAGTGAAGAAGTCACTCCTCTGGGGATGGAGCTACCTCTGCCTGGGCAGAGGAAGAGACTTTTCCCTGGGTAGAGCTGAGCCTGGCAGGTCAGGTCAGGTTCCTGTAACCTGCTAAATGACTCTTTTGTTTTCTTCCAAGGCCTGAGTTGGAGCTATCTGCTCTGGGGGGCCATTGTCAGTACCAAAGATGGAGATCTCCAGTGGTGGGGGAGGGTGGCCTTCCCACTCCTGCTCCCTGAGAAGGAGTGAGGATATCAGGGTTCTACTCATGCCAGAGTCTTGGTTCCTGGTCCATCTTTGGTCTGCGATCTGCATGATGAAGGTTTGAGCTCCGTGTCAGTTCTTGCTGGTGTTGAGTAGAATCCCCTCATCTGCTGCATCTGGCGTCTTTGTCCCGGACTCACTCTATTGGTATGGCAGCCATGGCCGCCACTGCTTCCACTGCTGCCACCACAGCCTTGGCTACTGTCAAGTGCTCAGGTCTGTCTCCTTGCCTGGATTTTCCCACTCTGGCCAAATTCTCTGTACTGTGGTGGCACACGTGGCGTGATTCTCTAGCCTAGGACTGTTCATTGGAACACTAAAACTGTTTTCTATGCGAGAGCTTTTTTAGCCTCCAGCTCCTCCTCCATCATCTTCCTCCGTATCTAAGTCTGAACTCTTTTGCAACTACCACTGCAATTACCACAGCCCAAAATTGAGTTGGGTTGCTTCTGTGCTGGAGGAGAGAGGCACAGTGCTGGGGAGTCTATGGTCCTTTGCTGCTGCTGCTGCTGCTGCTGCTGCTGCTGCTGCTGCTGCTGCTGCCACCCAGGCTGGGCTGGGCCGCTTATGCAGGCCAGTACAGGGAGGCATTGTGCCCCACAAACAAGTCTGGGCCTGATACTTACAAGGGCAGGTTTAGAAAGGTGTTGTTGCTGGTTGTTGCTCAGAGCTGGGCTGGGCTGTTTATGTCAGCCCTGGCTGAGGTGCTGTGCTATGGAGGGTCTTCGTGCAAGTTCTGTGTTCCAAGTTTTCTGTTTGTATTCTCCAGGTCCGCACTGGCTCTTGGGAGTCTTCTGGGAACCTTTGGACGCTTGTGGCTCTGTGGTCCCTGGTGGGGCCCTAAGTGGCTCAGCATGGAACCCCACCAGCAAGGGGTGGGGAAAGGGTCTTCCTATCTTTATGTAGGTTCTGGAGTTTTTCCTTTTTCTTTTTTTTCACTTCCTGTATCTCTCTGAGTAATCACCTTTTTGTTGGTGGTAGTCTTTTGAAGAAATGGAATGTTAAAACCCGAACTCTATTTGGTTGGAGAGAGCTGTGGCATTTCTCTACCGCTTCATTGCCATCTTGGAAACCCTCCCCCCCCACCCCAATTCATTCTTAAGAATGTGTTTGCTGCCTTGCAATGCAAAGAAGTTGGACTGATGGTCTGGAGGCCACAAATTCCCCTTCACTTCTTAGTATTTTATTTTCCTTCCCCAAGCTGGTCACCATTTGTCCTAGGACTCCAGTTACCCATAGGTTAGGCTTCAAAATATTTCCTAGGTCCTCGAAGTATATTTGTTTATTTTCCTTTTTTGTCCTTCCTCTTTTGCAGTTTGTGTAGCTCAGCTTCACTGGCATGTTCTTTTGCAAGTTTATTTCCTTAAGAGTGAGTGGGTCATATTTTCTTTCTTCTTCATCAACAGAGCAAATGGTATCCTGAATATAGTGAAATCTTTATGGGGAGATTTATTTGCATTGTTCCAAAAAACATTGGTGGGTTTTTTTTCAGTCTAATTACTTAGATTCAGATTAGCCGACCATAAACTGGCTTCAGCTTCAGATCAGTACTTTAAGCCATTTTACTGTGTACATTTACAGTTCAGAAGTTAGGCAGAATTATTTTGGCTTAGTCAGATTAGGATTTGCTTTTCCTGCTTTGCTTTTTCCTTCTGTGAATCTCTAGTCCATCTCTGATTTCCTGAGGTTCCTCTCCCGGTGCCTACAGCTAGAAAAAAAAGTATTTTACTATGCAGGTTTTACCTGCCAAAGTGACACAGATCTCAGGGTACAGCTGTGAAACAGACACTAACTAGTGAACTGGCAGGAAGCTTTGCACTTTGCTCCAATGCTTTACTCCCTTCCAAAGCTCTTAGTGTTTTTTTTCCTATTTCTTAATAAGTTTTTTTTTCTGTAAAAATACTGTACAGAGGGGTTACAGTTACATGAGCAAGGTAATGAGTACATTTCCTATCAAGCATTGTTGCCTCCTCCTTTGTTTTTCCCCTACCATCCCTTCCCTCCCACCTCCACAACTATACTCCTCCCCCCACCTACATTGTAAACTTTATTTTTCAACACAGTGTCTTGTACATCTCATTGTTACAATGGGTCAACCTGTATCCCTATTTAAACATTTTGTTTTGTTTTTTTTTCCCTTCCCCTCCCCAAATTAGACCAACATCAAATACAGTGAAAACAGGGGTTATACTGGGGAAGGAACATACAAAGTAACAAAAAATTCACATGGTACATTAGAAATACATTAGAAATAACAGGCAAGAAAGAAAAAAAAACACTTGTGTCCCTGTCTTAGGCAGTGTTTTGTTTCTTGCTTGAGGTTTTGGGGGATGGGAGGGAAGGAGTTGGAATGTCGTTCTGGTAATATAGCATTTTTGAAGATAAAATATCAGAGACTTATTTCCCAATGTCAGGAACAGAACTCTTTCCTATGTTAAAAAATATTTATGAAGGGGCTGGGAAGGTGGCTCAGTGGTAGAGTGCTTGCCTTGTATGCATGAGGCCCTGGGTTCGATTCCTCAGCACCACATAAGCAAAAAGAAAAAAAGCCAGAAGTGGCGCTGTGGCTCAAGTGGTAGAGTGCTAGCTTTGAGCTGAAGAGCTGAGGGACAGCGCCCAGGCCCAGAGTTCAGGCCCCATGACTGGACCCCCCCCCAAAAAAATATATTTGTGAAGAAAATTGTATACATTCATTTGCAAGAATTCATGTCATGAGAGCTCAGAAACATTTTGCCAACTTCTCCCCAATGAAAACATTTTGCACAACTGTGATAGGGTATCGTGCTCAAGGTATTGAGATGGATACCAATTTATTGACCCTTATTTAGACTTCTCCAGTTTTACTTGTACTCATTGTGTGGAGTGTGTGAGGGGAATGGATTTCTGTAAGTGTTTTTTGTTTTGTTTTGTTTTGTGTTGCATAGTTTTGGTGCCGGTCCCAGTGCTTGAACTCAGAACCTAATTGCTGTCCTTTAGGCTTTTGTGCTTAAGGCTTGCATTTCAAGGCTGGCACTGTATCACTTGAGCCACACTTCCAGCTTTTTGGTGGTTAATTAGACATCAGAGTTTCATGGATTCTCCTGCTCAAAAGGCTTCAAATCATGATCTTCAGATCTCAGCCTCCTTATTAGCTAGGATTACAAGCTACCAGTTCCGAGCTTCTGCACAGTTGCCCCTATGGACCTTTGTAAAGGTCCATCACTGGCTATTGGTAGATGCTGCTAATTACTGCATTTTCCAGTATTAGAGATGTTATTTCATTTTCCAGGTGTGGTAGTGATAACCACCAAAAGCAAGCCCCACTTGCAAGCCCTATTGCTTGTATTTTTGGTTGCTCTTTGTAAGATAGGGTGTCCCTCCCCTTATCTGAGTTACCTTCAAACTTAAAATCCTCCTCCCTTTGCTTCCTGAGTAGCTATTTTATAGGAGTTAGAACAATGGCAGATGCCCTGCCTTTAAGAAAATAATCTCTCTTTCTAGACTGTAAACCTCTTTGAATGTGAGGATCACTGATTGTTTTTGGTGTAGCCCCTTATGAAAGCATGGCCCAGAGCTTTCTTCTGGACCTTGCCCAGAGATGGTTCATTCATGTTTAAAAAATATAAATATATGTTGTTCAAAAGAATTGAAAAGTAAAAATGTCTTAGATATTTTCTTTTTTTATAGAGACCAGTATTTTTTCAAAGCTTACATCCTTATTCTATTTACTTTCAAATACAGTACATGAAAGTACTTCATAGATGTTTGATCTTTGGAAGGTAGTGTGCTGCCTTTGATTAAAAAAAAGTAATAAGGTGATCACTTCCTGGTAGAGGTAATCATCAAAGCTTGCAAGCACATACTGGCTTTCAGCTATTGTATTTGTAACTGCTCTAGCCCGTCACTCATCCATCTGTTCCCGTCCTTTCTTCACCACTCCTGCCCTTTGTTCTTTCCCCCTTCTCTCCTTCTCCTGTCCTTTCTCTTCTCTGTCTCTCTTTTCATCCCTCCTTGTCTCTCTCCATACCCCACAATTATTATGAAAGACAGTTTTATGAACTTCGTTCTCTTAAGATCAACATTTAAAACATTCTACTTTAATCTAATGGACCATGACAGAAAGTGGTAAAATTATAGTAGTTGTGGGTTTTATTTGGAATCTAATATACTCTCTGAAAAAATGCTGGAGATGATTCATAAATTCTTTGAAGAGGAAGAAAACAAAAATAAAATTGCTGTGTTTTCATATAATCAGAGATGCCCGTTAGGAATTTATATCTTCTAGGTGTTGAGCTTAACTTTTTCTGCTTTCCTTTGGCTTTCTGTATTTGATAATTTGAAAAAGAAAATGTCCAAGGAGTTGATGGCATCTTACCAGTGCGCTTGGGGAAGCGTTGATATGATAGGGATGATGAGGATGGAAACAGAAAACTGGCTTCTGATATTGGAATTATCCATCTTCTACACTCCAGGTCTCACAGGACTCTGAGTAAATGTGCTATTCAAAGAAGTTAAACTCTATGGTTCCTTTGGAAAGGATAGAATGATAGTTGCCATTTTATTTTAGCTGATTTATTCACTTATTCATGTACTTACCCATATTCATTGAATACATATGGTGTTCCATGCATGGAAGTAAAAACACCCTATGACGCAGTACTTTCTTACAGTGAATTCACATGGTTGAATTTATTGTGGTTGACCCCTAATGGACCATTAAACTTTAAAAGTCTTCATCCTTCACACTGAGCTAAGTTTTCTTCAATTCATTCACCACTTCTCACATACACATCCATTCCCTAAACCCTCAGAATCTGAGATATATCCTGGTTAGTGAACAAAAGTGGGAAACTTATTATAGCAATGACCTTCCTGAGAAAGAAAAATGCCATCCTCTTTTTGGGATATACAAGGAGGATATGATCAGCATTTGCATGAGACTCTTAACTAATTAAAATAAGGAAGAAGACAGCGGCCTGCATGAGGAAGTTATGACAAGGATAAGGTTGACAGAATTCCACAAGGAAGCCAGCCAGACACAGTATGTCAGGAATTGTGGGAATAAACATGAGAGGTCTGGAAAGGAATTTAGCTGGGAAGAGTTGAAAGACACCACTGGAAGAGCTGACTTAGACATTTTTACTAATTCACTTTTACTCTTACAACTGTTTTGTTCCATCACCTTCTCTTTGGACACTCATTTTACCTTATGATATGGTAGAAAATAGGAAGTTTGTCAAGAAAAGACATCCTAGACCCTGCTATTGTCATTGCCTGTGAAATGGTGTGTATTTCACCACTTTAGGGATGGCTGTTGCACCATTACTATTGTTCATAATGAAGACCCAGAATCATTAGGAAGAGAAGCAGGACCATAGGTAACCTGTCCCAGAACATTTTACATAAAATAGGATGAATGCAAAAGTTTAAGGAATATTACAGTTTCTAAAAGTTTTACAAATTGACAATGGTAGCATATTCTTTCTTGCCATCTTTGAGAGATCTCAGTAAAATAAGGACTATATTCCATTTTGTATATGTCTTTTCTAGTTGAATAAATTTCTTCACTTTTCCATAAAACAGGACCCAGAAGGACCTTATGAAGTACTGTGTATGCCAACCTCATTAGTCCCATTAAAAATAATAATAAAACCAAAACCAAAAACCTTTCCTACTGTTCTTTGTTCTCTTCTACTTCTATTAATGAATCCTCATCTAAGGTTTATTCATGATTTGTGTTAGGCATTTATGAGTTTTTGCCTTTGGCCAACATTGAGTTAATTTGGATAATTATTTCATTTGGTATTGCATTTCTTTGAATTGTTGGAATATACTCCATGTCACTACTGAAAATAAATCATTACTGAAGCTATTTCTTGAGCAGTTAGTGTAAAACCTCTGAAGGAAGAATGCCTTTTCTTTACAAAGTTACATTAGACTTATGACCGTTCCTTGAAACCCCTCACACTTTGTGTGTAGCACTGGAACTGGGGCTTAACCTTCTCATTCTGGACAAAGGAGTTTGCTTGGGATAAAACCAGTTTTGTTGATGCTCAGAAACACTTAAAGGCTTTCAGCTTGTCTGGAACATTGTGTCATTTGATGTCTTTCATTACTGTTTGATGAAAAAGAAGCAAGTAACAGAAATTTTAAAAGCCACAAGAGATTAAGGCTAAACATAGCACACTTCAGTTGTAGAGACAGAAATGGCCAAGTTTATGACAAGGGGTGATCCAGGACACTTCCACTATATGTGTAATCAAAAGCTTAAGAGAAACATATAGACTAAAAATATAGCATGACTTTCAATAATGTGTTAATATAGTTATATTATTTAAAACGTCAGTTTTATTTGTATTTCTCATTTATATACTTATACACATATTTTCATCAGATAGTCTTTTTATCTGTCATTAGAATTTCAGGATCAGAGAGTTTAAATGTTTTAAAAGGATTTTAGCTGGGTGCTGGTGGCTCACACCTGTAATTCTAGCTATTCAGGAGGCTAAGATTTGAGGATCGTGGTTCAAAGCCAGCCTGGCTAAGAAAATCCATGAGACTCTTATCTCCAATTAGCCACCAGAAAACTGGAAGTGGAGCTGTGACTCAATGTTGTAGAGTGCTAGTCTTGAACCAAAAGCCCTAGGTCAGTGCCCAGGCCCTGAGTTCAAACCCCACGACTGACCCCCCCCAAAAGAGAAGAGAGTAAAAAATATTATTGCTGGGAGACTAAAGTAGAAAAACAATGAAGCTTGCTTTACATTTGTCCATTTGAATATTGACAATGAATTATCATAAAATTCTTCCAACACTTTACTGAGATAATTGGAAAAAGCATAACTAATAGCATTAGTGAATGCATAATTCATGGCATTAACAAAGGTCATAGAATAACTTTTGATTTTCTGTCTCTTTTTTTAATTTTTAGATTTGTAGCCAAACCATGTGCCATTGCCCTCAACATCCAGGCCAATGGACCACAGATTGCCCAGCCAAATGCCATTCTGGAAAAGGTCTTTACAGCAATTACAAAGGTAGGAGTGTTCTTTCCTGGGTGCCTATGGCCCTGTTACCCTGCTCAGTCTCTTACCATCCCATCTCTTTCTTTTTTCTCTTGGGTTTAGAGAATCAACATTTTCCCTCCTACTGGAAAGTGGGGTCTCAGGGGGAGGGTGCAGGTCTTATGTTTGGTCCAAAAGAGTGGATTGATATTAGAAGCTTTGTGAAAAATGGTCTTGATTAGATATGTTATTCCAATCCAATGCCTTCTTTAGTCTGAGGGACATGAAGCAATCCAGATAAGAGCTGGGTGAGCCTTCAAGTAAGTGAGTGGACAGAGCTGAAGTGTATAACTTGTGTATATATGAGACTGTGGGACTGGTGGCTTATAAGTGTCATCCACACATCCTAAGAGTTGTGATAAGTAGACAAAAGTGAGCAATAACGTAGACTATGTTTGAAAAGGAAGAGTTGCAATATGAAGGAGTGCAATAAAAGAGACAGATACTCTCCATCTAGTGATAGCCAGTGTCCAAACTGGGAGGAGGCACTAGGAAGGAGAGAGGAAGAAAGCCTAAGTTGATAATGCTTGAACTTAGAAATATTTAAAGCTGGGTCTGGGAAGGTGGCTCAGTGGTAGAGTGCTTGCCTCGCATGCATGAAGCCCTAGGTTCGATTCCTAGCTCCACATAAACAGAAAAAGCCAGAAGTGGTACTGTGGCTCAAGTCAAGTGGTAGAGTACTAGCCTTGAGCTGAAGTGCCCAGGCCCAGAGTTCAAGACCCACAACCAACAAAAAGAAAGAAAGAAAGAAAGAGAGAAAGAAAGAAAGAAAGAAAGAAAGGAAGGAAGGAAGGAAGGAAGGAAGAAAGAAAGAAAGAAAGAAAGAAAGAAAGAAAGAAAGAAAGAAAGAAAGAAAGAAAGAAAGAAAGGAAAGAAAGAAATCTTTAAAGCTATAAGAAAATAAAGCAAACTACCGTCTATATGTCTTAGTTTCTCTCTCCTTCCTTCCTTCTTTTCCTTTCCCTCCCCCATTCCTTCCTTTATTCCTTTGTTCATTCCTTTCTTCCTTCATCTTTCTCTCTCTCCCTCCCTTCCTTTCTTTCCCTCCCTCCCTTCCTTCCTTCATTCCTTTTTCTTTTTTTCTCTCTGTCTTTCTTTCTCTTTCTCTTTTTCCTTTCTTCCTTCCTTTCTCTTTCTGTCTTTCTTTCTCTTTCTTTCCTTCCTTTCCTTTTTCTTCCTTCCTTCCTTCCTTCCTTTCTCTATCTTTCTTTCTGTCTTTCTTTCTGTCTTTCTTTCTCTCTCTTTCTTTTTCTTTCTCTCTTTCGTTCCTTCCCTTCTCTTTCTTTCTTTCTTTCTTTCTTTCTTTCTTTCTTTCTTTCTTTCTCTTTCTCCCTTTCCTTCCTTTCTTTTTTCTTCCTTTCTTTTCTCTTCTTCCTTCCTTCCCTTCCTTCCTTCCTTCCTTTTTTCCTTCCTTCCTTCCTTCCCTCCTCCCTCCCACCCTCCCTCCCTCCCTCCCTCCCTCTCTCTCTCCCTCCCTCCCACCCTCTCTCTCTCTCTCTCTCTCTCTCTCTCTCTCTCTCTTTCTTGAAGCTTGAACTCAGTGTCTCATCCCTCCCTCAATTTGCTTCCTCACAGCTTGTGCTCTATCACTTGAACCATGACTCCCAATTGGAGGGGGTCTCATACACTTTTTCTGCCTGAGCTGGCCTCAAACATCTATCATTCACATTGTAGCCTTCTGAGTATCTTAGATTATAGATATCAGCCATTGGTACCCAGCTTTATTTTTTGTTTTTGTTTTTGTTTTTTCCTGAGGCACTGAGGTGTGAACTCATGGCTTCATGTTCACTTACCTTGCTTGCTTGGCTGGCACTCTACCACTTGGGTCACATCATATCTAGCCCTACCTACTCTCACTTTTGTATATATTGCATGTAGCTTATTTTACTCTTGCCTGAACAGAAAGAAGAAAAGGGGATGACTGTAACATTCTGTGTGTTCTGATATTAAATGGTTCCTTTTGCTCTTCAGTTTTCTAGAACAATTTCTCAGGCTTCTAAGATGTGGTTTGACAGTGTTAAAGAAAGTTCTGTTCATTTTTGGGTATTTGTGATACTAGCCTTTGTCCTATTTGTTCTTTGTTTCACCACTATTCAAATATCTACATACTTGTTTATTTTATGGACCTTATTTCTGCCAAAATGCTCTAGGATTTTGCCATCTTTCAAGAAAAATGATGTCTTTCCTGAAAAAGCATAAGGAAGTAGGAGGTTAAAAATGTTTTAATATCTTTGCAAAGAAAAAGAGAAGAATGGATGAAATTTTAGGAAAAGTTCTTTTAGTAGTTTTGGGAGTACAGTTTAGATTGCTGAGTTCAAACTGGAAGGAACACATATCCTATAATATTTAAGCAAGAAAATATCCATCAAAAACTCACATTTTTCATTTAGTGTGTCAGTTTACCTTAAGATAGTAATATATTTTTTTGTCATAAGACAGACACATAGGGAATTATTAGGTTCTTTTTTATGTTCCCCTCTCAAATGCTAGGGATCAAGCCAAGGGCCTTCAAATGCTTTGTAAGCATTTGCCAAAGTATGTTGTAATTGGTCTGTTATGTCATGTTAACCAGAGCATGGCAATTCTCAGAACAACTTCAAACCTAGGGGCCCCTATCCTAGTGTACACATTGCATTCTAGGCACTAATGTCCCCTTTTCTGCAACCACTGCCTGATATACTGGCTTGGTCATGGGAATGGCAGAAAAATTCAGGTAGGCCTCTCCCTTGTCTCCTGGACCACTGCCCCTATCCAAGGCAGACAGATGGCCTCCAAGGGCACTGCAGTTAGGCAAGAGGCTCACCCTTGCTGAGTCACCCACCAAACACACTAAGGTGACTGCCTGTCACATACAGAAGTACTTCAAGAAGAATAAGCCAAACCCCAAGCAGTCCCCTTGTTGGAGATTAAAGCTGTCATTAAATAGGACACAAAGGAAAGGTAGGTGGGTGCTGGGAATCAGGGCATGAGTGAGGTGGAGCCTCTCTGGGGCAGTGGCAAGAACCACATGAGCCAGTCTCTGAATTTCTGAAACATTCTCCATTGCCCCATTGGATTTCACTTGCAAAACACAGATTTCATGATAAAAGTCATGTAGAATTTCAAGATGGCAGCCATGAAACTTTAAATCCTAAGTTGGGCCCTTCTGAATGTGGGGCCTGCCCTATGTGACTGTATTGATCAGCTTCCTGACTATACAAATCTCACCTGAGACAGTGGCTGATATATTGAAGCTTACAGCTTCTTTTGATGGTTAATTTGAGATGAGTCTCACAGACTTTACTGTTCAGGCTGCCTTCAAACTATGATCCTCAGATCTCAGCCTCCTGAGTAGCTATGATAACAGGCGTGAGACACCAACATCAGGTATGGGTTTGTAATAATTGAAGTATTTCTCATGCTTCCTGGCATTAGCTTTTGTCTAGTTTCTTAACCTTAGTAGACTTTGTTTCTTAACCTTTAATCTCATTTGTAATCATCTTTGAGTAACTTCCTCACAGGCTTTGATAAGTTTTTTTTTGTTGTTTTTTTGTTTTTGTTTTTTTGCAAATCTTTCAGCAAATGGCATGGTATCTATCTGGGAAGCATTGTATATCTAGAGATTCTGGTTCCATATTTTTGGGATGAGACCAAAGAAACCATAATTGTGATACCAAATAATCAGAATGATTACTTATTTTAAGTGAATTTGTTGATTGCCTGTTTGCTGATTATATTCTGAGTTATGTGGATCGATCTGTCTCTACCTATCACCTGTCTACTTTCGGGGATTCTCTTTCCATGTCACTAGCACATATCTATGAAACCAACTACTTCACTTTTCTAATCAAAGAAGTACTAAAGCTGTGAGGGAAAGAATATATAGCAGCCATAAAGGCAGTTTTCATGGCCCAGGAAAATTATATCATAATTCATGCTTGGTTCAATAGACTATACTTAAAAATTGTTGGCAGACTCTATATAATTTGCTCTTCTTTTTTGAGGAGCCTGTTAAATCATTGCTGTTAACCAACTAAAATACTGGAAAAGTTTGTGAGTTTTGAATACACTTAAACTCTAGAACTAAGAGAGAGAGAGAGAACAGATAATTAATGTTGAATGTTCTATAAGGTTGAGATGAAATAACTTTCACTGAGGGGAAAGGGGGGAAAGGTGAGAAATAAAGTTTACTGACTGTAATCTCTACTGTGTGGGAGTTAGTTTATCAGTTAAGGCTAGCAAATCAAATAGAAGCCTATTTAACAGTGGGTGAACAAGAAAGATAATGTTATTTACAAGTACAGGGTGGAGGAGAAGGAAGGAAGAGGAAATAATGTTATTGTTAAATATTGCTTATATGAGATTGGGCTGGCAAGTGGATAAGAAAAGATAATAAGATATAAAAATCAGAAAGGAAAGACAAAACTTTGCTATATAAATAAGTATTTATTAAGTTCTACTATAATGGATGCTGATGGAAAAAAAAGAATTTTTGAAAATTCCTTTGTCTATGGAGCTTACATTTCAGTAATATTCTATTACATATCATATACATGGGAAGTGAAAGCAACGGATTGATAAATTACCACATGAAACCTCAGTACAAAATTAGCAACTAGAAACTAGACATATATATGTATACATAGAAACAACAATCAAGTAAAAGATTTTAAGAAAGTATCCTCTTTACAATGCTAACCAGAAAGAATAATATCCGTAGGAATAAATATAATCACCATATTCAAGAAGTATATAAGGAAAAAAATTATTAAACACTCTTCAAAGCCAGAAAAGACAAATTAAACAAAGATGTTAGTTCATCCCACATCAATAAATTGATGTGATCTTATAAAGAACACCCAACCTTGTTTGGTTGACCATTTTTTGTTTTGAATGTAGATGAGCTGATTCTAAAGTTCACATAAAAAATAAAGACTTCTATTGGGTACCAATAATTCCCACCTGTGAGCCTATCTACTCCTAAGGCAGACATTAGTAGGATCAAGACCATCCCAGTTTCAATAGACCCTATCTTAAAAGTTACCAGCAAAATATCAGGGCTGGAGGTATGGCTCAAGTGGCAGAATGTTCCAATAGCAAGCAAGAGACCTTGAGTTCAAACCCCAGTGCACACACACACACACACACACACAAATAAGTGCTTCTAAGAAAACAAATGACATACTGCATATTGTTGACATATGACTAAATCAACCTTATCAATGAGGGAAAGGTGAAGTCTAACCATATGGAAGAAAGTTGTATTCATACTTCAACTGAATACCAGTGTATATTTCAAGTACACCAACGATTGATTTGCCAAGCACCAGTGGCTCATGCCAATAATCCTAGCTACTTAAGAGGCTGAGATATGAGAATCAGAGTTCAAAGCCACCCTGGCCAGACATGACTCAGGTAGTAGAGTGCCAGCCATAAGCAAAAAAGCCAAGCAAGTCTAAAAGGCCCTGGGTTCAAGTCTTAGTATTAGGAGGGAAAAAGATTTGATTGTATTAAAACCCTAAATATGTTAGGGGGAAAACCTAGGAGATTTTGTTTTTAGAGTAAAGAAGGTTTTACTAATTAGAATTCAAAATTTGCAAGCTGTTTCAGAAAAGATTGACAAATTCAAACTTGTTCATATATATTTTATGGTACTAGGATTTGAACTCAGGGCACATCTAGGCAAATAATTATTCTATCACTTTGGCCATGCCACTATTTTTTTGCTCTAGTTATTTTTCAGACAAGGTATTGTGATTTTACCCAGAGCTTGTTTCAAACCATTATCTTCCAATGTATAGCCTCAAACTAGCTAGGACTTACAGGCATGTATATACATTTTAGTAAATATCTACATGTTAGATAATAAACAAAAATAAATATATCCAAATTTTAAACCACAGAAACCTACTGGTATAAAACAGAATAACCAAAGAAATCCTACGTATCAATAAATGGCAACATATCAAGAAAAAAATCCATAGGCACAAATGTACTTTTAACAAGAAAACAAAGAAAAAAATCGGTTGTTTTCTTTTTTGTCCATACTTGGGATTGAACTCAGGCCTTATACATGCGAGGTAAGTGTTTCACTCTTGAACTATACCTCCATTTTTTTATTTTGTTTTTGAGTCAGTGTCTCGCTACTTTTGGCCAGACTGGCCTCAGATTTGTGATTCTCCTGCCCCTTACTCCCATGTCTGGGATTACAAGCATGTACCACCATGTCTTTCTTTGTCAGTGATTTTTAAAGCACAGGAAAAACACATTGTAAAATGAAGAACTCAAAGTTCAGAACAAAGTCTATAGTTTACATTCATTTGTGTCGTGAAGTGGCGATTAAAATAACTCATATTCAACTTCGATTATGTTTATATGTAATATAACTATAAATATTAATAATATTAATATAGTATATAAAGTAACTGTTGTTGCCATTAAGGAGAGATGTTGAGGGACTAGACAATAGAAGAAGAGGTGTATGGAAAACTCTGGACAATATTTTTTTCTTTGTGTGCCAGTCCTGGGGCTTCAACTCAGGGCATAGTTGCTGTCCCTGAATTTTATTTCTAGTGTTCTACCCTTGAGCACAACTCCACTTACAGCTTTTTGGTGGTAAATTGGAGATAAGAGTCTCTTGGAGTTTCTTGCCCTGACTGGCTTTGAACCATGATCCTCAGATCTCAGCCTCCTGAGTAGCTAGGATTACAGTATGGGCTATTGGTGCCTGGCAGCAATCCTTATTTTCATAGACACGGAGACTGAGAGTCAGAGAAGTCAGAGTAATGAGAGACATCTGTCCCCTCATCAATTTTGCTTCTGCAAGTAACCTGTAATCTCAGCCAAAGGCTGGATGAGTGAGATGGTCAAAAGAAAAGGTAACAGAGGATATATATATATACATACATACATATATATATATATATAAAACATGTGTACATCTATGATCAAATAAAGGAACATACATATGTAAGGCATTACATACACATATGAAAAAGTCATCATGAAGCCTATGAAAAGTGTACAAGAAGAAAAAAAGGAGATGATCAAGAAAAGGAGTAGGAGGTGAGTGGAGGATGAGAGAAAGCATTTTTGGTGCTAGAAATGGTACCTTCGGCTCAAATGAGGCTTTAAGGATCTCATGGTTTCTGTCTGTCCTACATTATCCAGGTAGGTATGGGTATACCAGTTGTTTTCCTGAGAATATGTGATTTTTTTGTTTTAACTTGGAGCCTCTTAATAGATTCTCCTTTACCACACTCCCTCCCCTGGAAAGCTCATTGATCTGCCTCAGCTAGTAGGTTGCATCATCACGTCCTGGTTGTCTCTGAGGAAGGACCTCATCGATGAGAAGAATTGCAGGCATCTGAGCCACAGCCATATATTTTCATCTCATTTCATAATGAGTAACTTAATTTTGCAAATTTACATCCATGCTGCTAATGACACTAGATCCTGAAATCTCAGTAGCAGATAAGAAACAGAAAAAAAATACAGAAACACGCAAAGTAGATTTACTTTGCTGAAAATAAAAAGGGATTGAGAAATGATTTTCCTGGTATCTTGTCTCAGCATCCAGATGAGAAAAGGTTGGAAGGCCTTTCCAAACAACTGGACTGGGATGTTCGAAGCATTCAGCGCTGGTTTCGACAGAGACGCAACCAGGAGAAGCCCAGCATCCTCACAAAGTTCTGTGAGAGCATGTAAGTTTTGCTCCTTATTTCCCTTCTTTTTGAATACCTGCCTCAGTATCTATTCATACCCGCGGTAAATGGTAACAGTTCCACATAGTTTCCTATTTCTCACATGCTGTTTGGTGGAAAACTAGTTCTGGGGGAAATTATAAGGATTGGGGGTTTCTTGTTGGGAAACTCATTTCTTAATGAAGTTCCCACTAAATAAGTAGATTACAGAAGTCTACCATGATATTTTCAACTAGCTGTCTTGGAAGTATAGCATTAAAAGTCATTAATCCCAATAGTTTTAGAATTTTTTCAAGACTTTTTTATTGTAAAGGTGATATGCAGTTACATAAGTAAGATCATGAGTACATTTCTTTTCAAACAGTGTTACCCTCTCCCTCATTTTCTCCTGCTTCCTCTTCCCAACTCCCCTCCCCACAAGACTTCTTTTTGACAAAATCAAGATGTTAGGATAAATGATCAGATGGATCAGAACTGTTCTATAGTCTTGAAATTTGGGAAATCTTAAATTTACATTCTATTCTGGGTGAGGTTAATGAGGCTTTGCCTGAGGTAAGGGTTACAATGAAAGTCTATTCTGTTTCCAGTGTGAACTTTGTGTCCTATGTTATATGTTATAAAGCTGTTAAATCTAATGAAAGCTCCTCAAAGCAATCTTCTAGCTCAGCACTTGGGGAAATCAGAGAAGAAAATATTAAAGCATGGAGCACAGCTCTAGTAAAGGGAAGATGTTACCTGAGAATCTTAGCTCCATTTGGTCTGCATCTTTTGTTCTTTTGCTGAATAATTCTTTCTTTTATGAACTTTGTTCTGACACCTGATAATTTAAACAATAGTGCTCTCAGTATAGCAAACTGAGATAGTTATATTTTCAGGCTTAGCTTTCAAGTAGGCCAGAAAAAATGTATCAATTATAATCTGAGAGGGAAACAATGATATTGGAGAGTGAATGGGAAGCAGAATAATATCACAAATTCCCAGGGTTGGATAAATATGAAGAGAATAAATAGGATCTCAGGAGGCCAGAATATTTATAAAAATGTATAGAAAGAGCTAACTATTAGATATACTCTACAAAGCCACCCTATAATTAAACACAGTGGCTGTTTGTGGAAGGATGTATACATCTGTGCTTCTGATAAATAGCTGCATTTCCCCTGACCTCACCTTGCCATATATGCAGAGGACTGGACTCCATCATGAGTTCAGGCAGCAGTGAAACTTGTCTTTGGCATGCGACCACATTGTTGTTGGTTTTTTTTTTTTTCCAGATGTGCATTGGCATCTGCTATCTGGAGATCTTTGTCAAATGTAGATTCCAATTTACCTGGTCTGGGATGACAGCTAGGGTTCTGCATTTGTAACAAGTTTATAGATGATACTGGTGATTCTAGTTCCTGAAGACATTGTGAGTAGCAAGGACCAAATGATATATGTTGATATCTCCCTGAGTTTTATGTATGTACCACAGTAAACAAGACAGTCACATGACAGTCAACTAAAAATATGACTAACATGGTAACAAGAAGGACAATGGGGGGGGGGTCCCTACATAAAGTATTCATTATGATTTCCCCCGCAAAACACTTATTTATTAGGAGGATAAGCCCTGATAGTTGATGGTACATGGTAGGTATTAAATGATAATGAAATATGTTTTATGGAATCATTAGTGTGGACCATTAATTACTAAAAATTAAAAGAAAAACTTCTGTGGGTTGGAGGCATGTGGGTTTCCTTGGTCAATGCCAGTGGCCTATCTCAGTTTTGCTGTGTAAGACAGTATTGAGCTCTTGCTTAGTGTTCTCTTCTCCCTTGGCTTCAGGTTGGCAGTTGAGTCTTTCATCTTACCAAATACTTCTGTTTGCATCATTTATTCTGCATTTCTCCTGAAGTCTTCTATGTGCTACTCCTCCAGACTTAGTCTTCAGCCTCTTGCTTTCTACTTCTCATTTTCTGTGCAGAAACTGTTTCTTCTCATCAACTTCATCCAATGTAGATGTTTCTTCTAAGGTATGGTTTTGCCCTCGCCCACTGGCAACTCCAATTTGCTTCCACTCCTCTTTCCCTAGTAGTTATGTGCTCTGCTTTATAACAGGCCAGAAACTCCAGGTATTCAGCCACTAAGTAAATAGACTACTATATCCCAGATCCTGATCACCCTTCTAAGTCTCCCCACATTCTGCTGCTTTAGAACCTTGATGATTTTTCTATACCTGTAAGATATGTAGAACTTCTCAGTTTGGCCTGGTTAGCCTGGCCTTCACTTGTTTGAGGTTAGTCCCTCAAAAGACCTCTTTCTTCCTACAGGCTGTGTTCTAGGCTAAAAATACTTACTTCTTCTGCTCACACATTTATCCCCTCCCCATTTCTGAAATCACAGCACCCCACTGAAGGAGGCCTGATTGTGGAATCTGTAGTGAACTAATTTCTGAATCCTCAGAACATTTTTTGTGAATATCCATAATGTAATATTGAATCACATGTTGCTTTCTGGGGTTACTTTATTTCTTAATTTGGCTATGCTTCGATTTCCATGCTAGTTATAGTACAGAAGAGGGTAAGGGTCATATCTTGCTCTTACATTCTTCTCAGTCTATAACATACAGACTCTGCTGAAGAAATAATTAAGTGACATGTGAACATGCGCTTTTCTGGAAGGAGGTGCTGATCCCAGTTGCCGTTTGGTTCCACAGTGAAGAATTCATATATGCACTGACTTAGCAAAACATTTTCTGACAAATTACCTGAGTCTGAAAAGCTCCACAAGTTTTACAGATAGAAATTCAAAGGAAAGAACCCAGTGAGATAGTACACATCTGTATTCCTAGCTATTTTGGAAGGGAGGGTGGGGAGACCCCTTGAGTCCATAAGTTTGAGACAAATCTGTATAACCTAGATTCTTTACAACACAAAACAAAAACAAAACAAACAAGGAATTCAAAGGAAGAATGGCTTGCCAAAGGACACCATGAAGAGAATATCCCACCCAACTGTGTCTGGTCCAGTTGAAGGATGCAGGTGGCTGTCTGGACATGCTTACTCTGGGAGAAATGTCCCATGTGCATATCACACAGAATCCTTACTTCAAAATCAATGACTAGCTGGGAGCCAGTGGCTCAGGAGGATGGGATCTGAGGACCATGGTTCTAAGCCAGCTGGTGAGCAAAGTTTATAAGACTCTTATAATTAACCACCTAATTAACCACCAAAAGCCAGAAATAGAGCTAGCATGCCCAAGTGGTAGAGCACCATTTTTGAGCAAAAATTCTCATGGGCTGGGAATGTGGCTCAGTAGTAGAGTGTCTGCCTAGCATACATGAAGCCCTGGGTTCAATTCCTTAGTACTACATAAACAGGAAAAAAAAAGTGGAAGTGGTGCTGTGGCTCAAGTGGAAGAGCACCAGCTTTGAGCACAGAGAGGCTCAGGGACAGAGATTAGGCCCTGAGTTCAAGCCCCAGAACCTGCAAAAAAAAAAAAAAAAAAAAAGCTAGGCAACAGAGCTCAGACCCTGAGTTCAAGCCCCAGATGAGTACCAGAAAGAAAAAAAAAAGATAACTGCTATTCAGAAATATTAATATCAAATTACAAAGCAGGGAAGACATATAGTAGACACTTGAAGATAACAGACCAAGACATAAAGAATTTATAGTTTTCCTACTATGTGAGTTTTTTTACAAATATAGACTCCCTTTGCAGCCATTGTGTTTCATCTTTCATCAGTGTGGAATAGTACCAGTATGCACACCAAGCAATGCTCATAAGCATCTGCTGACACATCCAGATTTGGCACCCCTATTTAATGCAGATGGATGGAGTAGAAGAAGTTGTTCAGTAAGTGATGTGCAGAAACATCAATGTCATTTTTCCCCTCTAACTGGATGTCAGTCATCCACAGCTGTATCAGTTTTGATGACGATTTTTTTCCAGCAGAGTTTATATACTTTTAGGCAACTGAAATGGGAGTTTTCAAGAGTGAGAGAGAAGAATTTATAAAGTGAGACATCATGTGAAATATTTCAGGAGAATCTCATTCAGAATGGAGGCCAATACTGGTTGGATCATCCTGAACTCACACCATTCTTCCACAAATGCAACTGAGTTGTACATTTTAGAATCCAGGACAGCATAAAGTAAGTACTATCTGCAGTAAGAAAAATCAGGATGAGCCAGGTGCTGGAGGCTCACACCTGTAATCCTAGCTATTCAGGAGGCTGAGATCTGAGGATTGTAGTTCATAGCCAGCCTAGGTAGGAAAGTCTGTGAGACTCTTATCTCCAATAAACCACTCGAAAACTGGAAGTGGTGCTGTAGTTCAATCAGTAGAGTGCTCACCTTGAGCTGAAGAGCCCGGGGACAGCACCCAAGCCCAGAGTTCAAGCCCCACAAGCAACAAAAAGAAAAAAGAAAAGAAAAATCAGGATGAAACAAAAATAGGCAGATACATGACATTAAGATAAATGGCTCCCTTGACATGTGTCTACCTGTGCTCATATGTTTTGATCATGATTCATCACATTTAGAACAAATGCCAGGGGGTAATTATCTTATATAACTTTCATTGAGCAGTTTCCAATTGTCTAGGAGAAAGAATTACTCATGTGGGAAGGATTGTTCACATATTAGAGATTGGTACTAATGTATTTGAACTGGAGTTTCTATGTTAATGAACTTATGGAACCTGATATTTAAAAAAGATAAAGTACACAAATTTCCTTTGCTTTAGGAAACCATTCCAGAGTTGTTGTGGATTAAAACTGTCCCTGAAGGCCATTTTTGGACAGTGCCAAAGCCATTTGAAACTGTGACCTTACTTCTGCAAAGCAGCCTTGTGATTCTCTTAATCCTGTTAGAGTCAGGAGAGCTCACTATTCATAAATGAGTGGCTGAACCAATAGCTGCATTCCATCAGCTGGCTCTCTTGAATTAAGCAGATGTTGTTGCTTGGATAACCAACACTATTTTGTGACTCTAGTAAGGAAGAAAAGCCTAATACTTAGGGTAGAAGGATGGTAGTGGATTGTTCAGGAAACAAGTAGTCATGTCTCTCAAATCCTTATATTTCAGAGGAAAATTACATGGTAAGACCTTCACCAAGTTTTCATAGGCATCCACCTGTTTGCCAAAAAAAAAATCTATATTTGTGAACTGTTTCCATTCTCTCAGGATAAACAAGGTTTAGCCAGAGAGAAAACTCAGTTCTGATTTTCTCCATCAGACCATGTACAGAATTTACTAACACAATTTTCATGAAGACTGGTGTAGTTTTTGAAGTAGGGAGTAAGAAAGTATCATCTTCTAGAGGCAAGTGGCATCTTCCTTTATTAAAAGATTGAAATATGTAGTATCAGCATTGTTTAGATGCAGATATTGTCTGGAGGAAAAAAAACATAAAATAAGGGGAAGGCTGTATCTTTGTCCTTCAGAAGCACAGGTTTGAGCTGTATGGCTTCTGTGATCATGATGACAGTGATTGACTTTTCTCTTAATACAGGAAAGTCCCTAGATTCCAGACACCTGCTGTTATCCAGAGCATATAAAGGACTAATCATTGCTCAATGAATGTCTTGGTATTTAAGACTGTTGTTTTAAATGCTTTAAAATCCATAGGCTATATTCAGGTCAGTTTTAACTTTAGGCCAGGGGGCAGTACACTTTCCTGTAAAAGTCTGGAAAGTAAGCGTTTTTAGATCATAATGGAGTTTGTTTCATTTATAACTCTTCTGTTGTAGTTCAGAAGTGGCTAGAGATGATGCAAATGTGTATAGATGGGTTCCAAAAACACTCTATTTCTGGATACTGAAATTTGAATATATCATTTTCATACCATGGAGTATTTATTCTTTTGAAAAATTTCAATCAACAAATGATGTAGAAACTCTTCTTAAATAGTGAGCTATACAAAAACAGATAGCTGGCTGGGATTAGCTAGTGAGCCATAGTTAGCTGAACCCTACCTTAGAATTGCAATACCATTAGTTATTTCTTCACAGTTCTAAGAAGGAGAATGTGGTTTCTTGGTGCCAGCACAGTCAGCCACTTCACAGAGCTTTTCTATGCAACATAGAGATTGGAACAGATCCGAACTCGGATGCCAGTCTCCAGTATTCCTAGACATGGTTTCTTGAGCAAGACAGTTTCTCTCTTCCATCTTGGTTCCCTTTGAGGCTATCATTATCCCCCAAGCTGCATCTTTTCCAAATAAAAGTTCTGAAGACTGATGAGCTGGACTGTAAACCCTGTCTACTTGTTGGCCGTGAACAGACTTTGGAGGGCTTGCTTCCTCTTCTCTTTCAGACCTACCATCTGTGGCAAGTGAACGCTGGTTTTTCCATTTAGAGCAAGCCCCTCACACTCCTGATGCCATATGGCTAAGCATCTCACTCCAATGTAATAGCTAAGTAAGGAAATAATTTTTTCTGCTAAAAATATCAGGCAGGCCATAGTTGGTCAAGCTGCCTGCATGTTATGTTCTTGTTCTGCTTACATCTGAATGGTCAGGCTTTCATTAGATCCTAGAACCTTTTTTGATAATAATTTTTCTATAACTTTTTCCAGCACAGAGTTTTGTGATAATAAAGAAGATAGACTAGGGGCTGGGAAGGTGGCTTAGTGGTAGAGCACTTGCCTTGCATGCCTGAGGCCCTGGGTTTGATTCCTTAGCACCACATAAGCTAAAAGAAAAAAGCCAGAAGTGGCTCTGTGGCTCAAGTGGTAAAGCACTAGCCTTGAGCTGAAGAGCTGAGGGACAGCGCCCAGGCCCAAAGTTCAGGCCCCAGGACCGGACCCTCCCCCCCCCCCAAAAGAAGATAGACTATATAAAATAGTAGCTAAATATCTTACAGACTAATATTCTTACTTACCATTTGACTATCATTTTCTGAACTGATGATACTAGTTCTCTTTTTAAATTTGTTTTAAAAAGCCAATATTTTCTGATTTTGAGCAATCATGCTAATCACTGTAGCTGACTAAGCTAGGAAAGGGTGTGTTAAAGTTTGTATAATAGTCATAAATTTTTGGAGAAATTTATTCCAAAACCTATTGCCCAGAAATAAATACTTAATGTTTATAACTTAAATATGGTCATATTTCATAAGAAGTGCCTGCATAAATACATGCAGGAGGGGCTGGGAAGGTAGCTCAGTGGTAGAGCGCTTGCCTTGCATGCCAGAGGCCCTGGGTTTGATTCCTCAGCACCACATAAGCAAAAAGATAAAAGCCAGAAGTGGCGCTGTGGCTCAAGTGGTAGAGTGCTAGCCTTGAGCTGAAGAGCTGAGGGACAGCGCCCAGGCCCAGAGTTCAGGCCCCACGACCGGACCCAAAAAAAAAAAAAAAATGCAGGACCATGTACCTGTGGAATTTCAAAGTTACTGTTCTATAGAATCTGCTTCATATACAGTGTCTGAAGAAGGCTATAGAAGTGTTATCTTCAGAATCTATGTCATCTATTCCTGAGTGACACTATGATAGTTGTGTTCAGTGTGACATATTCATCCTTAAACACTACCACAGCATGCAAACTTACTTATCAAAACAAAAACAGGGCTTGCTTATGAGAAAATAATTATTTAAGTCATAACATTTTAAAACTTCATCAATGATATACTTAAAAGAAACAGGAAAATCAAGATGTATTGTTTTTATAAACTGACATGTTGAATTGAAACCCTTTTGCAAAATGACAATCATAATTTTTTAAAAAATTGAAAAATCAGAACCTGATAAAAAAGAGTTTCCCAGTTTTACACATTAACTGGTTAAGAAATACAGAAATACTATTATAAATATGGCCCTTTTCTTTAAAAAGGCCTGAGGTTTGATTGTCAAAGTTTAAGGTGTTGGTCTGCCTGCATTGCCCTAACAAAATACTTATAGAACTGGGTGGTTTTAAACAATAGCATTTATTTCCCCACAATTCTGGAGGCTGGAAGTCTGAGATCAAGATGTCAGCTGGGTTTATTTCTCCTGAGGCCTCTTTCCTTGTGTATGTATCCCTGATGTCCCTTCCTGTTCTTATAAGAACTTGGATTGTATTGGATTGGGGTTATATCACTATGGGTATATTTAACCTTAATTACCTCCTTAAATGCTCGATTCCAAACATACTCACCTGGGGAGATAGGACTTCAACACATGAATTTTGGAGGCAATTCAGTTCACCACAGAGTTAAGTTGAAGCTTGTGAGTGACTGTGATATGGTGGAAAAGAAACCAAATCTAATCAACTTTGTAACATCAGGTGGGTGTAGCCCACAATGAGTAGGGGTGGAGAGGAGGCAGGGTGGGGGGGGTGGTGTATTCTTCAGCTACTCAATTCCAACCAGTGCGTGTTTTCCATTTACCCAGTATTTCTGGCAGACAGAAACACACATAATGCAGATATAAAATTCATGTCATGTTCACGTTGGAAGACCTTCATGTTTTCACAACAAGCCTTATGGTAGGACTGTCAGCCCAGTACAATGCTGAAGGGGTGGGCTGTAGAGCCAGTGGTCTGTGTTCAAGTCTTTCAAATTGTCATGTAAATTGTTTGACCACCCTGAGCCTCAGTTAGTTGTTTTTTTTTTAATATTGTTATTATAAAGGTAACATGGACAATGTCACCCTTAGTTTTTGAACTCAGGGCCTTATGCTCTTGCTTGACTTTTGTACTCAAGATTTCACACTACCATTTGAGCTATAACTCCAGTCTCAGCTTCTTTATTTTTCTTTATATATTTTTCTTTATATTATATATATTTTTTTCTTTATATGTTTTTTATATTATATATATTTATATATATTTATATATATATATTTATATTATATATATTTTTTTCTTTATATATTTTTATATTATATATATTTATATATATATTTATATTATATATATTTTTTCTTTATATATTTTTCTTTATATATTCTTTATTGTGGCATGTTAATAATGGCTCCTACAGGATTGTCATGGAGGCCAATGAGCTCACATGCATAGAGAGGTTACTTGTACCTAGACAGATAGATGGTGTTGGCTGCCTTCAGCATTGCTCTTTGCCTTTCCTTAGTCAATTTGGTGTGAAATGAATAGCAAGTAGCAGCAAGTAACTATTAGTGACTCACAACCTAGTGTAGTCTGTGGGGCTCCTTAGATCCATAATTACCTCACCTAGAAAATAAAGCCTTGCTATTTGGGAGAGGATAGAGCCATGGAGACATAAGAAAAGCAGCTTTTCAATTTAGAATAAAGCTCCCTTCAATGGAATCCCAAGAAGGCAGAATCCATGTGGAATCTCAAGATGATTGGCATGGGCATCATACACACACACACACACACACACACACACACACACACACACACACACACACACACACACACACACACACACACACACACACACACACACACACACCTGAGGAAAGAACTGATGTGAGTTCGAAGCCTGCAGTGATGTGAGGGACATGGAGGTGCACAGGTGTCCTACTTCAGCAGGGGACAATGCCTGCTGCGTCTGCGGGAGCCAGGACTTTGGAAGCTCCACAGGACAAATGTCAGAACACACAGTAAATGTCTTTGAACCAGGCAATTCTGAGAGGACACAGCTTGCCTCCAGCAGGAGGGAGGGAGGAACAAAGCCTGGCACCTGCTGGGACTGGCCTCAGCAAAGCCTCCCCTCCTAGGGCCAGTACAGTCAGATCAGCCTTAGGAGGTCAGCATGGCTCCTGGGGACAGGCATTCCTATTAAATGTGACAGTTGCTGGCACTAGGGGCTGAGGAAGCAGTGGACCTTGCATACATCTGAGGGTAGAAATCAGATCTACCTGGCTAATACTTTGGCTCCAGTGATTTTTACCCATCATGAGTAAATTTGTTTTTGCCAGATGCCTCACGTGTGAAAGGGCAGCAGCAGCCCCTACTCCCAGGATCACCCCGGAATTAAACAAGTGGGATCATGGCTCCCGTGCATCCTGCAGTGCACTGGTTCCTTGCAGCTAGGCTCACAAGGCCCAGTAACCACAGCACTCTGACCTTGCGGGGCTCACAAGGACAATTCATTCTGTTTATTAGCAAAGCTGTTCAACACTTAGCTAGGGAACTATATTTGTAAATCTGAAGTGAAGTGGCTGTTTCCTGATGTCCCTACCTTGCTGGCCCAGTCATGGTTTGTTGTGGGTCTTGGTCTTGTGGGTTTGTTTATCATCAAGAGAACCACGATTTAGTTGTAGAGAAGGAGGCTCTTCCTTGGTCCTTCTTAGCACCCTCTCTGATTTACCTTCTTTTGCCTCTTCTCCTGCGCCCTTTTTCCTTCCTTCGTATTCATCCACTGAGCAGGGCAAGTGTTTCCACTCACCTAGGGTAAGTGCTTCCTTGGTGCTCACATTCACCTGTTCCAGAGTAGCTGTTTTCTTCTCCAATCAGAATGGTTGGTTTCTTTCCAGCTAGTCTTTCTCTGTGACTATCTTATGATGACCACATTTCTGTGCAAGGGGCAAGAAGTTTGAAGGAATCCTCAACCATTGCTTATGTGACTGTGATTGTCTTCAAAGTTGACCTCTGCTTGTGACTCCTGAGCTTGATTTATCATACCTAGTCACATCAGGAGTGAACGTGATGGTGTCTAAGACATTGGGTGTGTGTGGGGGGGGATTGGCATTAGGACTGTGCAGCTCAAGTCCCCCCACTGGGAGGATTGAGTCGAGTCTGAATAGACACTGGGAAGCAGGTCTTGGAAATTTGCCCATAGGCCTCCCCAAATCTAAATAATAAGCCCTCCATGTGATAGGAAATGTAATGAAAAGAGCTTAAGGCCAACTACTTTCATTTAACATGCAGGAAGAACTGCTGACTCTTGTCTATAAGGCTGCTGTCATTTGAGAGAATTAAAGAATTTTAGAAAATCACTTTCACTTGACTACTGTTTGTTGTGCATGTGCAACATCTTGGCAGTTGTCCTCTAATGGGGAGTGTCACTGCACTTGGGGCCTAGTCAGCTCTGTAGGGAAGTTAGTGACATTGTTTGCAGAGGACACAGTGAGTGAGGCTGTTGGTGCTGCAGCATCAACACTGGGCTCAAGGTTAACAGAGTTGGCATTAAAGGCTCAAGTCTTGACTGTGGTGTTGAGTTCTTCAAAGTCTGACTAACTCCTGTACTCCCTCGATTAACCTCCCAATATAAGGAAGTTACATGTTTTCAGATTTAATGCTGTTATATACGAATAGATTTTTTGCAGGTGTGGTAAGTACTTAATGCTTGTATGAGGGGGATGGGGAAGGAGGAAAGAAGATTTTTTCCCCCCCGGGAGTTTTATCCTAGTCCAGATACTGTAAAGGGGCCTCAACATTTAAACAGCAACCTTGAATGTGATGATATTTGAAGAAAGGAGTATGAGGACAGGTGGAGGAATGGAGCCAGCATTGAGCAATGCAACTCAGATTGATTCCCAACTCTGTCTCCATCCAGGATTTTGTTATCTCTCCTGTGCCAGGGTAGAGAAAACAGAATTGTTATGTGGAGCTGCATTCAGAGAAGATGCAGGGTGGGGGCACTTTGGTGACTCCTTTCTTTCTCCTTCCCCACCCGTGTTTAGGATGCCCTGGAATGAGCTTTGGCCACTGTCTCTTGATCATACCCACAGAACTTTTCACTGTTTTCTAGTCAGGGACGTGCAACTTTGGTGTCCTCACAACTCACTTTGTATTAAAATGACCACATTGTGAGTCCTTTCATCAGAAAAGCTGAAAGTCACAGCGTCACTCAGTTTCTGGGGCTTCAGGACCTGGATTGAGCCTCTGTGGATTGATGGATTGACTTGAATTGAAGAGAAACTCTAGTTCATTCTTTCAGATTTTCCTAGGGAAGGCTGAAGGACAAGGGGCCAGGGTACTGAATCGCAAGGATGATAAAGCTGGAGAAAGAGCAGGAAGGTGCTCAAGGCTGCTCCAGGGAATGGATTCCACTGGAAGAATATGGTGTGAACTCAACAGCTTGGATGGGAAATCAAGGAGGAAGGGTAGAAGGCTGCTTGAGCTTTCTTGGACCAGATCATTTGTTTCAGTCATGTCCTGTAAATATTGAGGGCTACCTGCCTTTCTCCCTTACATTTCCTAGCTTTGCTTCCTTTCCTGGAAATCTCATGATTACTTCGTTCATTTAAATGTAGAACTGGTCTGGTGCTAATGGTTCATGTCTGTCATCTTAGCTACTCAGTAGGCTGAGATCCAGAGGATCTTAGCTTGAGCAGACAAAGTCCTTGAGATTCCACCTCCACAATAACCAGCAAAAAGCTTGGGTGGAGGTATGGCTCAGGTGGTAGAGCAAAAAGCCAAGCAAGCACCTTTGCCCCGATTCAAATCCTCATACTGAAAAATGGAAAGGAAGGAAGAAAGGAAAAACAAAAGAGAGAAAGAAGAGTGAGAGTAGGTTTGTATTATCAGCACCTCATACCAATGTATACCTGAGTTAGAAATCTTTCTACTGTTGTTAAGAAACATCTTGTTCACTGAACATAAAGATCACTAGTGGACAAAACGAGTGGCTTTGAGAAGGCAGCTCTGTGGCCTGGATGGTGTGACTTCTAGTGTTTATCTTGTCTTCTGTAGAGGGTCATACAGTGCATAGAATTGGCATGATATCCTTTCCCCCATACTGCAAACATCCCCAAACTACACACACATAGGTCACAAGATTAAAATCAAAAGTAAATTATCCCTTGCTAGTAGATATAACTGTTGTATCATATTTTACAAGAAACAAAACAAGGTATGTGACCCACATTGGCAGCTTGATGCCATTCACTTAGCCCCTTACCGTGAAGGCCCAACATTAAAAAAAGCAAACAAAAAGCAAAACCAGGACATGCAGTGAGGAAGCATAATGTCCTTGTATATTTCTAGTTTCATGAAAAGAATTGGAACCAGGAGTGGCCCAGAAAATGCAGAACAAGCATGCATACTCCCTCCGGACTTAATTCACTTCAATTTCCCAAATGATTACAGAGGATTATTTATGTGGCAGGGGCTTGATACTGGGGGATTTAAAGATAAAAAGGACAAAACCACTATTCTCTGATGCTCAGAGTGTAGGAGAGGACCCAGATACAGTAACTTAGAAGGGAACTACAGCAGCATCTATCTCAGGTATAGGCTGCCCTCATGTTGTACTGAACACATGTGGGCTTGTAAACTACATCTGAGAACAGCAAATCTAAAAGTTAATTTATATAGCTTCTTATGAATGTACTATATAGTGGTTTGGGGAGAAAGGACTAATGTTGAAGCATATAGACACACAGTACTATATCACAAATTGATAGAATTTCATCTTCTAGAGAATAACATTTGTCTAGTGACTCCTGTGTATAGCAAGTGACCATTTTGTGATAGGATTCTGTCAGACTCTCCTACAGTGGGATACAGACCATTAAGTCTCACTGTATTTATTATTATTCTGGGTTTTAGGGACATCCCTGAGCTCCAAATGTTTGGTTTATGCTGGTGTTTGGTGGCCTTGTTGATGGAAACTTGTATTTACGTCTTTCTTTCTTTCTTTCTTTCTTTCTTTCTTTCTTTCTTTCTTTCTTTCTTTCTTTCTTTCTTTCTTCCTTTCTTTCTTTCTCTTGTTCTTTCTATCATCTTCCTTTCTTCCTTCCTTTCTTCTTTCCTTTCTTTCTTTCTTTCTTCCTTTCTTTCTTTCTTTCTTTCTTTCTTTCTTTCTTTCTTTCTTCTTTCTTTCTTTCTTTCTTTCTTTCTTTCTTTCTTCCTTCCTTTCTTCCTTTCTTTCTTTCTTTCTTTCTTTCTTTCTTTCTTTCTTTCTTTCTTTCTTTCTTTCTTTCTTTCTTTCTTTCTTTCTTTCTTTCTTTCTTTCTTTCCAGGACAGGGGTGAGGATAGACAGGACAAGGTGAGGGGCAGAAGGAAAGGAATGTTTTTGGTGTGTGTCAGGTCCAACCTAGTGCTCTAAAGAGAGTGAAAAATGCTCACCATATGAGAATTTGGTATATGCCATTCTCTTTCCATTGTTTTTTAAGGTAAAAGCTTCTTGGACATTGAGGTGCAAACATGTCTTTCTGGCTTTCTGACCATAATTCTTTACTTGTCTAAACAGCAGGTTACATGCCTTGTGGTAGAATAAGGATGTTTGCATCCCCGGCTAAGAAGTCATAGAATAGCCCAATGTTCCAAGGGACCAAGGTGCTATCTCTTCCTGCCTGTTTGTACAATTTACCAGTTTGCTCAGCATCAGTGTTTTGAAACCTCACCCGAATAGAAATTAATAGGTCAGATTCAAAATAGGATCTAGAGTCATTCTAAACATGTAAACAGTTGTGTTTTTCAAACACTTAATAAATGTTAACTAAGCACTGGAAACATCACTCAAAGCAAAGAAGGGCCTCTCTGGGTGAACTCTCTTTTGGAACAAGTTTTAGCTTTCGGTAAATATTCATGAGGATTTATAGTAATGGGATCCTCTTTGTTATATACTACTAAGTAGAGTCATTGTGACAGTTTCTTTCTGTCAGACTTTGTGAAGGCTGACCCTTAGCCTAGGTATTCTTCACCCTGCTGTACCCATGTGACAAATACCTGGCTCCCCCACCAAAACTCAGTAAACAGGCTTGAGGCATGGATTAAGTGGTAGAGCACCTCACAAGTGACAGACCCTGACTTCAAACATACTATTGTCTAAACAACAACAATAATGATAATGATGGTTATATTAGGAGCAATAGATTCATTTCAGTGTGCAAACTATTTGTTAATTGATTGATTTATACTAGGCACAGTGTCCAGTATCTAGTGAGGAACAGACTAGAGACCAATCCTTATGATCTGGGGGGCTTCACCTCCATGGAGGAGGCGCCCACATTCTACAACTAGCATTTCCCTCCTTTCTGTAATGCTTTTTATAGTAATGACAACAGTTCACTCCCTTACTTCTATTTCTTTTTATCTCTGATTATACATTTCTTCAGGGAAGGACTACTGTCTTATACCTTTCCCCACTGATCTTGGACAAAACAAGTGTTTTCAGAACATGCAACAAAGTGGGGAAATACAGCTTTCATGTCAGTTACCTTCCAGAGATTAGTTACCACATCCTTGTTTCATTTATTTTGAGTGCCTACCACGTTCCATGGAAGTGAATGGGATATGGTTTACGTTTCACTGGGAAAGGAAGCAAGGGACCAGTAAGAAAAACATTAGATTATCAGTTGTCTCAAAATACTATGGCAGAGAAGAAAGGTCAGGGATGCCTGTGGAGAGGGCAGTGGGTAGGAGCAATTAAGATGATGGGAAACTGAGACTTGGGTCAGGGCCAGTGGAAGTGAGAAGCCTCCTTTACGGTAGAGAATAGCTGCCAGTGCACTGAAGAAGGAAAGCTCTTCTAACCTGTAGATCTTGGGAAGTCTGGAGTTGAGGTGAGGGGAAAAGAAGTAGAAAGAGAGGTCAGAAAGAGGACTAGACCATATAGCCCAATACTGTAGGTCATTGTAAACACTAGTATTTTATTCTGAGATTTGGAACCATTGGAGGTTTTAAACCAAAGAGGTGTGTGGTCTCTGAACATTGTAACAGTCATGCTGGCCAGTGTGTTCAGGGTGGACTACAGGGAGGTACAGGGGAGGCACAGACACCAGATAGAAGATTCACACCACTAACCAGTGAGAATTCTTGGTGGGCTGAACTAATCACAGTGAAGGTAATAAGAAGAATACAGATTCAGGATTGTAAAAATTTCTAAAAATTTCAGACAGACGAAGAGAGAAAACAATATTGCAGTAAACACCAAATATTCATCTCTGCGAATTAATGTCTTGGCATATTTGCTTTATTGATGAACCTCTTTTAAAGTAAAGTCTAGAGATTGTAGGACTGTGTGCTTCAGCATGGACATCCAGAAAACAAGCATGGTATTCTGCATGGACAGAATACTATTAAGCGAAACTAATGCCTTGCTCACATTCACGCTCCCCCTCTTGAGTCCTTTATATTTGCATGTTTTTCTGGACAGAATCTCATCAAGACTCATGCATTGTATTTGCTATCTCTTCAATTTTTCTTTTGCTTTAATTCTGTTATTTTAAGGTAATTTCAAATTTACAGCAAAGGTTCAAGAATGGTACAAAAAAGCCTACTTAAATGTCAGCCAGTTTCACCAATTGCTAACTAACATTATGCCATCCTTGCTGTAACATTTTTTCTATATTTCTCTGCACATGTACATGTACACACACATTCATGGAGAAGATGGAGAAAGAGGGGCAGGCTTGAATATGTAGACTCTTCTGAGTGGAAGTTTCAGATCAGCATTACTTTTTTCTTTGGAGGTACTTGGGCCTGAGCTCAGGGATTTATACTTAGGCAGGCACCATGGATTGAGCTATACCTCCAACCTTTTTTGGTCTGATTATCTTTAAGACAGGGTCATGGTTTTAGCTAGGGCTGGCTGGCTTGTGATCCTCCTATTTTACCCTTCCTACTGGGGAGCTAGAATGAAAGGTTTATACCACTGCACTCAGCTGTTGGTTGACATGGGATCTCACTAACTTTTTGCCTAGGCTAGCATCAAATCACAGACATGAGACAAAATTGGAATTGATGCAATCTAATATACCTTCCACATCATTTCTGCTTTATTATTTTTTTTTACTAGAAAGGGAGAGCTTCAGTCTGTTTGTAACTTGGGAAGGAAATGAGGTTACAAAACTAATCTTCATAGCCAACTACTGCTTTGATTAGATTTAAGGAAAATGTCATGTTAATAAAGCATGGCTGAGTCTTTTCCTTGATGACTCAGTGAGCTTGTTAAGTTGAATGGTACTCCATTCCAAACTCCTCTGGCCCTAAAAATCCTGCTCCACACGGAGAGGAGGAGCACAGATGTTTTGAGCTTTGGATTATTTGATACATTTGACATTTTAATTTAATTCATACATTTAAGAAACAGCTAGATATGCTAGAACCCAACAGCCAGTTTTCTATTTCTAACTCTGTATATTAATAAAGTGGAGTGGGGAGACAAACAGCATTTTTAAAATTTCTTTCCAGTTTTTCTTTCTTTAAACTTAGCACTTTGTTTCCTTATAAGGTATGTTAGAGCCAAGTTTCTTGCTTTGATTTTCATTAGGAAAGCAACTAAGAAAGTGAAAAAACAAAAACAAAAAACATAGCAGAACCTTCTTTGGTACCTGAAGAGTAATAAAAAGCTTTTGGTCATTATCTGAAATAAAAATTTTCCCTGAAATGATTATACGTTTAATTATATGTAATGACATGTGATTCTATGGTACAACTTAAATTATAGACATAGAAAAACATAATAAAATTTTAATCTCAGCATAACACAATAACAGTCCTTTCTATTATTTTTAAGTTTTATTGTGCACATGGTGGCATGCCCCAAAGAATTGAGAACAGTATGATGCATTTCCACATATTCACCCTCCCGCTTCAACAACCCTCTCCTTTTGAAAATAATTCTTAAATTGAAAGCTATTAATTTTTAAACTTTATTTTTCTTTTTAAACTGATAAAACATGAACATGGGGTAGGGGTTTGAAATCATATATATAATTTGCATTAAGGAAGGGACTCCAAATTAGTGACCTGAGCCTACAAAGTGTCTCAGTGGACTGGCTCTTGGTCCTTCATGGTTTCCAGTCCACAGAGCTCACAACCCTTGTTCAGTTTCTTCTTTGTGAAGGCACAGCTCTGTGCCCTGGTGATAAAGGATTGCTGGGATTCTCTATGCATTCAGTCCCACACTCCACACCCCTTTTCCCTTGTACAGATTCTCTCTCTGAGGTCCACCTAGGGATCCTATCTTCTGAGGTTCCCTCATTCCTTTTCTGGCTTGGAGCTCCCTTGAGAGCCCTGCCCCCTCTCACTTCAGCCCAGTACAATCTGATTAGGACTCTGCATAATCCAGAACACTCCACCTCCTTGATTTCCTCTCCTCCTGCTATGCTCTGATGACGTCAAGTGCTCTCTTTGTGCTGGGCTTCTTCCTGCTTTTGCTCTTACTGTTCTCTTTCTGGAACATTCTATTCCACACCTCTGATTGGTTGCTGCTTTTCTGGCTCCCTGCCCCACAAACTCCTTAGTCCATCAACTTTCTTCCCAAGAAATACTATATCCACTTTTGTGGATTTAGTGTTTTTTTCTTTACTCTTTCTCTTTCTCTATATGTTCCTGAAAACTTAAATTGTGAAAACTCAGTGTGTTCAAATGCGAGGTAGATATATCTGTTATGGGGTAACATGATAAAATTTCATTTTGTTCTATCTGAGAATCTTTGTTTCTTATTATTTTTTTGCTAGCATTTAGCCTGTATATACCTAATATCATTGTTAAATGCATGTAAATCTGTCTTTTGTTTTTTTTAAATTGTTTTACCTGTTATTTCTGTTGTTTCTTTTTCTACTGTTTTCCTGGCTTGACTCTGTATTGCTTCATAATTTTAAATTTATAGGCTTGATATGAACTATGATGGTGTAGCTAAGTTATTCAACTTAAATGTGACCCATTTTTGCCCCACCCAGAAACTCTGTGGTGTGAAGGTCATAGATTCTCTCTGTGGCCTCTTCTGGTTATCTTCTCACCATACCTTTGTTCTGCATTAAAAAAAATTCCATAGGCATTAGTAAACTTCATCCCGAGATGATGTTATTTTAGGTTTCCACTCATATTCACTATTTTCTTTGTTTCTTTTTCATACCTAGATCTTCCATTAGGAATTATTTAATGTATGTCTAAAGATTCAAAATATTTCATGGTTGTTTAACAAAGAATTGATTTTTTCCTTATCTTGGCAGTTTTTCTCCGAGAATAGAATGAAATATGTACAGTTATTTGTCTTCAACACATTGCTGTGTTGTTGAGCTTTGGATTCACAATGAACCAATGAAACACCTTAGCCCTGCAGTGTCCAGTTGTGGTGTAGAGGCTTGGAGGACACGGCCTTCAGAGAGGGAAGATACAGACTTGCCTACTTTGTTGCCTGGCTTGAATGAGGCAAAAACAAATGTACAGAAGATAATATTAGCAAAGCAACAGAAGGGATGACATTGACCAAGATGCATTTTATTTACAAACTGATTTGTTTAATTGAAATTTCTTTGTGAAACTATTTAGAGATAAGACAATATTGGTAAGCCTTGCAAAACAATGCACAAATATTTATATGTTTAATCAGATGTATCTGGTTTACGTAATACTGGTTGTATGCAACTAGGTTGACCCTTTTGATAGCATTAAACAGAAAACATCTATTACAGGATGAGTGAAATATTGAGGCCACCAGGAAAGCTACTAGAAAGGGAAATCAAGAAAGAGAGGTGTGAGAGAAGAGAATGCTTTATACTGATATTCCAGAACAACCCGACTTGAATAGGGCAAAGCCCAACTTGTAGCTGGTTTCCAGCCAACTCCAGACCGTTTAGCTTTCCTGGCTTCCTTACTTCCCACTTTGTCTTTTGACTTTGAGGAGATGGTTACAGTTTAACCAAACACAGCAAGCTGAGACCTCCTGGGTGGCCTCACTGGGTCTTATGCCAAACCAGTAGGATTAGGCTCTCAAAGTAATCCCCAAATACCAACCCTTCAGACTGTCAGGGTGTTTGAACTTTGGGAAGACGGACATAGGCATGCAGTAGAAACTTTATAGGTGACTAGATTTACAGGAATTTGTAGTTAGTTACAGGGCTACAATGTCAGTTTATTTGGTATAATTTTATTTGCTTTCTCATTTTGGTGGATCATTATTTGTCATCTGTGGATGTGGCATTCATGCTATTTTGCAGTAAAATGAATGCTGACTCTGTGATAAATGTTTCCCTAGGTCATCTTAATATTCCTTGGTAATTATTCACCTTTTATATGATGGCATTCTGCCACCATAATTACGTAAACACTTACTAGGTACTTATATACCCAGATCTCTACCAAATCATCTTATTTATTCCTTATCTCACTCTAGGGTGTGAGTTGGGAACTTTCCCCTAATTCAGAAAAGTTATGCACTTTGCCCACAATTGTGTGATAAGTCAGGATCTGTGAGTGATTGTATAAATACAAAATGATAGCCTACTTTGAAAGTAGACTTCAGTGACATTGGATTCCTAAGCAATTTCTGAAGTAATCAGAGCTCCCTGTTTTTTTGTTACTGAGTTATAAACAAGATGGATACAGCCAGCAAACTCCAATAAGACTGTGACTCTTATTAATATAGCCTTTTGGGGGTTTCTCAATGCCTGTGTTTTTGGTGTTTGCTGGTAATGATCTACAAAGAACAGACCCCTTGATGGTGTTTTTTGTTTGTTTGTTTCTTATTCAACACACCTGTCAACAGTCCACTGTGTACATGAGTACTGTGAGAAAGACACCTAGGAACTTTGGTGGTACACATTTGACCATAATTCTCTACATTTTTTTCACTTTGCTCATTTGGTCTGGACTTCTCCCCTGTCATGAGGCCCTTTGTACTCTTGAAGTTATCCCAGTAAACTCCATTTAAATAGACAATGTTGTAGCGAGGTACCAGTGGCTCATGCCTGTAATCCCAACTACTTAAGAGGCTGAGATCTAGGCAGAGAAGTACCCATGAAACTCTTATCTTTGATCAACCACTTGAAAAACCAGAGATACCACTGTGGCTTAAGTGATAGAGAGTAAGCCTTGAGCAACAAAGAAGCTCAGAGACAGTGCCTAGGACCTGAGTTCAAGCCTTATAACCGACAAAAAAAATAGTGTTGTAATGCCAGTCACTTGGGGACTAGAATCTATATATATACTTCAAGACATTCTTTCATTGCAATTGTCAAGTGTTAATTTTTATTTTATAGGCTCTTTTTTTCTCATTTTTGTCTGCATTGAACATATATGGAAACAGCTATATGACATTGGTTTTGGCCAAAAAGCTCTTGTTTGTAATCTGAGCTACTCAAGAGACTCAATTCTAGAGGACTGAGGTTCACAGCCAGCCCAGGCAGAAAAGTTTGTTATACTCCAGCTAAAACAAAACAAAAAAATCCACAAAAATATAGGGTAGAAGTAGGACTTAAGTGGCACATAAGCCTAGGGAGCAAAGCAGAGTAAGCACAAGACCCTGAGTTCAAACCTCAGAATCAGCAGAACAACAACAAAAATAAAAGACATTAGTCTTTGTGGGTATTTTTTTCATTGCCTACCTATTTGTTTTATGAGAAAGAGTTAAGATCAGGACTTGGCTTATTTTCCTGTGAAGTGGTTGGAAGGAGTAGGAAACATGTCAACAAATGTCTCTAGATTTACGACTGTACTTATTGCCACTTGTGAAACTCTCTCAGTGGAAGAGACTAACAGGAAGAGCTAGCAGGACTTTTCTAGCAGGATTTTATTGCCAGAATTTAATGAAAGCAAATGCCAAATCCATCAGTGCCATTTTCTAAGAAACAGTTGATTCTACTAGTTGGAACAGCAGTGGCCATGTAAATAATTTGTGTTCTTGTGCCATGCCAGAAAACATATGACCCTAAAAAAAGGAGAGAGATATTAAAGAAGAAGAGAAAGGTAGAGAAACTAAAGGGAAGGCAGTGAGTGAATATTATCGCAATTATTTTATATGATGTATGTAATGTCATAGTCAACCTTTTTCCTGATAACTAATGCATGCTACTTTTTAAAAATGAAGATATCTTTGATATTAAAGTAAGGAAACCTATGACTCATTGGCTGTCTGGAGCCCACCGCCATAGAGCAAAGCAACCACACAGCATCTGATTGAGTTCATGTGTGAGGTCAAAACTAAATCCGTGGGCATTCTCTCTATTGCAGTGTTATTTCATTCATCCACTGAGTTATCCAGTTGTATTCTTTGAGCACTTGTTTTTTTTGTGTGGTTTTTTTTTTGGGGGGGTCCGGTCATGGGGCCTGAACTCTGGGCCTGGGTGCTGTCCCTCAGCTCTTCAGCTCAAGGCTAGCGCTCTACCACTTGAGCCACAGCGCCACTTCTGGCTTTTTTCTTTTGTTTGCTTATGTGGGGCTGAGGAATCGAACCCAGGGCCTTGAGCATGCAAGGCAAGCGCTCTACCACTGAGCCACCTTCCCAGCCCCCTTTGAGCACTTGTTAAATGCCAGGCCCTGTGTATCTACCTACAGTGTTGGCCCCTATGGGTATTGTGTTCCAGAATCTTCCTTTGTCACCTCTTGCAAGTACAGTCTAATGGTTAAGCACTCAGGCTATGAAGCCACATGGGACTGGCAAGTGTTGTACTTAGAGATGCATCATGCTAATTAGGCCGAATTTACCTTATGAGGCCTCCCATTTCCCATCCAGGCTGGGTAGCAGGCGGAAAGGGCTCGGCACAGGGCCCGTAGAATAGCAAGCACTCTGAAATGTTCACTTTCACCACTGTAGTTCCAGTAATTGGTATGATTCTATTCTGGCCTTGAGATGTGAGGGAGAAAGAAAAGTGTCTGAAAGGCACTGGAAGAATATAGCTAGGAGGTGCCTTAAAGGAAACTTGGAGGTATGGCAAGAAAGGCAGAGTGTAAGCCTACCAGGGAAGTAAATAGGACTGACCCTCTGCACATCTTGGGCTGTTCTCCTCCCTGTGCATCTGCTTTCCTTGTCCAGATGACCCTTACTTTTTAAAGTTCAGCTGTTAGACATGTACAGGGAAATAAATAAATGGTATGATTGCCCCAAATCTTTTGCCATAAATAAACCCATGCCAGGCTTGGGTCATAGTACTCAAAGGGAAAAACCAAAATAGTTCTTTTTAGAAAATATCTCCTATAGATGGGGAAAAACCAGTTGTTTAAGGATACAGGTGGACCTGTTGCAACAATGAGAAGTACAAGTTGTCATGTCCAAAATGAGCTTTACAACGTTGGTGCGGGGGGGGGGGGGGAAGGAGAAGGATTGGGATTGGGGGGGAGGGGGGAGGCTGGGAAGGGATGTGAAGGGTAAACACAGGAGGAGGCAGCAATGCTTGGTAAGAAATGTACGCATTATCCTGCCCATGTAATTGTAACTCCTCTGTACAGTATGTTCACAAATAAAATAAAATTAAATTAAAAAAAAAGAAAAGAAAATATCTCCTATTGAGTAATCTCGAAAATATCTCATTGAATAATCCCACTTAATATGAAGCTTACCAAACCTGTTGCAAAAAGGAATTCGGATGTGTAAATGTAAGTTGTCCTGAGTGGTATACTGTACTTGCTAGTGGTAAGAAAGAAAAGAGGAAGTTTACCATGCCAGTTGCTGGCTTTTTAGATCTGAAAAGATGAAATTTTCATGTAGAATCAGCAATAGAACCTATCTTACTCCCGAAAAGCATTTGTATAAAGTACTTGATATTTATTTATCTGATGGAAGTCATTTTTATTTTTAATGGAAACAAAGTTGGAGATAATTGCAATTCAGATCTTGCCCAAATATATGTAAGAGGTATTTGGTTTTCTTTTTTACTCAGATACCTAGAAGGAAGTTTCAGAAGGTTGTCTAGCCTTTAAAAATAGTAAAGACCATATTCATCAGAAGTGCTTGCACGGTGGAATTACCCATCAGCAAACTCATAGATCAAATGATTATTAGAGTTCATTCAGTTTTCTATTTATTGTTCAAAAAGTTTCTCTCTCACATGAGCTTTGGTCTCAGAGTTCTGAAATTTAGATCAGAATTTTGGCTATCTTGCCTATCTATACATGTCTCAGAAAGAAATCACCTTTAGCATTGTAAATAATTGTTCTCCCTAGTATCCATCCTGTGGCTCATCCCTCAGATACTCTGATGAACGCTTACATCACCTGGTCTTAACATATCATAGCCACTTTGCAAATAAGCTTTTTTTACTCTCTATAACCATCATTAAGGAAATATGTTAGGCACACAGACCTTCTTTTTTTTGTACCATCTTGATGATCAGCAATTGTGATGCCTTAGGAAAAGTTACTCTTTCCCTTTCAAGACTGTTTCCTTTCATTATTATAAACATATATGAGAGCTGGATGTTGTGGTGTATGCCTGTAATCCTAGCTACTCTAGAGGTAGAAGCAGGAAGATGCAAATGGGGGGCCAGCTGGGGCTATCCATGGAGACAGTCTCACAAACAAAACACAAATAAAGGGATTGACTGCTCCAGTGAAGAGTGCGAGCCATGTGTAAGGCCCAGTAGTTTCTCACCACTCACCCACACCCAAATATATGTAAAAGGAGATTCTAGGAAAAGATTTTAAATATGAAATGCTTGAATTCTGAGAAGTCAAATGGGACCACATCCTGGGCCTGGGCCTCCTAACTCTTCTTAAGTTTTAGATAAGATGGCTGTGGAAAGAGGACTAAGTACACGTTCTTAAAAAAAGGAAAAAGAAGACAGGAATGCTGGACTCTCTGCATGACCAATGACTAAAGGGCTTTTCCCCTTCCCTACAGGATAGAAAGTAGGTTTTCCTTAGCTTGCTTTACTGTGAATTGGAGGAGACTGCGAAACCATCTATATTATGACAAAAATGCCCATTCGGGAATAACAACTTGGGGAATGTGGCTCATTTTGGTTGTTATGATGTATAGTAGTTCCTTATGGGATTATAACAAAGGTAAACAAACTTGCAGTCCTAGAGGTAAGAAGACCAACATAGTTTCGTTGAGATCAACTCGGTGTGTCACCCAGGTTGCATTTCTTCTGGAGTCTTTTGGGGGAAATCTGTTCTCTCACCTTGTCCAGTTTGTAGAGTCTGTCTGCTGCCTTTGGCTCATGGTCTCATCTTTTACCCTGAGAGCCTGAAGAACAGCATCCTACATCTCTCTGATTTTGATATTTCTGTGTTCATTTTTCTTCTCTTTCCCTGACTGATTCTGCCATCTTTCCTTTTTCTGTACTGAGGACATTGGGCTAACCCAAAATAACCTCTGGTCTTATTTCATTACCATAGGGTAACAAAAAAGTGATAAAATTACTGTCCTTTATGAATTTACACCAATAAGACTTACCTGTTCCCTTCTCCACACTGTTTAGTTTAAAAGTTTAAGAAAAAAGCTAATATTGCCTGGTGCCAATAGCTCATGCATGTAAACCTAGGTACTCAGGAGGCTAAGATCTGAGGATTATGGTTTGAAGCCAGACCAGGCAGGAACATCCATGAGATGCTTACTTCAAATTAACCACCAAAAAAGCCAGAAATGGAGCTGTGTCTTTAAAAAAAAAAAAAAAAAGGTGGTAGGACACTAGCCTTGAGCACAAGAGATCAGGAAAAGTGCCCACGAGTTTGGTTCAAGCCCAAAGACAGGCATACACACACACACACACACACACACACACACACACACACACACACACGCACACACACACACAACACACACACACACACACACACCTACTAATATGATTTATAGAAACAGTATTTTAATTTTTATTTGTTTAATCATTACTAAATGAAGTGAATTTTTTCCTGAATCAAGAATATCCTTAATCTGTTTTGTTTTGTTTGTCAGGATAGTAGTCTTTTCCTTTTGACAGAGAGGTGATATTAGCACATTTTATTTACTTAGGAACCTTTTTTTTTACAATCAGGAATTCTTGGGTGGGGAGGACTTTATGTATTTCAAAACTTTGTCAAACATTTTATTCTTTCAAAGTTCTCTTTTTGCTCTGATAAAACTTTTTCCCACAGAATAATTTATGTCTGGAGACCTATGTCAATATAAATGTCTAGTAGTTTGTGTGTACCCCAAACTAAGTCTCCTTTGTGTTAGTACATTTATGCCCGGCATCCTGCAGACTCAAACCTGCCCTGCCCATGGCACAAGCTACTAATTCTTCAGCTTTGTGTGTCAGTAAGCACTATGATTGATGGGTGCTTTTGATTATATAATGTCAACATCTTCCAGATATCTTATTCTCTCTTGTACTTACTCACCACTCTCTTTCACACACACATACACACTCTCTCTGTCTCTCTTTGTCCCTTTGTCTCTCCCTGTCTTTCTCGTGTCTCTGTCTCTGTGTCTGTCTCTCTGTCTCTCTGTGTCTGTCTCTCTGTCTCTGTCTCTCTCTGTCTCTCTATGCAGGCATTAGAACTTCAACTCAGAACCTGGGTACTGCCCTTTAGCTTTTTCACTCGTGTCTGGGGCACAGATTCACATCTAGCGTTATGGTTTTTAATTGGAGATAAGATTCTCATAGACTTCCTTGCTTGAGCTGACTTCAAACCATGATTCTCCGTCTCAACTTCCTAAGTAACTGAGATTATGGATATGAGTCACCAGCAATGGGCTGATGTTGTCATTCTTATCTCAGCACTACATTTCAAGAGGAATTGTTTGGTACCCAGCTATGATAATTTCACTCTGTAAAAAAATGTTCAAAATCATTTTAGATGTTGTGCCTTTGAGCTTATGTTAATGTTCATGATTATTTCACCTTATTATAGATAGCGTCTTGAATATTTCCCCATTAATAATGAGAAAGTACTGTCATGGTACTTGCACGAGTTATTTTTAAGTCATGCGTTTATAAATTTCCTGAATCTTTAATTTTTAATAGCTTATGTAAATCACCAGGTGGTTGCTTGCTTCATTTAATGAGTCATTCATCATGTAGGCACACATTACGTAGCAAGAAAAGATGAATAATGTTCAGACTCATTCATTCAAAACCGATTGCCAGTCTGTTCTGCACCAAACCTTGTCTAGCCTCAGGGGTACAGCAGTGGACAGAACACCTGTCCAGCCCACAGGATTGTGCATGCTCAGCTCTCAGGCTGAGTATGAGTCTAAGTTCCACGACTCAGTTCCTACATGAGCCCATGCGAGGCTAATTCACGTGAGTCATGCTGTTTTCCTTTATTATCAAACCAAGGGACCAATCCAAACTCATGACCCAAGGCTTGCCCCACAGAACGTTGGCGCCAAGTAAGCTGACAGTCATCTACGGTTATTTCTAACATCTGTGAAAAAAAATGCTATTTCCTGATGATACAGTGAACCATCCATGCTAATGTTTTCACGTGGGAAGCTCAGACATACTCAGTCCTCTCCCTTTTCCCTACATTCCTTTTTTTTTTTTTAATTTGTGACTTAATCCTTCACCACACATCCATCTTTTTGTTTCCTCCTCTTACCTGCCTGTCCAGACCTACGCTCCTGACAGGTTCCAGAGTCTGCCCACATGCTCTCCCCTCTCCTCCTCTCTCCCCCTCAGCCTCAAGGCGACTGGGCCCTAACGCTATTTTGCACACTCCTGCTTATTTCTCTTTTCTTTTTTTGAGCTCTGGATTCTCCTTTCCTCTCTGAGCAACTCCTACTTAGGCTTCAAAGCCCAACCTAAGTATTACCATAAGTACTCTACTATGCTTTCTCACCTAAATCCACTCCCCCCCCACCCCCCCCAACTCCAGCAAAGGTTTTTCCATGAACTCTTCCAATACGGATGATTAGCACTACCCATTTTAGACACTACTCACTCTGGGATTTCTCCCTATTTGTTTTATATATCTTAAGTGTTTGTTTGCCCCCCAGCTAGGCTGCTTGTATAAATGGGCTAGGTTCCGTAACTGTAGGGTGGTTTGCTGATTGACTGAAGATGGGCCTACAGAATATTCCTCCCTTGGAAGGTAATTCAACTGCCTAGTGCCATTTGGGGACTGTAGGATGCAGGGGGAACCAACTGGCAAATTCAGTTAGGCATTTTAGTACAAGTAATCATGGTCTGGACTGGAACTTAACCCCATGTTGCAGAGACAGAACCCATCTTGATTTTCAAGCTATATCTTGGTTGCTTTTAGAATAGTTTTGAGTTCTGTGGATCCTAACAGAGGAGCACTACACAGCAGACAAGGAACAGATAGATTTACAGTGCTTCAGAATAATGCCACTCTCAACTCCTGACTGTCAGATGGTGAGAGCCTTGGGAGAGTATTGCAGTCTGAAAAAGGGAATTGTTGTGTGGTCTTGAGATTTTGGGCCAGCACTTTCCTTTCATTTGGTGTCTGCTTGAGAGGTCTTAGATCAAAGTTGGGTTGAGTGTCTCAGCTCTCTGGGGAAAGTAAAATTCAATTTGTGTGCATGGAAAGGTATAAATGCCATAATTACATTCATTCATTTTACCCTTTCCTTTTAAAAACTCCTGCATCCCCTTATATTGGGTCTTTATAATAGAATGTGCATTGTGTGTGTGTGTGTGTTGTGTGTGTGTGTGTGCGCGCACGCACGTGCATGCACACACACACACCTGAGGGCTTGAATTCAGGGCTGTTGCTCTACCACTTGAGCCACAGATCCACTTCCAGCTTTTTGCTAGTTAATTGGAAATAAGAACTTGACAGGGCTGGGTTCAAACCTTAATCATAATATCTCAGCATTGTGAATCACTAGGATTAATGGTATGAGCCAGGGCTTAGCATTTCTTTCATGGTACTACAATTGAGCTTGGGAACTTGTGCTTGCTAGGCTTTAAATCCTGCTAGACCCATTTAAATAACATCTCCAGCCTATAATAGCAATTTTTAACTGGCTTATTTAAGTGATAACATTAAACATATTAACCTGACTTGACTAAAAAAATAATGGTTTTTCTAATGAAAAGCACCTCTCATTTGAACATCATTTATATTGCTATTTTGCATTATATTGCAACAAATGATTTTTTTGGTCTGTTGTGGGCTGGGCCTGGGCACTATCCTTGAGCTTTTTCACTCAAGACTAATACTCTATACCTTTGAGCCACCGTATCACTTCCAGTTTTTTGGTGTTTAATTAGACATAAGAGTTTCATGGACTCTCCTGCCAGGCTAACTTTGACATGTGATCCTCAGATCTCAGCTTCCTGAGTAGCTAGAATTACAGGTGTGAGCCTGCCTAACAAATGAGTTTAAATGGTGTGAATTGAGATGCTGTTCACCTGTTCTTTCTACAGAGAATAAATAATATCGAGTATCTAAGTCATATGTGATAGCAATTTGAGATTCTTGGAAGAGAGGAATTTTGTGGGTTTTTCTTTTTCCTTTTGGCAGGCTTTATTGTATATGGTAAATAGACTTAGGTAGACTTCATTTTATTTCCAGATGTGAGGGAACAGTGTCCCAAACAACAAAACTTCTGAAGTTATTATAAGTATTGCCCAAAGTGGCTATTTGTTGAAGTACGTTGATACATCAGGCCCATGGACTTGGACTCTAATCATGACCCACAGAGAGAAGCCCTTGGGAGTGTGGTTTGGTGTCATTCACTGAGGGCACTCGGGTCATTGAGGGCCATTAAAGCTAGTGAAATTGTACCTTAACAGGGTAGTGATAAGGTTTTGTGGGCAGTTTGTAGTCTTGGATCTCTCTACCTAACTTCCTGGCTTCCTTTGACAACGCTTTGTTTTGGAGGACTGTAATCAGATGGCCCTGGCAGAACACAGTATCAGTGGGAAAATGTGAGGTCATAAGGAAGACTTGTAATTCATCCCAGTGGCTCCTCTACTTGCTTTCATGACGTTGAACTATTGTGCCAGAGCCCCTTCCTTCTGCACAACATTTTCAGCTTAACACACAGGCTCTGCAGTTAAATGTTCTGTGATAATAGAGAATGAGACTGAGAATATTTGTTTATCATAGCACAAATGCTAACATTCTCCTGGCCCCCTATAAATGTGATGCTCTGTTGGGGGTGCCTTTTCTAACTCTTGAACTCCAGTGGTGGAGCATGAAGTCAGTTCTGGACCCATCTGTGACTGCCTTTCACTAACTGCTAGATCAGAGCCTGATTTTTTATTTATTTCTAGATGCTGTAGATAGTGGAAGCAAAGGGACTTCTGATATAAGGCAGATTGTCCTGTTTCCTAATAAAAAAAAATATTTTGGGGCCACTGGGCATGTATCAACCTTTCTGAGATAAAATAATATCACTTATGCATTGATAGTATTAATTAAAATGGCATGTTCATTTGGAAATGTATTTTCTATTGCCTTTCATGAAGTCTCTAGTCCAAAGCTTACACTGGCATTCTGTGTTTGATGTCCCTAAAGTCATCTAGGACAAGGTAGCATAGTTTGTGCTGTTCGCTCCCATCTAAATTATATGCATTCCAATGTGATTGTAATCTATCTATTCTATAGATTTCTATACAGTTTACCTCAGGCCAAAATCCTTTTTTTTTTTTTTTGCCTGTCTTTTTCATCTTTTGTGCTCTTCCTAGATAAATATATTGGGGAAATCTCCAAAATATATCCACTTTCTATACTGTTTTTTTTTTTTTTTTTTGGGTCCGGTCATGGGGCCTGAACTCTGGGCCTAGGCGCTGTCCCTCAGCTCTTCAGCTCAAGGCTTGCGCTCTACCACTTGAGCCACAGCGCCACTTCCAGCTTTTTTTCTTTTTGCTTATGTGGTGCTGAGGAATCGAACCCAGGGCCTCATGCATGCAAGGCATGCGCTCTACCACTGAGCCACCTTCCCAGCCCCTCTATACTGTTTTTAAGAGTGATTTTTTAAAGGTTTGTTTCCAATGACCTCTAGTATGAATGACCTGTAGTATGAACCCTACAGATGATAATGTTTTGCTGTCTTAAAATAGCTGATTCCATCAGCTGACCTTCCCAAGCATCCCAAGCTAGAGTTGAATGAGGTTGTGAGTCTCCATTAAAGAATACTTCTTTGTTCAGATAAAGTGCCTCACAAGAATATTTTGTAAATAAAAGGCTGTGTTAAGTATATGTCGACTCCTTTGGGGACGAAAAGCAATCCTCAGTAGAAATGGCATGGCAACTAACAGCAGACCTCCCTCACACAAGCATCTACTGGCAAAATTCTTCAGTTATCACACATTGATAAACCATCTTTGAAAGGTTAAAAAATAGTGACAAGTATCAAAACAAGTAGTAGCTTACTGGAGGAATGGAGAACTATAATAGCCTAATAATGATCATCATGTGCAATCCCAGCATTTGACCTCTACTTGGGTGGCAAGTGCTTTACCACCTCAGCCATGAACCTGTGTTTTAGAAATAGTCTCATGTTTTTGCCTGAGCTGGCTTCAGTCCACAACCCTCCCACATCCACCTTTCAAAGGAGGCAAGAGCCATCAAGCCTGAATTGTTTTGGGGATTAGCATCCCACTAACATTTTCCTGGGATAGTCTTGAACCACAAACCTAGTATTTCTGCTTTCCCCAAGCATATAAATCTTTGGTGGTTAATATATGACAATCTGAGAAAATAATGTTACCTTAGAAAATAAAGCTGTAAGATTAATGCAAAATAGAGTTCAATTCCCAACCACTATGAAACAAAAAAGATTTTCATTAATCTTCTTCAATGTAAAGCTGTCTCTTACTTTCCTGTAACTTAATTTCCTTTGAAGTAGCGTCAAGTGTTGAAGTCATATGAATTTGGACTATTAATATAAATTCTGAGCATTTTCTGTTAAGTTTGAGGAGAGGAGGTATAGATAGAAGAAAGTTCTGGAACCTGAAAACAACTTATTCCCGTTTCTTGAGACCTTTCTCTGCCTCTTTAGCAAGAAAAACACATGCTCAAAGAGGCCATGAAGAGTAAGCGGGAGCTTGTAATCACAGCACTTGACATTTGTAAAGCTCGGCAATTTTCAAGGCCCCTTTCTGAGCATTATTAAAATTCTGTTTCACAGCACCTCGGATATATAGTCCAGGGAATGAGAGATTTCCTGCTCTTTCTGCACCTTCTCTTTTTTTTTCTTTTAAAATTTTCATTGTAAAGGTGATGTATAAAGGGGTTAGTTACATGAGTCAGGTATTGAGTATATTTCTTTTTGAACAGTGTCACCCTTTTTCTCATTTTCTCCCAGTTTTTTCCCGTCCCAATTCCCCTCCCTCCAAGTTGTAAGTTCATTTCCAACATAGTATCCAGTGAGTTATTACTGCTGAATTACTTCACCCTTTGTTCTCCCTTCTCTTTTTCTCCCTTTTTAAAATCTTCTTTGTTCTCCTTTCTCTTTCTCCCTTTTTTTAAATCTTCTTTACAATATTTAAGGAAACAGAGGCTCTGCAGGCTTAAGCAAATTGACTCAAGTCACCTTGCAAAAGTGGAAGATCAGGTAGCAGGCTGCTTGTGTGTGTGTGTGTGTGTGTGTGTGTGTGTGTGTGTGTGTGTGTGTGTGTGTGTGTGTGTGTGTGTACAAGTGTGCATGCTCTATCCTTACATGTCCTGTTTCTCATTTCAGTTCCTCCCATGGACATGTAAAACACAGCACTGACTGTGCTTTAAAGACGAGTATGCTAGAGATGCTGCCCAGGAGCCATTATGTTTCTGAAGGAGGGCAACAAATTCTTAGCTTTTCTATAGTTTCCCTTCAGGGTTTTTACTCATGCCAAAAATAAGCATGAGGGCAGAACTTAAGAACAAAGTAAGTATCCATCTATTACATTAAGTTTCTGTGTGCTGCTACTGGGACTTGAACTTGGGGGATGGGGGCTGTCCTATAGTCTTTTTTTTAACTAGTTAAGCCATATACCTCCACTTCTGGCTTTTTTGTGGTTATTCAGAGACAAAAGTCTTAGGAACATTTTCCCCCTAGTTTGGCTTCAAACAGTGATCCTCAAATCTCAGCCTCCTGAGTACCTAGGATTATAGGCATGAGCCACCAGCACCCAGCATGTCTGTGTATCTTATTTTTAAATGATCATTGCCAGAATAACTACACATATAAGACTTCTGAATAACTACATATAAGAATATATAACTACATATAAGAATAACTACATATAAGACTTCTGAATGTAAATTCATAACCTTCACTTTCCCACTCACGCCAAATCTTTTTAGATCGAAAAGTATGGCTCTCAAGAGAGACAAATTCTAGAAAGAGAATATTTGCTGACACTTTTATGAGTTCTGCATAAAATTTGCTTGAAGTTTTTCTCTGGGGTTATATGTACCTGAGGTACTATCTGTAATCATTTAAGATTGGCATGAACCAGCTTAGACCATGGAGTATTCGCTTTAAATTAAGAACAATTGTCTCAAGCTTTACGTGTGGAAATTGGTTGCCAGTTTTGGATGAACTTCATTAAAAGCCACAAATATTATCAACGTTTAGAGCCTGTGATACACATACAAAGAAGACCCTCAGAGAGCTTAACAGACTCTACAAAGACATACAATAAAATCAAATGGGACCCTGGGCAAAGGAGGATGGGTAAGTGCAAAGAAGAGACATACACATTCACTCCTGAAAGGTGCTAACAGGAGTATGCATGTGAGGTTGGGGAATCCTCACTCGTATTTTGATGGCTTTGTGGAGGAGAAGCAGCAAGCAAGGCAGAGCTGGCAAGGGAGCAGTTGTTCTCAAGGTGGACTTGAGCTTAAGAACCGAGTTCCAAATTTCAGGAGTAACACAGGAAGTGGCGTAGATCTGGCACTTTCCAAGCACCAACAGTGATATTATTCATCTTTATATGAACTTTGACTTTCTTAGAGAACCAAGGACAAAAATCATTTCCTTAAAGTAGTTTTGTAGAAAGGAGAGGAAAGGAGAGGGAAGAAAGTAGCTGGCACATTTCTTCTGCTGTGTCAAATTTGCTTTAACAGAGTTGAGTCCTCCTGATGTCTTGAATTCTTTCTTTCATCCAGAACTTTCTTTCTATGAAAGATGCAGAAGTCCTCACAGTTCTTTCGCTCTTGTCTTGCAGTAAATGCCCTACTGTTTTCAAAGATATTCACTTTCTTTTCAAATTATGTTAGTGCAGTTCATTATTTATTTTTAATCTTATTTTATTGTCAAGGTAATGTATAGAGGGATTACAGTTATATGCATGAAGTCATGAGCACATTCTTGTCAAAAGTTGTTACCCCCTCCCTCGTTTTTCTCCCACTTTCCCATCTTCCCCCCCTCAAGTTGTAAAGTTCATTTCAAACATATTGTATAGCAGTTTAATACTTGATTATGCTTTAATGTGTGACTCATTTTGGTGATATTTCCATTTTTATAGCCACCAATTTATTTTCCAAACTGGTTCATCGCTACTGATAGAATTTTCAGATATTGTCAGAATGGGCTTTGAAGTCAGCTTTACCTGAGATAAAGTATGACTTACCCTGACACTTGCCCAGGACATGGTTATGGTAACAGGGTTCTTTACCTACTTGCTTTTTGGAGCATGTGTAGTTTGCATACTGATTGAGCTAGTTAATACATCATCGCTTCCATGTCTTTGCCATCTCTTCATTAACATCATAAACATAGAGGCCTTTAGACTTAGGAAGCAAACACACTTTTCTGAAAGAGTAAAGTCTCTCAAAATCTGCATTGTTGAAGCATTTTTATTTGTATCTTATTCCTCTGGATGCTGAAGTCACCTCTGGAGCACCATTTATTTCATGTTATCTGGAGTTTAATAGCTGTGCATTTGTTTTGTTTTTATTTTTTATATATTTTATTGTAAAAATACTGTACAGAGGGGTTACAGTTACATGCGTAAGGTAATGATTCCTTTCCCATCGAGCATTGTTACCCCCTTCTTTGTGTTCGCCCTATCATCCCTTCCCTCCCCACCTCCTCCCACCCAAGTTGTAAAGCTTATTTTCAACATAGTATCTTGTACATCTCATTGTTACAATGGATCAACCTGTATCCTTATTTCAGCATTTTGTTATTTCCTTTCCCCTTCCCCAATTAGAAAAGATGCAGGGCACTGAACTCAAGTACAGTGAAAACAGGGGTTATATCATGGGGGAAGAACATACAAAAGAAACAAAAAAATCACATTGTACATTATAAATACATTAAAAACAACAGCAAGAAAGATATTGAGATTCCAACTCACCCCAGTTAGAATGGCTATAATCAAGAACTCTAATATCAACAGATGCTGGAGGGGATGTGGACAGAAGGGAACCTTACTTCATTGTTGGTGGGAGTGTAAACTTGTTCAATCACTCTGGAAAGCAGTATGGAGGTTCCTCAAAAGAGTCCACACAGAGCTCACCTATGACCCAGAAATCCCACTTTGGGAATTTACCCAAACAATCACAAACAAGGCCATACTAAAGCTACAAGCACAGCTATGTTTATCAGAGCATTATTAACCATAGCTGGGAACCAACCCAGATGCCCCTCAGTAGATGAATGGATCAAAAACTATGGTGTGTGTGTGTGTGTGTGTGTGTGTGTGTGTGTGTGTGTGTGTGTGTGTGTGTGTGTGTGTGTGTATGTGTGTGTATGTATATATATATATATATATATATATATATATATATATATATATATGAATTCTATGCCTCTATCAGAAAGAATGACACCACCCCATTTGTTAGGAAATGGAAAGACTTGGAAACATTTATACTAAATGAAGTAAGCCAGGCCCAAAGAAAAATAGGTCCCATGGTTTCCCTTATTTGCAATAACTTTTATATATCTAGGACAAGCAGAAAAGGTCAAAAACTATGTACATATGACCATATAAAATGATACTAAGTGAAATGAACCCCAAAATAGGGACACAAGTAGTTTTATCTTTCTTGCTGTGCATTTGTCTCATCTCATTTTTCCTCTTCCTCCTCTTTGCCTTTCTCCTGCTCCTACTCCTCTTCTTTCTCCTCTTCTTCCTCTTTCTCTGCTTCCTTCCTCTTCTTTCAGATTGAACTCAGGCTCTACCCTGAGCCACAGCACAGTTCTTTTCTTTTAAATTTGTCTTCAGATAGGGTTTTGCATTACCTTTGCCAAGGCCAGTCTTGCTTGGGGGTCCTTTTACTTCTATTTCCTGTGTAGCTGGAACTATGGGTATTCATCACCATCCCTGGATTGTTTCTGAGATAGTCTCACTTATTTTCATCTAGGTTATTTTGGGGCCATAATCCTCTATCTTTTCCACCCAAGATTATATGCATGAACCACTATGCCTGCATCTTCCATCTTGACTGGAAGGCCCATATTATACATTTCTTAAAACCACCTGTCCAGTGCTTTGTCATCTAACACAATGCCTTTTACTCACTAAGTCTTGGAATTGAATTGATCTGGTGCCCTTGCAATGCTCTTATACAAATGGTAGGCAGGCCCTTTCTACTTTTGTATGGCATTGGGTAGTTAACTACCATCCCATCTCTGTGTAATGGACAAAAGCTCCAGTGTGTTAGAAACATCACACCCAAATAGACCCCAAAGGTGGGTGGCTTTCCACTGCCCCCTGAGCAAACATCAGACATTGAATTTACAGTTCTTTTGTCAGTTTCTTCCCAATTCCTACCACCTGGCACTTGCTACACCTCAGCCTACACCCTGTGATTCAACCAGGCATACTGGTGAGATGTACTTCCCTCCTAAAGGTGCTTAAAAATACCCATTGCCAGCTGAATGAACAGGTGGCTTTCTCTTACCCACCTAGAATTTCATAAAAATAAGAAATTTTGGCACAGGCCCCCCACATAAGGTTGCAGCCTACTCTGTGCAACAATTTCAAACCAGCCCCAGTACAATTGTGACTCTCAGTGCATCAGCTCTATTTCTTTTCTTTCTAGTTCATGTTTTAACTTGTATTTATTGCTAGTATTTTGTGCTCATCTGCCAGTGACTGTGCATCCCTGCTTTCTAAAGACCAATAGTGAATTTTGATGAGAGAATTTTCTAGCACTTATGTTCTCCTGGTCTGGCCATCTCATATTACATAGGCAAAAATTAAAACTTCTCAACTAGATATCAATTTCTTGACCTTATCTGAGTGCCTTTATAAAACAAATGAAATTCCCAGGACATATTTGCAAGCAAGTGTGAGCTTGAAAATACAGAAATAGGATACTTTTAAAATGTTTTCCAGAAAAGGAAACTCAGATGAAAGAAAATTTACTGTCATTCTAAACCACAAAATCAGAGCTATTTTAAATGAAATGCCAAGTAAATGCAGTTGATTTAGATGGCCCATGCAGGCTGTTGGTATGCGGTGTACACATTTCATCAGTAATGACTAAAGAAAGGGGTGGCTGTAAATAGCAAGGGTATTATCCAGCATAAGCATTAACTAATTTTTCCCTTCATTTGAAAATATAAAGGAAAAGATTTTCACAATGTTTCTCAGACCAAGTGACATTTTAAAACAAGTGGAGCAAAAATTAAGCAACAATGAAATACTTAAAAATGTACAGAAGTACCACTATAAGGAGAGATACACAAATCACTTGCCAGCTAGAGTGCATTGAAATTTCAGTCATTATTGCTTGTATGGTGCTGAAGTGATATCTACCCATTCTTAGAATCAATGACTTTAGATTAGTCTACATCTTGATAGCTTTAATTTAAAAAAATGATCACCCAGAGCAACCAACATGGAAAGACTTTTTACAGCGGAATATGTAGTCAAATATGTATTATGTAGTGCTCATAGTACTAAATTAGTAAGTTACACATTACTTACTCCCAGAGAAGGGAGAAAAACACGGGCATCGGCAATGTGGTCAATAGATGTAGATGAACCTTAGTTCATTAATCTAAGCAGCTGACTTCAATGACAGGGAAACTGGATTGCTGAAGTCCACACTTGTGTGAAGAAGGGAATGGAGATTGGGGTTTGACCTTGGTAGCCACTTTTGGGTATTTGGACAGTATTTTACTTCCATTTCTGGCTTCTCAGTCAAGACATAATAAATTTTCTATCATGTTGTAATTGCAGAGAAATTCTTTGGGTACTGCTCAGTCTGTAAATCAGTGTGAAGCATGCTGCAGCTAGTTCATCCCATGAATTTGTGTTCTATGAAGTGCATAAGTTTTCTCCTTCTCATAGATGAGCATCCCAGCTCTCCTCTTTAGAATGCCCCATGAGTGGTCCAGTGACGGCAACCTTCTACCCTTAGGAAGAGGAACAATCTCCAAGTTCCTGACTTCTGTATACTTAGCTGATGCCCCTTAAACTTACCTTTTCAATGTCTAGGTAGTGTTTGTAAAACCATGATGTTTTAGCTAAGTGTATTCTTTTGAAAAAAGAGAAGTGAAATGTGCTGCAAAGGTTCTATAAAGTTGGGCAGAGTTGGGATCCAACCTCCATATTTGAACATTAGCTCTACTCAACCCCCTGTGAGACTTAGCTATTTGTGTTCTCTTGGTTGGGGAATTTGACAGAAGTATTTGTAACCTTCATGGAAGCTAAATACAAAGAGTAGTCAACAGTATTGATTCCCAAACAGCTGAAAATGAACTATATTTGTTAAAAGCCGTGTCTTGATTCCACAAGATTTTGATGTTTATGGTTGTGCCAGATTTCAGTAAAGTCTTTTCATTCATCTGCTGGGAGCCACCTTCCAGGCAGCCACTCCATGCCTTTTAATATCATTTACCAGTGGCTGGGGACCCTCATGTAGATCAGCATCCTGGAAGGTCTTATTCTATCACACCTTCAATGGAAGACTAATCTCAGTTTTACCTTCCATGAAGCAACATCTGTAAGATCAAGTCTAGACTAGTTATTGGCCGCATGCCCAAAGAACCACATGAGATAGAATGGGGAAGGAGAAGCCCCTGATCCTTGAGATAGGCAAGTTGCAGAAATGGTATTCAGCCAGGTGAGCCAAGTCTGTGTTTTCCTCCCATTCTCTCTAGCCCATGGTGTATATGTACCTAAGTTTCTTTCTAGGTCTCAATGTCAGGAATTTACTGATGGAAAACTTGTTTGAGAGCAAATAAAAGCAGCCTTTTGGCTTATTAGTACAGGTGAAATTTTGCAGGACTGTTTCTAGTTATCATTTAAAATTTTTTAAAAAAGAACTTGGTACAAGCAAAACTGTGTTTAAGGAAATCATCTTTCTCCCTCCCCCTCCTTCTTCCCTCCTATCTCTCTCATCATTTTCCATTGCCATGTCTCTCTATTTCCCCCCCTTTTCCTTCATTCCCCTGCTTTCAAGACAAAGCCAAATTTTAGATCTTTTAGGAGATGTCAATCAAAATTACTAACTTGATTGTAGTCCTTTCCCTTTACCTGATTCCTCTTGCAACTGAAAAATTATAACCACTTTCTGCTGCAGGTCATGGTTAATTTAAAAGTTGTGTGTTTCAAAAATACAACTTTGTAAAAGTCTAATTCCACATTGCCACACTAAAGTATGCTTACAAGATTGGTGTCAGTATGGGCCTGGGTATGTGTCTGTGGGATGTGTTTGGGTGTGGCTAATTAGCTTGTCAATTCAATGTTGTCTGCTACCAAATTTCATATAGCCCGTGAAATAAGAATGACCATTGTATTTTTAAATGGTTATATATGTACCATTTACAATTTTTATTTTCTCTCTTGGCTCACAGATAGTACAAGATTTACTAACTGGCAAAGTGTCCAACCCTTGATCTAAGGAATGATGTAACAGACATTTCTACTGATTTTATTTATAGGGATCATTCTTACCCTTCCATTCAATACTTTTGCTCTTCCTTGTAATCAAAATTAGAATCTTTGTTTACAAATATCTCCTATTTTTTTGCTGTCTTTTCAGGAACCAATAAAGAGGGCCCAAAGGGTTTAGTGTATCATCATAATAAGTCCACCCGTTGTCCTTACAATGTTTTACATGTATATAAGAACAAGCCCAGTGCTAGTGGCTCATACCTGTAATCCTGGTTACTCAGGAGGCTGAGATCTGAGGTTTCTGTCTCAAAGCCAGCCCAGACAGGAAAGTCCGTGAAACTCTAATCTATTAACCACTAGAAAACTGGAAGTGGCCCTGTGGCTCAAAGTGGCTCAAAGCGGGTAGCCTTGAGTTTAAAAACAGCTCATAGAAGGATCTTGCTTTTTAATCCAACTAGACAGTCTATGTCGCTTACTTGGGGAGTTAAGTCCATTAATGTTGAGAGTTAGGACTGAGAAGTGTGTGATAGTTCCTGCCATGTTATCCCCATTCTTGGGGGCTGTGGCAACTGTGTTCTTCTTATGGTTCTTGGATTCTCAGTTTGGGTGTGGTTTCTTGGTCTTTATTGTGGTCTTGTTGGTTTTCGATGTGTAGGACATCTTTAAGTACAGTATTTTCACAATAAAAAACTTATTTTAAAAAAGAAAAGCGCAGGGACAGTGCCCCAGGCCCTGGGTTCAAGACCCATGACTGACAAGGAAAAAAAAGTATGTAAGGAGGAGGAATTATAATCTACTTCCCATTTGAAGGAGTTGACTTCAGGCTCATACCAAATAGAACATTTCCTGTGTGTTTGCTTCTATCATGAAGTATTTTAGGCATCAGTATGGTTTTTTTAGTTTTTATGTGTTCTATAATTTTTTAATGCACTGGAGGAGATCCCCAGTTGTTAGTTGATTTCCACATGAAGCAAACAGAGCAACAATAGATAACCAGGGTTGGAGTCCTGGATGGCTGGAACTGGAGTAAGCTGAGAGCAATTTTGTGGTTTGTTTAAACTGCATTATTAACATATAATTTGCATGGCATAACATTGCCCCATTTTAAAGACACAAGTCAATGATTTTTTTTAGCGACTTTAATGTATCATGCAAGCATGGCCATACCCCCTAAGTATGTTTTGTGTGCATTTGCTATTATGCTTCATTCTCTTTAAACTCTTAACCCAAGCAACCACTAATCTATCTTCTGATCTCCAAACATTTATCATTTCTGGATAGGTCATATAAATGCAATCAGCCGGTAGATAGTCTTCTATTCTGACTTCTTTCACTTAGCATCAGAGATTCATACATCATGTGATTAATACCAGTAAGTTGAACTCTCTACATCCTCATATTTATCCATTCACCATCGAATAGAAACTTGGATTGTTTATGCTTTCTAGCTATTATGAGTTATCATCATTATGAATAATGTGATTATTCATTATTTTCTAAATAACATGCTTTATTTGTCACCACCGTGTGTGTGTTCCACTTTCTTTCCATCCTCAAGACTATGTTACTGCCTTTTTTATTATAATTAGTCTTATGAGTTTGAAGTGTTACCTCCTTGTAGATTTTTATTTCTTTCATGAAGAGTATGTCTTTTCATGTGATAACTGGTCATGTGAAGATATTCTTTTGGAAAATGTCTATTCAGGCCCTGCCCACTTTTAAATTTGGGATTTTGTTATTGGTTGTCAAGAGTGCCACTTCCAGGTTTCTGGAGGTTAATAGGTCAGTGTGATGTGCTTTAAAAGACATCATCAAGAAAATGAATTACAAACCAAGAATGGAAAAAATGTTTTAACTCACATAGGACAAAGGATTTACATATATACATCCAATATACATCACATTTTAAAACATAAAAATTGAAATTATAACATGGAAGTAATTTCCAACATTTTTCTCATTTTAATTATTATATTCCAAAACTAATGTTTTATGAAGTTGTGGAACTAATGTTAGTAGGTAGTTTAAAAATATGTATATTTTGAGTACTTACACAAGGCCAGAGCTATAGAAAATTCCAGAATTGTCTGCTTCTTGTATCTGTTTACTTCCAGCTTTCCTTGTAAGAGTGTTACTGACAGAGGTAACTACAAGGACAGGAAGTGATCTTGGATAGTTGGTCCCCATCCTGAGGATAGCCTGCGGGGGCTCATTATTTTAAAAATCACTAAGACCCAGGGAAGACAGCTTCTTTTCCCTTTGGCTTCTTCCACATGGGTTCCTGTATATACCTTCAGCCCACATGAAAAAGTTTTTCCTTCAAAGCTTTCCTTTTACAAGATAAGAAAAATGGCAGACTATTGAGGGAAAGATTTAATATGTCTTAAAGCACTTAGGCCACACTATTGGGCAGTACTACATACTCTGAGAAGCCCAGATTCTATCTACACCACTTACAAGACCTTAGAGCTTGCAAGTTAATGGGCAAGTTGCTTGATCATTCTGTGTCCTTGCATATTTCTCAAATAGGAATAATAGTAGTATCAACTTTGTGTGATTGTTGTGAAGATTGTTGTGAGTGCTTATAAACATCTTTGCTGACATTACATAGTAAGGGTAAGCTATTATTTCATTACTGAATAATTATGTAGTATTGCAGAAAAGTACAGTCTTTAACGTCAGACATCCTGGGTAACACCTTAAGTTTGGGTCCCAACATTCACATGTACCTGCTATTGATCCCAGACATACCATGTTTGGTCTCTGAGACATTTCCTCCCTTATTTAAGGGAGAAAGATCTGGAGTGAATGACATGGGATTATGTAAAGGAATGCACTTAACAGTAGCTGTTTTTGCTGTTGTTAAATTTTTATGATAAGGAGCCATGACTGGCAATGGGAAGACATTCCTATAAGAACACCAAAGGAGGAAAGAATCTTTGCAGAGAAGTTTGGGATGGGGTCTTGTAGGGGAGACAGGTTTTGAACAGGTGATGTAGAGATACCAAGGTGGCAGCAGGTCCAGAGCTGGTGTTTCAAGATAAACAAGGGTCTAAGGGTAAGACTTTTATTATTAGATGCTTCAATGAAAGCCAGACTTGATGCACAAGTGGCTTCAGAGTTGTTTTCTTAGAAATCTCAAACTGACTATAAATAGGCAAAAATTTGGAGTTAGAAACCATTTCCAGGAACAGTGCAGATTTTAATTATTTACTCTTTAGCAAGAAGCTCTGATCTCTTGAGTTGATTCTAAAAAAAAAAGTCTGCATGCCATCCTTCCTCTCTACCTGTCTCTTTTCTTGGCAGTACTGTTTGTCCTTGTAAACCTGAAGTTCTACATGAAAGAGCTTTTAGATCAGGAAGAAATAATATTACTGAAAAACATCTGATGGAGCAAAGAAAGAATGTATGTTTATTATAGTAGCCATTATATAGCAAGTCTGTTCCAAGTATTTACAAGGAGCCACTTGAGAATTGATTTTCTATAAGACTGTTTGCATTTGTGCCTTAACTGCATATTGTATATGTTCTAGAAAAAATGTAATTGTTTTTACTATTCTTTTTACTAATTACCAAATAACAGATACCATTTTTTGAGGTTTTTGAAGGACTTACTTGCTAGAATAAGTCTAGTTGTAAATTTCTCATTGATTACTAATCCAAATCCCATTTTGACTTCTGAATACATTTTCAGACTTAAAAAGATTTTTGATTAAAAAAAAAAACCTTTGGCAATCTGTGCACCTGCTTTATTTTATGTTTTGCCTGTACTGGTGCCTGAATTCAGAGCCAGATGCTCCTTCTTAGCTTTTTATTTTATTTTTATTTATTTATTGTCAGTTGTGGGGCTTGAACTCTGAGTCTGGGCATTGTCCCTGTGCTCTTTAGCTCAAGGCAAGCACTCAAGTACTTGAGCCACAGTACCACTTCTGGTTTTCTGGTGGTTAATTGGAAATTAGAGTCTCAGGGACTTTCCTGCCCAGACTGGCTTTGAACCATGATCCTCAGCCTCCTGAGTAGCTAGGATTACAGGTCTGATCCACCAGTGCCTGGCTTCCTTCTTAGCTTTTATGCTCAGGGCTGCTACCATTTGAGCCATAGGTACACTTCCCTATATTTTAATGATATTGTGTTGCTATTTTTCATTGCTGTGTCTTTTCTGTTCTTTTTATTTAAAAGTGAAGGAAATAAGCAAGAATGAACAATATTCCTCTATGTACTTGATTAACTTCAATCCTTTCCAGGTTCTAGATGGTACCACAAAGGGCCCTGCCCACTCTCAGCTCTGATCTCCATTAGTTTGCTTTTTTTCTTCCACTATGTTTTGATAGAGAGAAGGCTCCTCTATAAGTCTCTCCACTATAAGCTCTCTCAACCCCTTAAGTTGCTGACTAGTGGTATCCTGCCCACTTTTCCTTGCTCTGTACTACTGCCAAGCTTAGAGGATTTAGACATTTAAGAAACTATTTTACTTAGCTGATTGGAGTTTTCTGTTAAGTGTATATGCTACCTGGTCATCATTGCCTGCATGTCCATGCAACCACTCTCTTTTCAAGTTACCTAGAGAACAGACAGACTTTGACAACAGCTCCACTGTAACCAGATTTCTACATCTGACATGGAACAACAGTTTTCTAGGATGGAGTTCCCCTAGTGGCATTAGGGTAAGATGACATCCTGATTACCCTCAGGATACTGTCATAAGTTGGGAGTGCAGTTGGAATATATGAGTGATATCTCTGAACAGACAACCTTAAATTTGTAGCCCATCAAGAAGCAGCTTTGTATACTGTCAGCCCTTAACAGAGGAACCATGAAATATTCATGGTCATATTCTCAACTCTTAGCAATATGTCTTGGTATTTAGTAAATCCTTAATGAGTGGCCAGCGGGTTATTAGCATAATTGCAAAGATAATTTTTTATTTGACTACCTCAGTTTTGTTATAGGTAAATACTTTTTGAAAACTGAATGAGAGTTCATTAGATCATTAGAAAACAGGGTAAAATTTTTGCCCATGAAAATCCCAGGCTTCATCAACCTGTTTTGTTCATCTACACAACTCCAGGGGTCAATTTGTTCACTTATCAGGTCTTATTTTTAACACCACATTGCCATGGAAATGCACTGCTGTACTTTTTACTTCCCAGCTTTACTAAATTTTATTCTGAACATTTCTGGAGCTGCTTGTACAATGTGTATATTTAATGTAGCAATCTCAAGTTTTTGTAACATTAAATATTAAATGACTTTAAAAAACTGAAAATGGGAAAATGAAGTCAGTCAGTGCTGGACACATACATTTAATAAAAAGCAACAGACTTTCTCAATTATAGGAGCTACTGCTTAACTAGTTCATATGAAGGCTTCTTCTATACCCACATCTTCATCATATCTGACATGACAGGTCTACCCAGAAGTCATACTTGAGTTTGCAGCCAGTGTGGCCATGACTCTGATCTATGCAGACAGTGATAAGGCTTACTTTAGAAATTAATAATGGGTACATATGATATGGCAGCTGTACAGAAAGAGTGATAGTGAAAGAATTATAGAACACAGCTGGGAGTCGCATTTCTATTCTAACTAGTTTACAAATGCTATATCACTTAATTCCCACTCTATACCATTTTGAAGACATAGATCAAGATTGTGCGGACCACACAGCCTGGGTGAGCATTCCACTCTAATGTGTAAACACAATCTATCAAGCGGTAGTCCTGGACCAAAGTTTTAAAGCATGGATTTTTTAATCAAGGCTGAAAAGTCCAATCGGTCGTTGGTCATTTCAAGGATTGCTGTAATGTATGCTATCTTTCTACTAAAAGTTATTCATGAAGACTTTGCGTTTAGGGTGGAAACCAGTAAGATCATGAAAATTGACTTGAGTAAAGTCATTTGACTTGAAAAACAACATTAAATTAGTGTTTTGTTTTTTTTATTTTTTTTGGTCCGGTCATGACCTACTTCCGGCTTTTTTTTCCTTTTTGCTTATGTGGGGCTGAGGAATCGAACCCAGGGCCTCATGGATGCAAGACAAGTGCTCTATCACTGAGCCACCTTCCCAGCCCCACTAGTGTTTTGTTTTAAAGAAAGTATCAAATGTGAACAGGAATGAGATTGTCCTGACTACTCACCCTCTCAAAGTGATGGAGCCCTGCCTAGTCTAGGGTAATCCATGATATTGTGAGCTGGGGCCTAGGGAGGAATGTTAAGGTGTTAGGAATGCGGAGTGCCAGCCTCTAGACTGGTCTGATTTGTTCTTTGGTGACTTGCTCTCTGGATGGCATATCCTAAAGTCACCAACTCCTCTTGTTCTTTTGTGAGCAGCTTCCAGAGTACTCTCTGTATTTCTATGTAGATTTGCCTGTAGGGACAGAAACTCATGTCATGCCAAACTTAATATGGTAAACTGTGCCTATTCTTTTTCATGGCTAAATGAATTGCTATATAACCTGACTGAAATGGGTACCTATGGTGCTCAAATAATGCTAGCCCACCTCTTTGAGCAGCAAGATTTACTGTGCTAGCCTGGTGAGGAGGATACTGAGGGATTGGAGCAAAAGAAGAAAATCCAATGGGCATTTCCCAGGCAAGTCTTTGAGCTGCAATGCTGATAGGAGAGGAGGCCGAGGGAGAAGGAGGGTACAAAGATACAATGTGAATGGAAAAGTGTCCTTGACAGAGACAGAAGGCAGAAACAGTGGCAGCTATTTGGGAGAGAGGTAACAAATGTTTGGGTTTTTTAACTTAGAGTCTGAAGTGGCTACATTGATGAAAGATCCAATAGTTATTTGGGTCTCTACTTAGAGACAGTGACAGCATGGAATTCAGGCAGTGGATGAGTTTATCCTGGAGAAAGACAAATAAATACATGGCATCTTTTGTCTCAGATGCACACTTAAAACTTGTGGCACCTGCAACTATGTGCTTCAAAGTCATATTGACCACATTTAGTCATATTGACTACATTACTACAAATTGACTACAAACACTATTGGTTCTAATCCTTTTTAAAAAAAATAATCCTCATCTGGCAATTGTTAGTTGGAATATGTTCATTTTTCTTTTTCTGATTTCCACAAATGAAGGAGTTGAAGTGGACTTCATGCTCACAATTAGAAGTCTAGTCTACATTCAGGACTTGGAGGAGACACAAGAAGCATTTTATAGGCAGAATGGGACATAATTTGTGGACACTGATTTGGGGACAGATGTGTTTTCAGTAGATTGATTGTAAGTATCTGGAATGATGCTAAAAAGACAAATGGGAAGGAGCAAGTGCCAACCATGTTGAATTGATCTTGCTGGGTACTTGACAAGGGCAGTCAGCCAGGAGAAGAAAAGGTAGCATAATAGGCAACTGAAGAAGAGCGTGAGGAAGAGTTCATAGGACCCATGAGCAAAACAAAAACATTCAAAACAAAATCTAAGAAATAGAACATAGTAGAATAAGAACGAAGTATAACATGCAAGCCATACCCAGAACACTTCCAGTGTCATTGTTAGCTTTGTAGCAACAGGTAAACAGTAAAATTGGTTCTGATGCTTGAGAACTTATGCTTGGAATGTGGCATAAAGTGCAGGTTATTTGTGTTTCTAGATGCATCAGAAGGTAAAGACATTTCTTGGGTGTGTATAATTTCTATTTATACTGTCTTTCAATAAGATATTGTTTGTTATTTTTAACATTTTTAAAATTTAAGTAATTGTACAAAGGAGGTGTCATATCATAAAGCAGTTTAGGAATACAATGCATTTTAATGTATCACCTCCTTCAACATTCTCATTCCCCTTTCTACCCATCCCTTACTTTAATGATGAGATCTTTTAGGATATAGAGAATAACAAAATAAGCACAGAAATGGATGTAACAAAAATCCACTCCATTCTATCCAATCTGCTCCCCCTTCTCTTTTGGTGTTTTGAGATAAGATCTCACCCTGTAGCCCAGGTTGGCCTCAAACTCATAATCTTCGTGCCTCAGGGTCCCCAATGCTAGGATTACAGATATGTATTATCATGCTTGGTCTCCATCTTATTTTCAAGACTAATTAAATAGAGGATCACTTTGAGTTACCCATTTGCATATTTCCTATTCCTCCCCTTCAGAAATAGTACCCACCTTGATTTCAGTGTGCACATTTCCTTGTTTTGTTGTTGTTGTTGCTGGTATATTCATGACTTTTTTTTTGCCAGTCCTGTAGCCTGAACTCAGAGCCTGGGCACTGTTCCTGAGCTTCTTTTGCTCAAGGCTGTTGCTCAACCACTTGAGCCACAGTGCCACTTCCAGCTTTTTCTGTTTATGTGGTACTGAGGAATTGAACTCAGGGCTTCATTAAAACACTCTACAACTAAAACTGTATTCCCAACCCATGTATTCATGTTGACATACACGGGAAAACTCTAACATTGTTTTATATGTCATCAGATTTTTGGTGAGTGTGTAATATATGTGATTTAATGAAGCTTCCTCTGTTCAAGTTCAGTTCACACTTGACCTGGGGATTAGAAGTGAATAGGTTTGCCTTCCAGCCTCACTGACTTTGCCTCATGTATTATGTTGCTTCTCAAATAGAAACAGCTGAGCCTTTAGCAAATGAGGAAAACCACTTGGAGTCACAGAATTAATTATTAATGAAGTTAGAAATGATTTCAGTAAATGTTTGTCTTGTATCTAGAAGCTAGATTTACATAAATGTCCACAGGATGAGTAATATCTTTCCCCTTATTGTAGTTCTTTTTGACTCCTGAATTAATGCAAATTTAGGTGCTGTGCAGTTTCCCCAAAGAATTCCTTCATCTTGCCTTTATTTGTACTTTCAGATGTATAGCATATTTTTCAAGCTTGATTCAGTTTTCTTTCTCTCTAGTTAAGAAACGTGCTATTGTATTTAAGTAGTAAAATACTAATGTTAGTGCCACATGTAGTCAACCTAAACAGATATAGCTTGAAACTGTGACTATTGTACCCCCAAAATAAAAATCATGTATTAAAAAATAATGTTAGATGAAACCCATCAGATAGGTTACAGAGATATCAGGGCTTCCCTCTTCAAAATATGGTTCAGTTGAAGCCCAGAAGCAATGCTCTATTGTATGTTAAAGGATGAAAGGATGATCAAAGGGTTCATATTTTCAGTTATAAGATGACTTAGTTTAAGGGAATCTAATATAAAAATGTCACTAGATAAGTCATGATTAAAACTAACTTGGTTAGTTTTTCAAATCTTCTCAATGCACATCTTAATATCACACATTTTGTCACTTTTTATATCTCAGTAAATCTGAACAAGAAAATGGTGGTATCATAAATGTATTTTTAAACCTTAATATTTGTATGGAGGCTCTTTAGCTAAAAGCCTATCGGACAAAAAGAAGAAATACATGTCTGTGCAATTACAGTACACTAAATGATGGACTTACTAAATGCAAAGGATTTCTGTGTCTACAAATAAGCATCTCCAATCAACCACCCAAACAAAAAGAAACAAATAAAAATCTGAAGCCAGCAACTTAAAAACAATTTAGGTGCTGTTTTAATTTGTAGAATTCAGTGTCTACATACTAATGAGCATCACAGTGCCTTCTCATAACAGGAGATTAGGTATCCACTGAGTTTTTTTCTGATACTTTTGGTGTGGTTGATTTCCAGTTTTGAGTATAAGGCTATAGGGTGCTCACAATATAGAAGAAAGAGACTTGTTTACAAAATGGGGAGATTTATTTATTTTTACCAAGTTGCCTATAATGTAGGAAAGTGGTATGATACTCTGGATCTTCGTTCTCATTTATAGAACAAGATGGCAGGTAAGTCTCAGGGTCCCCACCCGCTGTTAAGAAAAGTCTCTTGATCAAAAAATGTAATTGGAGGCTTGGATATTCATGACTTATGGGTACAGAGATGTAAAGAACTTATAACAAAGCATTGACTGGAAAATAAGACCAAGTACTTCCTTTTTACAAACTGCTTCCTGCTAGGGTAAACAGTATACTTTCACAACACTACTGCTGCATAGTATTCTGGCTAGATCATTTCACTTTGTGTATGCTTTACATTTGGTGCAAAGGAAGGAAGGAAAGAAGGGAAGGAGGGAGGGAAAGAAATAGGGAGACGGAGAAAGAAAAAGAAAGGAAGGAAAGAAAGAGAAAGGAAGGAAGGAAGAAAGGAAGGAAGGAAGGAAGGAAGGAAGGAAGGAAGGAAGGAAGGAAGGAAGGAAGGAAGGAAGGAAGGAAGGAAGGAAGAAAGGAAGGAAGGAAAAAAGGAAGGAAGGAAGGAAGGAAGGAAGGGCAACAGAGAAGTGTCCTTTGCCTTCCTACTTTAGCACACAAGAGGAGCTGAAACAAAGACTGTGGCTGTCAGAATACTGCTCTTGATTTTGTGTAGTGATGGGATAAAGAGCCTAATGTTATTCACAGTGGAAGAAAGTCATTTTGTGTTAATAATTAGTATTAATAATTAGTAGAGAGAGCATGGTTTGCAGAGCCAAATTGTCTGAATTTGAATTTTAACAGCTACCATTTACTGTGTCTTTTGAGAAGTTTTCTAAGTCCCAATATTCTAACTTGTAACATGGATGTTACAGTTGTATCCAGCCCACAGGTTCTTATAAGATACAAATGAGTTAAGGATGTGAAGGTGTGGCTCAAGTGGTAGAGTGCCAGCCTTGAGCAGAAAAGCCAAGCAAAACCACAAGGCCCTGAGTTCAAGCCCTAATACTGGCACGTTCCTCCTCCCCACACACACACATAGATACACAATGTACTTGAGTTAATAGTTTGGGGACTCTTACCAGGGTCAAGCTCAAGGTGAGAGCTCAAGAAATAGTTATTATTATTTTATAAAAAACAAGCCCTGAAATCTCTGTTACCTATCTGATGGGTTTTATTAAGTAAAAAGAATGCCACAAAAATGACTGTTCAATCCAGCTTGAGCACCCTGCCCCAACTACTATACATTTGTGCAAGTGACTATATCAGAAATAATACAGAAACTTCTTGGGAGGTCTTTCATAAATCCAGTTTTACTTGGCAGAAGTATAAAATATGAATGTGATATATTATAGCTTTGTTCATGGTATGAAAGTCATTAGCTAGAAGTTTTGAGTAGAAAAATAGTACTTAATCTACTTTGTGCTTAGAAGTGAAGTGATAGACTTATATTTTAAAGTGTCAATAATATAAAGCTTATACTGATTTGTTCCTAAATATACATACTCATCTATCCAATGGCATAATTTTACTTCATTTGTAGTACTTTGTCAGATATAGCAGAAGAATTTACATAATAATGTTAAACTTAGTGAAAGGAAAAATTTCATAGCATAGATATAAAAATGCTGCTTCAATTCTCTTCTGAATTTGATAAGAAATGAGTTAATCTCGTTTGCTTGCTTTGTTTAAGTAATAAAAAAACTGAAATGAAAAAATGCCTCAAAATAATTCAATTTTCAAATCAAAAGAACTGTACAGTACTTTTTCTGCTCCAAGAGTGTATCAGAGGGTTTTATACAATCTAACAGTGTTGTTTATTACTTAATTGTGCCAGAGCTTACCCTCCTTGAATCCAATTCTTATAATATTGATATTTAAAATTACATGGGTAATATTTCTCATATTTCTCCCTCTTATTGTACTTATTTGTAATTTCTACAAGTAGTTGATTACTTGATCAACAATCTTGATAAAGGTAAATAAATGGAGTGTGCATATTCAATAAAAATTTCAGTGTCAGCTTAGTTGCTGGTCTTGGTAAAGGAACAGAAACTAAAAGATAAATAAGACTGAGTTTTGCCCTTTGGAAGACTGCAAGCCATGGCTGATATCAGCTAACATCAAAGATCAAGAAAAGGGGTAAGGAAAATAACATCAGAGAATGAGAGAGCTTCGGTGTTGCACCATTTATAAAACATGGCCTCTTAGAACATTCAAAGATAAATCCTAAGGTTGCCAATAGTGTTTCAGCAGGTAGAAAGATGAGTAGATAGTAAGTCCCTGTTGACTTTAGTTCTAAGTTTCATAGTGTGTTTAACTGTATAGTATTAAAATGAAGCATCAGCACAGTCTTCCCCTTGTTCCTAGATTTGCAAGTAGTGAGTTTCCATTCATTAGAAACTGTTCTCATTATGTGACATCTGCTAATATCTACTGAGTTAAAAAAAATCACGTTAGCTGAATACATTGTCTTCAGTTTTCAGGTGAATATTTAGAGATACATGCACATAATCCTAGCCTTCAGAGAACTGCAGTAGGAAGATCATGATCACAGGTCCTAAGTTTGCTGTGCTACATAGTGAAGTTGAGGACAGTCAGTACTACTTAGAGAAAACCTACCCCAATTAAACACATCAGTGAAATTTAAAAAAAGAAAAGAAAAAGAAATCAGGAAGAAGCATAGCCTTAGGGTTAAGAGCTTAGATACTAGACCACATTGTCTAGCTTTAATTCAAAATCATTTCCTTATTAGCTATGTGGCAAATTATTAAACACTTTGTAGTTGATTTTTCAAAATTAGAAAGGATGATGGCAGTAGTGCCTGCTTTGTGTAGAGTAGTCCCATTACATGGCTTACTATTTGTAAAGTACCTACAAGAGCTAGAGGAGACACTGTATAAATGCTGAGAATAAAATGTGTCCTTCTTGCTGCCTTGAAGTCTCTAGACTGGCATTCTCATTCTAGGAGCTCAGAGGTCTCCTCTGGTTGTTTCTTCATGTTCTTCTTTCTCTCTGTAGTTTAGGATCCTAGTGCCATCTTGGTGAGGTTGGGGCAACATGAAAAAGACAGAAGACCTCAATGCTTTCATTCCCTACTTTGGTTGCACATTTGATTAGACTTGATTTTAACAGCAGTGTTGTTTAGAAATAGCAAACGATATTCTGTGAATAGTAGTTCTTACTAGCTTCCTGTTCTGATTTTCAAGGTCCAATGGATTTCTACAAGCAGGTACAGTGGAGCATACTGCCTTTGCTAGGCAGAGAAGTATGCTTTAATTCTGTGAAATTTGACAACTCTGGTTCGTGGCCTGGTTTTTGCCACTTACCTACTGTGTGGCCTTGAACAAGCGTCTGTTCTCAATAGAGATTTCTTCCTTTCGTATTTCTTCTCAGTCTTTCTAGGCTTTCGTGGTCCTTCTGTGCACATGGCGTGAGTATCTGACTCAGGATCTGCCAATTAAGCAAGCATCCCTTCACTTTTTGCCTTTGAGAGTGCAAAATCAGATGACTGTCCTCCTTTACTTTCTGCTGTCCTTAGGAATTTATACTTTATTTAAAGTCCCTCTCTGGCTATGTTAGTATTACATTCATGAAGATGCAATTGTAATTCTGTGTTCACATCTACTCTTATTATCCAGGAGCCATTTTTTAAGTTTATGTAGACATTCTTAATTATATTTCTATTATTAATATAATAATGTCTTGTGTAAGAGTAAATTTAATGCTTTCTTTATTCCTTATTTTTATTAATATAGTGTGAGGGCCTATCCTCTGACTATTTGTTAAATATCATGTATTATTATTTTAGAACAATAACATTTGATAAGGCAGTAAAATTTAGGAAAATGATGTTTCTGATTACAGGTAGCCTTTTTTCTCTCTCTCAAAGTATACCTTTTCAGTTCTTAATTTTGTGTCTTAATGAGTTAGAACTGGGCCGAGTCAGGGGCGTGCATGTGGATTACAGGCATGAGAGCAATGAATAAGGTATTTTTAGAGTATTGAATATGAGGCTATCTTTCATATTACTTTACAAAAAAGGGAGTTTGGTTGGCAGTAGCTATCTCTGATGGGGTCATTTTTGTCTTTTTCATTTTATCATTTTTAAGTAGTATACAAATAAGTTACCATTTAATAAAGCAGTTTATGAATACACTATATCTTGATCAATACTGACATTTGATGATATAGAAGATAAATTTAAACCTGCAGAGCATTTGATCCTCTAACAATGACTAGTGTTCATATGAATTGTGTGTTGACTTGTTTTCATTTTTATGCTTGAGTACTATTTTTATTTTATTTTAACCCTGGGATTCAAAATTTTCAGCAGACTGTGGCTATAAGTTAATATGGTTTGGAAAACAAATTAGTGCTTTTAAAATATATCTCTCATTATTACATTTATTTCCATTCTTCACTTGTATTTTCTCAGAAACAATTACAACTAGATTTTTTTCTTTTGCCCAGATCTAGAATGTTTTTTTCATCTAGTGACCTTACAAGGATATTACCCTCTGTATCAATTATTTATCTGTATCAATGATTTATTTCCACTGTGTATATCTACTTTCCCTCTTTTCTTTGGTGGCAGCAATTTCCTTCCATGGCAGCAATACTATTCTTCATTGTCAGCATCCAGGTGTTGCTCCTTTTTTTCACCTATATTTTAGTGTGTGTGTGTGTGTGTGTGTGTGAGAGAGAGAGAGAGAGAGAGAGAGAGAGAGAGAGAGAGAGAGAGAGAGAGAGAGAGAGAGAGAAAGAGAGAGAGAGAGAGAGAGAGAGAGAGAGAGAGAGAGAGAGAGAGAGAGAGAGAGAGAGAGAGAGAGAGAGAGTGTCCTGGGGCTTTAACTCCGGGCCAGGGCCCTGTCCCCAAGCTGTTTTACTCAAGACTAACACTCTACCACTTGAGCTACTACTCCACATCAGGCTTTTTAGCAGTTAATTGGGGATAAGAATCTCACAGACTTTCCTGACTGGGCTGGCTTTGAACCATGATCCTCAGATCTCAGCCTTCCAAGTAGCTAGGATTACAGTTGTGAGCTACTGGTACCCAGCTGAAAACCATTTTTGAATGCTGCAGGAAGTCATCTTTAGAGTACTACTGTTCTTTGCAACTTGAGCATGCTTTTGTAATTCCATATTCAGTACTTCTTAGTAAACTCATCTGTTATCTATAATATATATATCTATAATATAATCTGTTATTCCTAATATTCTAAAGCTCTAACTAGACTTACTGAGAGAATGAATGGATTGACCTTGGCCTTGCTCCCAGTCTTCTTGTTCTATAGTAAATATACTCTTTTAGATCTCAAATCATATGGCTGGTTGATGTTTGTAGGCTCTGACCATTTCTAATGGATGAGAAAAATTGGATTTAAAGCCATTTTCTCTAGTGTCTCGTTCTCTGTTGATTTTCTATATAGTTATGAAGAACTCTAGTAGCTAGAATGCAGTATTTTAGAAGATTATTTTAGCCCTCAATCTGCTTTTCTTCAACTGAAATTTTCAGGGTGCAGTACCTCCCTTCTTCCCAATATTTTTAAGGAAAAAACCCATATAATCAAGGGTAGGGGGCCCCTTCTGCCTCAGATAATATGTATCACCATTAATTATAGCACTGCCTGGGTTTTGACTGATAGGGTTTTTTTTCTTTTCATTTCTGTACAAAATATTGAGAGGGTCAAGAAAGGGAGACACAGAGGGAAAGACTTTTCCTACTTCCTACAGGCTTATGGCTTGATTCTCATCACTTCTCACCAAAAAATAAAAAATAAATATATAAAAATATTCTTTTCCTGATGTTAGGAATTCTTCCCTGATCCTAAAAACAGGTTTTGGTAGTACCACACAGCTTTGTTTATCAATCCTCTTGGTGACACTTTAGAAAGAGCTTATCCCAGGGACTGGGCTGCAAGTTATCCGGAACTCCACAGATAAAGTACTCTTCATGTTGCAAGATGCTGGCAAATTTTGCTTCCTGCTGATACTTTGTGGAAATAAACTCTGCCTTGTAAATATTCATCACAAGTTGTTATTCAATGACGGAGGCATCAGAGCTCCTGTAATAGAATCCAGGTCTTTGGAAAACTGGGTCTTTTTAGTGGGGAAATAAAATGTAGATTTTTAAGCAATGCTAAAAATTCCAATGACTTCTATAAAATTTTATTATCCATAAAACCTGCCTGATCGCTGCCTGCTAACCGTAGTCAGAGCTGAAACAGCTGTTATATATCATTTAATAAAGGAGTTGCAAATCTAGTTGCCTCCAGGCATCCAGGTAAGTAAGACAAATGCATGACGTTCAGTACAAGAAGGAAAGGGAAGGACTAGGGGAAAAGTAGAAATGACTTGTGCTACCAATCCTTTGAGACTCCATTATAGTCTTCCCTTAGACAGACTGAACTAAGGAATAGTATCAGATTTGAATAGAATTAGGAGATTCTATAGTATTAATCAGAATCAACGACCCAATTTGCACCACCCAATGCAAAATAAGATAGGATATTGCTTGCTCCAAAATCATCAAAAATTTCAAAATGGGAGACAACAAAACATTAAATGAGGCAGGACCCTATAAAAGCACATAAGACATATATGCTCATGTAATCATGACCTTGTAGCTCTCACTTCGGATCTAGAACTTGAACACCAAAGAAATAAATACACAGACACTCACCCACAACCACCAAGAGATAGGGATTATTAAAGTTGTCTTATTGATTTTATTTTGTTGTGTTTAAGTAGTTGTACACAGGAGTTGCCGTTCAACAGAGCAGTTTATAAGCGCAATGCATCTTGATCCATGTCACCCGTTCACCATCCTCACCCATCCCTTCCAACCCACGCCTTCCCTCATTTTTCTTAATTTTGTAAGATATATGTAGAAGTTTGACTGCATTCTTCCCCCTTCTTCTCTTCATTTTTCTACCTCCCTCCCATTGACACCATCCCTCCCATTTCAAGTATCCCTTTCCTGGTGTTTATTTTGTTGAACTGTGATTTTAGCCTTTCTAAGGACTTACACTGAATTCTTCCCTGAATCTACTGCATTTCAGTTACTACATCTGCATATACATGAATACCACTCAATATATTTACTTACATGTTTATAGTATAATTCTAGCTACCAGGTATCAGAGAAAACATGCAATATTTGTTTCTCTGGGCCTGACTAACTTTACTTAACATAATTCTTAATAGATCCTTTCATGTCTTTGCAAATGATTCAATATCATGCTTTCTCATGGATGCATACAATTCCTTTGTGCACATATACCACAGTTTCTTGATCCATTCATCCATTAAGGGGTATCTGGGCTGATTCCTTGGCTATGGTGAACAGTTTTGTAGTAAACATGGTTGTGCTGGTGACATTAATATATTCCAGTTTGTAATCATTCAGACAAATGCCAAATAGAATTGCTAGGTCATAGGGTAGTTCCATGTTTCATTTTTTGGCGTCACTTCCATACTGCTTTCCAGAGTGTTTGGACAAGTTTACACTCCCACTTATGTGTGAGGCTTCAGAGTCTTTGCTTTTTTACATTGTTTGGGAGTTTTGTTGAAACACTCTTGTTTCTATTTCTCCTGTCAAATTCTCAAATTCAGGTATTATGTATACTTAGTCCAGTGTTTTCCACCTTGAAGTTAAAAGTTCTCTAAAGTTAATTCTGACTTGAATTCTAGAATGTTGAGTAGCTGCACCCAAGAACAGACCTTTGTGTCAAAATCTAAGTGTGCTTGTATATACTGTAGAGGTGTCCACATGGCTTCCTTTTTCCTGAGTATAACTGTTATTGCCTTTAGGTGGTTCTGTATATAATTTGGAACATCTAATAAAATCACCATTCATTGATTCACTGTTACCTCAGCGAAACTCTGTGTGTGTATGTGTGTGTGTGTGTGTGTGTGTGTGTGTGTGTGTGTGTGTGTGTGTGTGTGTGTGTGTGTGTGTGTGTGTGTGTTGGTACTGAGCCTTGAATTTAGGGCCTGACTAGTATCTCTTAGCTTTTCCCCTCAAAGCTAGTGTTTTACCATTTGAGCCACAGCTCTACTTCTGGCATTTTGGTGATTATTTGGAGATAAGAGTTTCTAGGATTGGTCTGTCTGGGCTGGCTTCCAACTTCTATCCTCAGATCCCAGCCTCTTCAGTAGCTAGGATTATACACATGATCCACCAGCACCCCACTTCTTACGGGGCTTGCAAGCACTTTCTTCTGGTCCTAAATGGGCTAAGGAATTTCTCCTGTGTTTATCTATGATTTATAAACCAAGTCCCACTGACAGCATAATCTGAGGAATTTTTACATGGCTTGAAAGCATCTTCTTCTGGTCCTAAATGTGCTAGATCGTTTCTTCTGGGTTCACCTATGATTTATAATCCACGTCCCCCTGACAGCAAAACCTCAGGAATCTTTTTTAGTGACACCCAGCCAGTTTTAATCTGTTCATATTTTTAAAAAGCTCAAGAATGTAAACTAGTAACTGAGCACTAGGGTAAAATACTTCCCAGTAATAAAATATATACATAAACTTATATCCCTTATATTTTAAAATATTTTAAACATTTCAGTTCTCTGAAATAAAAAAATACTTAAAACACTTACCTCATTAAAAGACTGAGTCTACCAACGAGACCTACATTTTAGAATGGCATAAGATTGGTTTTCTATAGCTAATAATTTGACATTCCTTATAGTTGCATGAGTCTCCATAGCAACAGCCACTAAAATTTTTGAAAAAAACAATTTTACCAAATTTTAAAATATTGAAGCTTATAATTTTCAAACAAACAACAAACTTCAGTTAAGTCACTAATACCAATAACTCTAATACATTCATATTGCTTCATGAGTGATTGAGAAGAGAAAGTTTACATGTTAGATAAAGAAAAGAACAAAAGGGAAAATTCAGAAACTTGTTGAAAAATGTCTAATATTTATATTTTAAATATATGCCAAAAGCCATACACACAAACAAGTATGTGTGCCCAGCTACTTGTCAAGTATAATTCTGGTTTAAGGAGAAGATACCTTCAATGAGCTTTCTCCCCCAAAATAATATTTCAGAATATGCTGTGAAAACTATAAGCTGAATCTCTTAATTTTTTTTAACCTTCTACAGGTGGAGATTTTCATTTTATGTCTATATATTTTCCTACGCAGTCCGGTTCCTGAAAAAGGTAGGATCTGTCAAATTATTTTATATTATTTTACATATCTATAAAATATATTCCATTTCTATATGAAAGTATATTATAAGCAATTGAAACAAGTTTCCTGAGAATCATTTGTGTATTTGTATTTGATTTATAGACAATCTTTTGCTGTTACTGCTTTATCATAAATTGTTTTTAGGCATATGCTAGAAATACTTTGGAAAATTTTTCCATATAAAGTGTTGCTAAGTCCTATATCCATTGTAGCTGCTTCTTTACTACTTCCGCATAGGAACTGTATATAGTCCCACTAGCATTATGGGAGAAGTTAGTTTCCTTATCACACAACTTACAAACACCAATTGCTGTGATATGGGTAGTAACATTGTCTCTTAACCAGTAGAAATGACAGAGCAATACCACATGCTATTGGACAATTCAGTTCCTTTCGTAACTGTGTCTCATTTCTTCCCACTATGCATTCCTGCATGAATGAGACTCCTTCAATTCTGAAAGGAATTGGTTATGACTCTCATAGTCTTCCTCCTGTGATTCAGTGCTTGCTTGTACTTTTAATGTTAGGCTGCTTAAACTCAAGATTCAGGAAGACTTTTGCTCTCGTAGTTATGCACATATCATTACAATGTTAACTTTGTATAAAATCGAATATTATCTTTAAAAGTATTTACTAGAAATAACCTCCAATATCAATATTATCTTTGTTACAAGGACATTTCTAAAATAGAGCATGTGCAAAGTAGCATGCCTCACTCATCAATCTTGTAAATATTGCCATAAACATCTCAAATATGTTTCTATTTTTAAAGTCTTTATTCATCAGATGTTATCTGCCTATGGTAATTTCTCTTATTAATAGTAGTTGTTTCTCATTATTGTAGCTTCCTAGAGGAAATACGCTTTTTACTTATGTGTGTTCCTTTGGTAACGATGTATTTATTTCACTTAATAAGAGCACATGGCCTAGAGGCCAATTTAATGGATTTCTATGAACAAACTTCACACTTAAGTATGAAGAAACATTCAGCCCAGGTAAATAAGCATGGTAGAAACTGCTTAGTTTAGAAGCCTCGTGCTCTCATTTGTAAACTTGCTTATCCAGGGGCAAAAGAAGAACGGCTGTGAGATGTTTGTGTTTCCATCTTTACTACCTCAGAAGAGGACAAAGGAAATCATTTTGGATAGCATGTTTTTTGGGGAAAACTTTTGCTTTATGAAAATATGGACTTGCTAACTAAGGTCAAGGCTTTGAGTCCAGGCCTGGTTCTGGTGAGAAGAGGAAGAGGGTGAGACTCAGGAACATGGATTTACCCTTTCTTCCACATTTGCTGGATAGGCTTTCCTGGAGGTCTCACCCAGAAAGGGTGGCTGTCATTCAGCAGAACAGGAAGCATGTCCACACAGCTCTAGCTAATTCTGTCCCTAAACTTAAACAAAAAGGTTTAACAATAGCTTTTGTCTGCCAGTCTTCAGTGGACCATAAAGGCACCAAGAGGGCTTGTCAATGGAAAAGTTTGCCTCGGAATTGTTTACCCTTAAACTGTATCAGTTTGATACTTGTTTCTTTTCAATTGCTCTGGTTATAACAAAAGGACAAAGTGTGAACAAGTACAACAGCAGTACTTACAAGACAGTATGTTGGAAATGAACTTTAGAACTAGGAGAGGAGGATTTGGGGGAGGGGAGGGAAAGTGGGAGAAAAACCAAAGGAAAAGGTAACAATGTTTGACAAGAAATCCATTCATTACCTTATGTAAGTAACTAACCCCTCTAAACATCACCTTGACAATAAAATTAAATTTAAACAAAACAAATACTTAGACAAGCATTAAAAAGTAAGACATTGTCCCAGTTGAATTCACCTGCATTAAGAGATTCTTTTTTAAAATTTTATTTTATTGTAAAGATGTTGTACAGAGGCGTTAGTTACATGAATAAGGTGATGAGTACATTTCTTGAGGAGCATTGTTACATTGTTATCCCCTCCTTTGTTTTTCTCCTACTATCCCTTTCCTCCTCCAGTCCCCGCCTCCCAGAAGTTGTAAAGTTTGTTTCCAACATAGTGTGTTGTGAGTATCACTGTTGCAATGGGTCCTCCTGTGTCCTTGTTTCAAAGTTTTGTTATTCCCCTTCCCCTCCCCAAATTAGATAATTGTATATACACGATGCAGGATACCAAAATTAAGTACAGTGACAACAGGGGATATACTGTAGGGGGGAAGAACATACAAAAGAAACAACAACAACAACAAAAACCCATGTAGTACATTAAAAACAACATACTGTCTAAAATACATTCAGTTGAGTTTAGTCACTTTATGAGATAGAAACGTGTACAGGGAAACCATGTGACTGAAATAAATATATAACCAGGAAAGAACGTCATAAGCCAGTATGGACAACCATCCCATGTCATACTAAGGAAATCAAGAGAGGGTAGGTGGTGTGCTGAAGGCCAACTGGCAACCTGAAGAGACGCTAATTAAGCACATAACACTGACTTTTATACCAGTGCTTTCTCCACTTTGCCACCCTACTCTTTCCTTATAATGATTTCCAAATAGCTTCCTTTTTTGTTATCTAATCCAGTCATTACAGCAATTTAACTTACCTTAAATTTTTACATTATAATTTCTTTTGATATTTTTATTTTTTAATTTAATTTTTATTGTAAAGGTGACATACAGAAGGGTTACAGTTGCATAGGTAGAGTAATGAGTACATTTCTTTTTTAAGTTACCCCCTCCCTCATTTCCTCCCACACTCTCCTCCCCAATCTCCACTCCCCCAAATTGTTTATTCATGCCAACTTCATTTCCAACATAGTATCTGACGAGTACAATATATTTTTATGAGTTACTTGATTTATCTTTGTAAATGTATTGCCACAGGAAGGCAAATATAGATAGATGTATAATGTTTTTCTTATAATCTTCATGTTAGGCCAATTTATTTCCAAACTTTTTTTGCTGCCTATAAGCTTTCTTTTTAAAATATTTTTTTATTGTAAAGATACTGTACAAAGGGGTTATGGTTACATGAGTAAGGAACGGAGTACATTTCCTATTGAGCATTATTACCCTCTCCTTTGTTTTTCCCCTACCATCCCTTCCCTCCCCAACTCCCCAGCTCCTTCCCCCCTGCCCCAAAGTTGTAGAGTTCATTGTCAACATAGTATCTTGTATATCTCATTGTTACAGTGGGTCAACCTGAATCCTGGTTTCAGCATTTTGTTATTTCCTTTCCCCTCTCCAAATTAGAAAAATGTATATACAAGATGCAGGGCACTGGAATCAAATACAGTGAAAACAGGGTTATACCATGGGGGAATAATATACAAAAGAAACAAAAAATTCACATAGTACATTATAAGTACATTAAAAATGACAGCAACAAAGATAAAACCTCTTATGCCCCTATTGTTGGGTTCATTTTGCTTAGCATCAGGTTATATAGTCATATGTACATAGCTTTTGACCATATGGTCAATTTTTATGTCATAATCTATTTTTCACAATGCATGTATACCATTTACAAGATGACTCATTGCAACAATGATACTCACAAAACACTGTGTTGGAAATGAACTTTACAACTTGGGGCGGGGAGAAGTGGGAGAGGTGAGGGAGGGTAGGGATAGTAGGAGAAAAACAAAGGAGGGGGTAATAATACCCCACAAGAAATGTACTCATTACCTTACTCATGTAACTGTAACTCCTATGTACAGCATCTTTACAATAAAATAAAATTTAGAAAAATAAATAAAAATTAAAAACTACTCTAGATGTACTGAAACCCAATTTCTGTATTAGAGGCCCAACAGGTAACAGAAATCATAAGAGGTATTTTAAGAGTTACTATCATGTAACAAGTCATTACCCAGGACAAGTCACAGTCTGTGTAAAGCAAGACAGTGGAACTGTCCACTGCTATCATTATGCCATCAGATAAAGAGCCTGCACCTGCAAGTGAATCAAGGCACTACTTCTGTTTGAGGAAGTCCACCTATAAGCCAGTGTGTGTGGATGTGATTAACTTACACTTTGGTATAAGTTCCTTTGTCATTGTGGATCAGTGACAACCATTTCGGGGCGAGTTGTTACATTAGCTCTATGCTCAGGTGTTTGGAGGTGGTAATGGCAAAAAGACACTACCATTCTGATGTCCAAAGGATGACAGGGAGAGACTGGAGTTGTCAGGAAGCTGGAAAGAAGAGTTGTGGAGTGCAGTAGGACTGCTGAAGAGAGAATGCCAACCACCTGGTCCCCCTTGGGGCACAGCAACGCTGGCCCTGGAAATGTGAGGAAAGTACAGGCTGGAACTAGCTGCTGCTTCAGGGTCAAAGGGCATTCCTAGGGGGAGGGGTGGCAGGAACTGGAAGCCAAGCAGAAAAGAACAAGTCCTGCCTCCCTCTGGCAGCCTTTTTGTTTCCCTGGTGGCAAGCTACATGTGGAGCTAGCAGAATTGTGGTTTAAAGAGCTACAGCTCTGAGACTATGGCCCACATCTCAGTGAACAGTCTACCTTCTCTATACTTCTGTCTTCCATGATGTGCTCTGATAACCTACTGTGATCTCTTCATCATCTTTTTTAAAATGTGCTGACTGACACCCATTTTGTCAACTTGTGACTAACCACTGGTGAAAATCCGAAGTTCAAAAGAACCTTTGCAGACTGAGCCCTCTGTCCACAACCCTGGGCCTCCCATATTGCCCTTGAGCCCAGGCCCTATCACTCATGGTGCATACGGCATGCTCTTCCAAGGCCACCAAAAACAGCCACAGCATATTCCTTGGTTTCATTTCCCCCCCTCATTGGTTAGCTTGGAATCTTTCTGAAATAGAAACAGACTGCCTTTGTTTTTCCTATTTGAAGGTGAATAAATGAAATCTTTATACAGCCCTTACAATGTATATTCACTCTAAATTTTGTTCTCTGGCATTTTTTTAAAAATCTTGAAACGCCTTCGACTATGTCTCTTATTCAAGAGGGCTTAAATTTTACTCTTGCCTATAAAAATGGCCCATCCACTATTTCTGCAAGAAGCACACTTGACAGAATGCTAACATTGGGGAAGCACCCTGAAGCTCAACTATCCCAAACTTCTCATTTCGGGAAAGATAAAGAAGGGTGAACTCACATGCTGAAAACAAAAATAGAAGGTTGTCTGTAGACTCACTAGATCAGTTTATTAAAAAAAAAAAAAAAAACTTTGAATGACGAGGAAGAGAATCTACAAAATTAAGAAGAATGAGAGAAGGGATGGTAGTTTCAGGATCGGTGAGAATGTTGAAAGGGGTGACATGGATCAAGATGTATTGCATTCATAAACTGCTTTGTTAAATGGCAACGCCTTTGTACAACCACTTAAAATAATAAAAAAAGAAAAGAAAAGAAGTCTCAGCAAGCTAACACGTTAAGTATTTGTTGCTTTTTAATAGAAAGTTTTCCTTATTAAGAATTATGTTACATTGGTGTAAAGAGAACATCTAGATAGAAGTCAAGCTTGACTTTTCAGTCTTGACTTTGCAAATTATTCTGCACTGTATTTACATTCAGGTACAAATATGCTTTGTTCTCTGAAATTTTATTGTCCTTGCTCATTTTTCTTGTAAATGCAAAATGATTCTTGTCTTGAATTCTCAGCTTGTGTGTATAGAACTTTGGAATTTGGACTTTGGAAACACAAGGTATTACACTATTACTTATTGAAAGGAAGGCCTGCTTAAAAGTGTGGATACCAGCCGGGCGCTGGTGGCTCACGCCTGTAATCCTAGCTACTCAGGAGGCTGAGATCTGAGGATCACGGTTCAAAGCCAGCCCGGGCAGGAGAGACCGTGAGACTCCTATCTCCAATAAACCACCAGAAAACCGGAAGTGGCGCTGTAGCTCAAGTGGTAGAGCGCTCGCCTTGAGCTGAAGAGCTGAGGGTCAGCGCCCAGGCCCAGAGTTCAAGTCCCACAACCGACAAAAAAAAAAAAAAAAAAAAAGTGTGGATACCTACGTCTATTCCTGCTGCCACCTCCTAGACAGTAACACTCTTGTAATCATACCTTGATGCTTCCTAATAAGTAAACATACATTTGGGGGGGAAATTACCTAGATTAACATTAGGAATTATGCTGCTTCTTACTGCATTTTTCCTTTCCCCTGCAACCCTGCCTCTGCCCTCTTATGTACTTTTTAATTCCCTTTATTCCTTTCACTTAATTTTTTCTTTATTTCTTTGTGGCTGGAATTCCACCAACAGAGAGCATTTGGAGGCCACTGAGAAAGTCAGCATCACATGACATATTGACAGTCCTGGGGAAGGAGTCAAAAGACCTGGGTTTGAGATCTGATCTTTTGTCATCACCAGGTTCATGAGTAACCCATTCTCTTAATCTCTCTCTGAGATTTAATTATGCTGCCTCTAAAAACCAGTCATGTGGACTAATGTACACTAGTGTTCACTAATGTACACTATAATTTTGAACAGGAGGAAATAAAAAAGATTGACTTCCACTTAAATGGCAACAAGATGCAAAAGTCTGTTCTAAAATGATCTAGGTCTTCTTGCTGCCTAGTGTTTTTCCCTGAAAGTTTCCTGTTACATGATTATATTACTCACCTGCCTGGAAACAACCCCACCAGAGACTTTCTAGGGAGCTTTTGTAGTCTCCTGTATGCGTCTGGTAAGAGCCAAACTCTTCCTTTTCTAGTGGTGTTTGTTTGTTTGTTGTGAGCTAAGTTTCCCATCGGTATCCCAGGCTGGCCTTGATCTTGTGGTCCTCCTTTCTCAGTCTCCTTGGTGAGAAATCACAGGCCTGTGCCCACATACCTGACTCAAGTTCTACTTGTATAGAAGATGTGCATAGTCTGTGTTAGGAAATCAACATTCTTAATTCTCTATAGGAATTTAAAATGGATTTTTCTCATGGTTTTGATAATGTGGAGGCACTGTTGGTTTGGTGAACAGTGTTGGTGAAATTTTAAATCACAGCTAGTAATAAGAGTCATAGTCATAGTAATGATAGGCTCACTATGCTGAGCATTCACTGTGAACTGGGCAGTATGTCTACAACTTTGCATTCATCTCTCCTGTGGAGTAATTTTAAGTCCTCATTCTTCCAGATGAAGAAATCAGGGACCACACAGGCTTAATAGTCTGCACAAGGTCACATAACTAACTAGTCAGTGAGAGGGCTGAGACACGACCAGGTATTTATTTTTTTTAAACAAAGGTAGGTTTGTGGCCTACTTGTCACCAGCCTTCATTACTAACCATACTGAGCTGATCAGAATGGAAGGTATAGTTTTTGATAAGCAAAAACTAAGGCTTCCAAAATTTTCATTTTGCAGTTCTAGGATTTAAACCTGGAACTCACTTTTGTTAGCTAAGCAGTCTACCACTGGGCTACCTCCCTAGCCCCAAAATAACTAAGTTTCTTATAACTTATTTATATGGCTAGAGTAAAACAGTGATTATATTCAGAAGGCCCAAATGAAGTATATATTGGCTTTATCTGCCTCTAACTGAAAGCATAACATTCATTAGGTTGAGAGACTCTCGTTGCTCTGTGCTTTTAAAAAAAAATTTCCTTATCTTGAAATAGTTGTACAAAGGAGTTGCCATTTAACAAAGCAGTTTATAAATACAATGCATTCAGCTCAGTGTTACCCCCTTCAACATTCTCACTCCCCTTCAACCCACAAGTCCCTTACTTTTCTTAATTTTGTGGCAGGCATAGACAATGAATTTTCTTTTTTTCTTTTTTTTTTGGTCCGGTCGTGGGGCCTGAACTCTGGGCCTGGGCGCTGTCCCTCAGCTCTTCAGCTCAAGGCTAGTGCTCTATCACTTGAGCCACAGCGCCACTTCCGGCTTTTTTCTTTTTGCTTATGTGGTGCTGGGGAATCGAACCCAGGGCCTCAGGCATGCAAGGCAAGCGCTCTACCACTGAGCCACCTTCCCAGCCCTGGACAATGAATTTTCTACTGCAGCTCCTCCTGCTTCCCCACTGCACTCATCCGCCCCCTCCCCTTGGACCCATCTTGACACGCTTGCACATCTCCTGATTTTTACTTCGTTGGTCTCTGACTTAATCTTTCTAAAAAGTTGTACTACTTGAGCTCTCCACAGAGTTTATTATATTTCAGCTAATTCATCTTGTATTATACATCAGTTAATTCATCCATAACCACTTGCATACCACCAAATGTGTTTACTTATAGCTTTTTAGGCACATTCCAGCTAACAAAAAATGAAGAAACTATGCAACCTTTGCTTCTCTGGGTTTCGCTTGCTTATTTAATATCATTTTTTTCCATTTTTTTCTTTTCCCTACAAATGGTACAATATCACCATTTCTAATGGATGAGAAAATTTCCATTGTGTGTATATACCACATTTTCTTGATGCACTTGTCCATCAAGGAGTGTCTGTGCGGAGTCCATAGTGAAGGGTGTTGCAATGAACATGGTTGTGCTGGTGGACTTACTGTAACCTTGTTTGTGTTCTGTTAGATAAATGCCTAGGAGGGGGATTGCTCGGTCACATGGTAGTTTTATGTTTAGCTTTTTTTTTTTTGATCGGTCATGGGGCCTGAACTCTGGGCCTGGGTGCTGTCCCTTAGCTCTTCAGCTCAAGGTGAGCGCTCTACTGCTTGAGCCACAGTGCCACTTCCGATTTTCTAGTGGTTTATTGGAGATACGAGTCTCACAGACTTTCCTGCCCGGGCTGGCTTTGAACCATGATCCTCAGATCTCAGCCTCCTGAGTAGCTAGGATTACAGGTATGACCACCGACGCCTGGCTTATGTTTAGATTTTTGAGGAACCTCCATACTGCAGTTTGTAATATTTGAACAAGCTTACATTCCCACCCACAGTGTAGTAGAGTTCCTTTTGTGTGGCATCTCCGCCATCATCTATTTGTTGGTTTACTTGATAATGGCCATCCTAACTGGGTCAGGGAGAATCTTAATATTATTTTGATTTGCATTTTCTTTATGGGTAGAGATGCTGGGCATTTTCTTCATGTGTCTATTGGTCATTCTATCATCTTCAATAGTTGTACAAAGGAATTACTATTCAATAGGTCAATTTGTAATACACCTTGATAGATGTCACTTCTTTATCATTCTCCCCCGTTCTCCCAACACGACCCATCCCCTCAAATTTCTTAATTTCACAAGTATGCATTAAACATTATGGAAGCATAAGTTTGCATTACATCAGAATTCATCTTCTAATTTTCAGACTGTATAGAAATTTTATCTTACATATGCTGATGTTAAGCAAGCATAATTTTATTCTCTCTTCTATGATATGTATTTAATTTCTATGCTGTGATTAGCAAACCCTTAATAGGCTCTTCACAATAAGAAGCTGGTTGGGAAAGCTTAGTGTGTTGAGAAATGTATTTTAGATGAAATTATTCATGGCTTGGGATAAATTAGAATTTTCTCAGATGATAAAGGGATCTCATCAGCAGTGAGGTAATGGCTCATATCTTCTCATTTAATGAGATGCAATGCTTTGACTTTGGTTGTCTGAAATTTTCTCTAAAGAGCATGGAGAAGCCTTTTTTCTATGTCATTTCTGTATTGTACCTAGCTGTGTTTGGAGAAAATAACATTTCATTGATGGCTTTCTCCAGGCAAGGAGACAGAAAGACTACTTGAGTTCATGACACTGGAATGGATTTTCTTTTGTGGAGTGAGTTTTGCTTGGGGCACTTTATTCTCAAGTAGAAATATTAACTGATGCCTTATTGTATGGTACTTCTGCTTCTGTAATTATTACAAAGGTTGCTGGTTTGGTGCTATAACACACTGAATCTTCTCTTTTCAGCCCATTAATAACTAACAGATGTTGTAGAAACTCCATTTTTAAAATGGACTTAGATTTCAGAGGCTACCAAAATAACACTCATTTAAATATGTTCATTATCAGTACCCTGAAGGTGTAGACTTTTTTTCTCAGGAGTTTTGAGCAGAGCTTGATTATGAGAAACATTGCTCCTCATTAATATGCTGTGACAAAACTGGTTTCCAGGCCTCCCTGGCTGCTGCCTGAAAGCTGGATTGTATTAGTATTCATGCTCTGTTTCTCCAGGCAGGAGAAAACTGGAAGCTCACCAGAGAGTTCAGGTAATGAGAGATGAAGTATTGATCCATGTATCAAAATCTGTACCTGCACATTCATTCTGCATTAGCAGAATCATCACCAGGAACCTCTCTGACACCTAGAAAACTATCATAATAAATTCGGCCACAAGGCATTATTTTTATTCAAGTATGTTTTGGTAAAGTCTGAGAGCTAATGGCTTTTACATATAGCAACCACCTTAATAAAATGCTTGCCCTGACAACAATGATGAAGTGAACCATTTTTTTTTCTTAAAATAACAATAGCTTAAAAATACATGTCAAGGGAAGAAAAAGCTTTGGGTGAGGGGAAGTGAGGAGAGAGTCTACTTCTACTTTTGACACTGGAGCTCTTTTTTGCTCTGGTGAAGCCTGGATTTGTCTAGTGTGGGATGGGGCCAGAGAATTAGAACATGCCTTGATGCAGAGCAGAGCAATGGACATTCTGATTTGATCCTCATGCTCCATGATAGCTCCAGGTGTGGCTCCAGAGAACTTCAAGTTCCAGATTATCTGCTATAGGCTTTGCTGTCCCCTGGAAGGCAGGACAGAGGTTTGTTTGTGTTTTTTTCTGTTTGTTTGTTTCCTTTCTCCTTATGGACAGAGATAAGAATAGGCCTAGCTAGCTGGGGCCATTACTGTCATTGTGTAGGATTTATTAAGCAAAAGCGTGGTGATAGCAGTAATCTAAGAATGACTATTCCACAGTAGAGTAGATGGTTATTTTGTGCTCAAGGAATTTAGTTAGGCTTCCAGTATGAAATTATCAATGGAAAGGATAAAATAACTTTCTTCAGGCAAAATAAATTAGTATCACTAGAGGTTAACTGGAAGAAGAGCAGAGCTTGAGAGATCCTGAGACAGGTAGTGGTAACTTGCTGTTTTAGGGGGCCATGCATAAATATGTGTGTGTGTGTGTGTGTGTGTGTGTGTGTGTGTGTGTGTGTGTGTATCCATATGCACTTGGATGTCACATCCCTCTGCCCTTAGGGTTTGTGAACTTTAACTTTTACCTTATTGGAGTGTAACTTCAATAAAAATGAACTAAGGAGTGAGTTCTAATAACCCTACAGCCAAACAGGCTCTGTTGCTGGATAGAAATAGGGCACAAGCATTTGAGAACCAAAAGCTGTGATTTAAAAGGCACTGCCTTCATTCACAGCTGTTTCCAAATGGTCATTGCTGATGGGAGCTGCTGACTTCATTCATTTGTTCATCCTTCCTTCCTTTCAGTAATTGTTGAACACCTCTCCTAAGGGTTATCCTCAGTACCTTGGATGAAGCATCCAGGCACTGTGAGCCTCTGGCCTTGTAGGCTAATTATCTTTTCCGTTGGTGCCACCAATCACAGAGAGATTGAATCCAACAGAGTGAACAGTTATGAAGCAAACTAGGTATAATGCATAGTGGCAGGTTCAGGAGAAGGCATGGCTCCTGCCTTCAAGGATCTTACAGCCAGCAGAGAAGTTTATGTTTGTCTAAAAGTACTTAGGAAAATGAAGCTGTGGCATGGATGTTGCTTTAAGGAGACTGCACTTGATAGCAAGATAGCAGTTGACTCTTCACATGACACTATTGTAAAGACACTGTATTTGTGTGTGTGTGTGTGTGTGTAAAGTACCCCCCACTTTCTTTTCTACCCCTTCCCTGTGTTTTCTGTGCTCCATCTCCTTTCTCCTCTACATATCCAAAATGGTAGATGAGTAAAGCTGAGAACTAAGGATGACAGTAGGGAATCATTCCAGTTCTTTGTCTTACCTCTAGGGTCCCATTTGTGTGTGAATTGCTGTGAAATTGCCTCCTAACCCCTGGGCAACAGAGCCTTCCCACCAACCCTTGGCATTCCTGTTCCTTACATGAGTTACATGCTTGCCCAGCCCCTGGTTCTCCCACAGTCTCATTTCACCCTTCTTTGCACTAATATTCTTTTAAAACTTCAGGATCAGTAGATGATACACACCAGAAATATAGTTCTGTTTTAGATATTTATTTTGATTAGACTGGTTTTAATCCATGTAGCTGATTTATTCTGTCCTGGCTTCCCAAGAAAATGAACTGACAAAAGTACTCAGATTTTTTTTCTTGTGGGCATTAGTATTTCAAACAAGGACAAAGATAGGACAAATCTGTCTTCCTTCCCCTCTGCCAGTGCTGTCCACTGGGCCTCCTTCCATCCTAAGCAGGCTAGGTCCCTGGCTCCCCCTGGCCTTACTGTGGCAGCATCATTTATATAAAATGACCTTCCTCGTGCCTACCCAAAGCCTCCAGTCCAACTTCCTTGCAGACCCTCTCCAGTGGAAAATCTATCAGTTAAACCCCTCTGAATCGGTACTTTAATGCATAGGCTGTTCACAGAATAGGAAAGCCCTGAGCTTGGTCTATGAACCATAGGAAGTGTTTAGTATATAGGAATTACCATAACTACATTCAGGATAATTCAGTAGTAAAGTATCGAGTCATATCTGTGTATCTTCATTCAAATGAACATCCATCCCATTCTCTAAACTGCTCCAAGCAGGGATCCTATCCTACCCACCTCATCTACCTGTCATGCTTGGTACCTGCCAATAATTAAATAGTGATATAGTTCACGAAAATTTGAGGTAGCAGATGAATGAATACCATTTGTCATTCTGTGTTAATATTGTTTAAAAGTTTAAGGGAGTCAAGAATCATGTTGCCTAAAACCAGAGATTGGTAATAAGCAAGGAATCATTTCTACAGTGACTTAGATATTAGAGGGCATGTCGGACCCACTATATAAGCATAGTCTGTTTCCCAGGCAGTATCCTCTTGTGAGTTGTCAGTGTCTGGTGAGTGTGAGATTTCCTCCAGAACAAAATCTTGATTAGGAAGTAGAGAGGAACCATACAGAGTTTCTTTATAGAATGCATCATGTATGGTATTCAACATTAGCAGACATTTGACACCAACTCTTCAATATGTATGTGAGGAAGTAAAAACTAGATTTCAGTACTGTAGGTGTGTGCATGTGTGTACATTATTGGTATCTGAAGCACAAATTAAATAGATCTTTTGATGTCATATCCAAACACAGACCCTCTGACTCTCACCTTTGTTTTCTTCTGAAGCTGTGGTTGAAGCTATAAAGAAATTGATACAGTAGGACTTTGCTAATTAGAAAATTATCAAGTATGAAAGGTACTTATCAAGCCATAATTATGGACCTGGAGGCATGACTCCAGTGATGGAGCATCAGCCTAGCAAGGATGAAGCCCAATGTTCAATTTTCACTACTGCCATGCCACAAAATAAAAATTAGAACAAAAATTGAATAAGTGAACAAAATAAATTCAAAAATGAACAAAATAAATTCAAGTTTAAAAAGAAAATGACTGAATGCTATGTGATACAATTGAGTTTGGTCAGAGAGAGTGCATGTGTGTGTGTGTGTGTGTGTGTGTGTGTGTGTGTGTGTGCGCGTGCGTGTCAGGAGGTATAGGGTGGGTTTTGGCAAAGAATTTATTTACTGTTTAGATGCCTTTGTTAACAGGTTTTTTGATCTCAGAGAATGATGCCCCTTTTATGTAGTGCCTACACTTCTAAGTGTAGGCACTGTGTTGGCACTGAAAACTGGGATATAATACTGATCACTACATAAAAGTATAAAAATATGCAATTCTGATCTTCTATCTATTACTTTCTATTTTTCCTCTATCTCTCCCTCTTCCTTCTTTCCTTCCTTCCTCCTTTCTTTTTTCTTTCCTCCCTCCATATTTCTGCCACTCTCTCTCTTTCATTCCTTTTCTTTTGGTGGTACTGATGATATTACTCAGGGTCTTGCATGAGTTAGGCACTACACCACTGAGCTATATCCCCAACATCTTTTTTTTTGAGGTCACAATGTGCTCACAGTATAGCCCAGGCTGGCCTCCAATTCAATGAACCTCCTACCTTACTATCCCAAATGCCAGGATTATAGGTTTGTACTATCACCCGGGTCAAAAACTCACAGTTCAGATTGTTCTTTAGAAGGAGAGTGTAGAAAATTTTTAAAATGCCCCTCTGTATGGTATGTTCACAATAAAAAAGAAATCAAGCCAAAAAAATTAAACATAATTTTTTATTCTCATTAATTATGATGATCATTTTAGTCAAGATATGATATTTATTCATTAAGTAGGTGTCTATGGTATGGAATCTGCCTTTAAAGGTGTTTGAGGAAATATGACACAAAAGTTATATTAGGCATTATATTGGAAATGACAGTTCCATTTTTAGGCTTCCTTTTGTCATATATTTGAACTTTTTACAAATGCTCACACTGAAGATATTGAAAACTGAACATGGTGGGCATTTGCATGAAATCCCAACTATATAGGAGACTAAGTCAAATGATCACAAATTTGAGGCCAGCTGTAACTACATAGCAAAACTTCACTTCCAAAAACAAACAAGCAACAACAAAAAAGAAAACCAAAGCCAGGCTCCAGTGCCTCATGCCTATAATCCTATCTATTTGGGAAGCTGAGATCTGAAGATTACAGTTTGAAGCCAGCCAGGACAGAAAGTCCATGAGACTCTTATCTCCATTTAAAGACCACAAAGGCTAGAACTGGAGCTGTGGTTAAAGTGGTAGAGTGCTAGCCTTGAGCACAGAAGCCCAAAGACAGCTCCTAGACCCTGAGTTCAAGCCCTAGGACACACACACAAACACACACAAACACACAAACACACACACACACACACACACACACACGCACACATGCGCGCAGGCGCGCGTGCAAGTGCCCACACACACCCCACAAACTAGAAGTTTTATCTTCATATATTCAGTAAAGAATGGATTCCCTCTAATTATAGAGATATTGCCATTGTGAGGAAATGCATTAATTATGCACTAATAAATGCATTAATTATGGTTGTATATATTTAAAATCTGGTTTACCTGATAAGAAAAACAAAAGTTTTTATTAACAAACATCTCCAGTGAATGCATTCAATCCTTACTTTTCTAGCTCAAGCATTCAACCACAGATTAGGACATTAGATTAGCAGTAGTGTCCATGTGGTCATTTTGAACACGTCACCATCACACTGCAGTGTATTTGGGGAATTCTTGTTGTTTCATTGTGTTCCCATAGCATTTTTCCAAAGAAGTGATATTCTATTCTTTTAGTTTACATCATCCTTTAAAAATGCAATGCATCCTATCAGTTAACAAGTTCAGAGGAAAATTATCCATCATTCTTGTTCTTCAATTTGAACATGTCTCACAATCATGATAACTGGGCTACCATTTTATCTTCTGATTCAGTAGATTGGAGGAGGCATGAGAACTAGCATTCCTATAAGCCCCAACATCTTGGTGATATGACTCAAGCTTCCCTTGGAGAAACTGCTGTGTTCTAGTGTGATGCTCAGAAAAGGCCTACCACATCCATTCATTTTGTATGGCTGCTATCATAAATTGCTAACAAGATTCGTGGGGAGGGGGTCAGATTTTGTGGCACTGTTACAGTTTGAAATCCAGGCCTCTCACTTTAACTTAACTTTTTTCCTCCAGGCTAATGCTGTACCAATTGAGTCATTTTTAACGTTCTGCTAGTTAATTGGAGATAAAAGCCTCTCAGATTTGTCTGCCTGAGCTGGCTTTGATTCTTGATCCTCACATCTCAGCCTCCTGAGTACCTAGGATTATAGGTGTGAGCCCCTGGCACACAGCAAACTTTGTTTTTTTTCTGTTCTGGAACTATGATTTCAGTTTCTGTGGAATAAGACCAAGAAATTCCAGGGCTATCTCCTTCATGAGGTTATGAGGGAGAATTTATTTCCTTGTCTTTTTCGCTACCACTGGCAGCCTCTACTCCTTGGCTTATGGCCCTTCTTCTATCTTCCATCTACTGACACATCTTCAGAGTTTATCAGTATAACCTCTACTTGTGTCATTCTATCACCTTCTTTTTTATAGTCAAATTGCCTTCTGGTTCCTTCTTATAAATGAGTTAGTTTCTTTCTTTTAATTTTTTTTTATTGTGAAAATACTGTACAGAGGGGTTACAATTAACATGGGCAAAGTAATGAGTACATTTCTTTTTCTTTCTTTTTTTGGGGGGGAGGTCCAGTTGTGGGGCTTTAACTCTGGGGCCTGGGCACTGTCCCTCAGCTCTTCAGCTCAAGGCTAGCACTCTACCACTTGAGCTACAGCACCACTTCTGGCTTTTTTCTTTTTGCTTATGTGGTGCTGAGGAATCGAACCCAGGGCCTCAGGCATGCAAGGCAAGCGCTCTACCACTGAGCCACCTTCCCAGTCCATGAGTACATTTCTTATCAAGTATTGTTGCCTCCTCCTTTGTTTCCCCTTCCCATCGCTTCCCATCCTCCCCAGACTCTCCCCACCCCACACCAAAGTTGTAAAGTTCGTTTTTCGACATAACGTCTTGTACATCTCATTAGTTTCTTTATCTGAAGATCCTGCAAAAGTCTGTAAAAGTCTTTGCCATATATGCTAACATTTTCACATTCTAAGGTTATAACATGAATATCTTTGAGAAGTGTTATCCAGCCTACTCCACCATGAAAAATCTTGTACTCATCCCTCCTGAGCTCTCAGAAACCCTTCCCTAGAACATGCAGAAGGGAGTACCACTCCTTAGTTAATTTTCTCCTATGAAACTGGAAAGCATTTGCAGGTATTAACATACTTATGTTTACAATAAGAGATCATGTTACTTATTACCTTGAAACCCACAGAAAAAGGATTATTCAAGGCTCATTTTACTGAAAACAGAAATAACACAAAAGATTTCCTAGTAAAAGTTCACATATTCCTTATGCTGAAAAGTTTATGGGCCAATAAAAAAATATGACTGCTCACAGAATACATGGTACTTGGTAGCACATGCTAAACGCTACAATGGTACAACTAAACATGTAGGAATACAGATGGAGGGAGAGTGTGGAACAAGGAGCTATGAGATGTGTGAGGTAAAGATGTGGCATTGAGAATGAACAATGAAGGCAATGCCAGCAGATGCTGATGGTCAAAATTAGAGGAAGGAAAGAATGGTACTAGGAAAAAAATAGGAAGTGGTAAGACTGGAACTTGAGGAAGACTGGAGAGAAGGCACTAAGTATGATGATAATGAAAAGCAAGTAGGGTGATGGGCAGAATGGATGACTGCCATGTTCAGACTTGAGCTTCAGTTTAGTAAAGCATAAATAAAGAAGTAGCAACCAACCACATCAGAAATGGACAAAGGACAAAGGCCATGGGCAGCATTATGAAAGCAAACTAGAAGTCACAAGTGCCAGAGGCAGGGAGACCTGTGCTGTCTGTGGGGAAAGCTGGGTGATGCATATCAGTGGTATTGAGTACACTCAAGGAATGTTGGCATTGGACAAAAAAAATCAGTGTCAAACAAGTAGCCATTTCCTTCTAGCTACTCAGGAAGTTGAGATCTGAGGATCACAAGTCAATTTCAGCCTGGGCAGAAAAGTCCATGAGTTCTTACCTCATGGACTACCAAAACCTAGAAGCAGAGCTAGGGCTTACGTGGTATAGTGCCCCTCTTTAGGGTAAAAGTTAAGAGCCCTGACTTCAAGTCCCAATCATGTGCATGCACATGTGAGCATGCATGCACACACACACACACACACACACACACACACACACACACACACACACACACACACACACAGAGAGAGATAATGTTCTCATTGTACTATAAGTAACCTCTAAACCGGGCATCAGTGGCTCACACCTGTAGTTCTAACTACTCAGGAAGCTGAGATCTGAGGATCATGGTTCGAAGCCAGCCCAGGCAGGAAATTCTGTGACTCTCATTCACTTCCAATAAACTACTCAGAAAAGAATAGACATGGTACTGTGGCTCAAGTGGTAGCATAAAAAAGCTCAGGGACAGTGCCCAATGCCCAGGCCCACAGTTCAAGCCCTAGGACCAGCAAAAAAAAAAAAAAAAAAAAAAAATGGGAAAAGAAAAATAACCTCTAAAATAGGATAAAAAGAGTAAAAGTTTAAAAACAACTAATTGTCTTGAGTATGCAGTTCAGTGGTAGACTACCTGCTTCATATGTACAAGGCCCTGGATTGCATTCCTAGCACTATGTAAACAAATGAATAAAAAGTCTTTTCCTTCACCTCCAGAAGAATGCCTATTTATTGCCTGGTGGGAAGTGTGTCTATTTCTTTCTTCTTTCTTTATAGTTTTTTCTCACGGGGTAAATTCAATGCTTGTCCACATTTCAGTGAAGATGAGTAGCACCTCACATGGGGTATGAGGAGGACTCCCTATTCCACTGAGCTATATCCTCAGCCCTTTGGTTTGCTTTTCTGAAATTTCATGTTCAGTTCCAAATGGAAAGAATGTGAAAGCACACTGCAGTTCAGTGTTTGGAGGGGAGCAGGCAGCTGGCTTGAGGGAAGGAAAGAGGGAAAAGGGTGTTCAATCACAACAGGCACTCGCCTCCTCTGCTCACTGCCTTGAGCTGAGCTTGCTGAGGTCTGATGTGTGATATTTCATTGATCTTCTCCTTGAACCACTGACATATGTGTTGTTACATCATTTTCAGAAGAAGAAAACAGTGTCATGGGGGTTAAATAACTTAAGTGGCAGAGCTGGCATTGGGCCCCAGGCTGTGTGAGTCTTCACCCACATCCATCATTGTTAAATGGCCTCTCAGTAAGGGTGTCCAGCCTTCACCTCCTCAGTATCAGTCAAATCCTAACATACAAACCCAGGCCTTTATGTTTCGCCTTAACATAGGCTGGGAAGATAAACAGAAATGATGGTTAAAGAACGTTTTTAACTTGAAGTGTTTAATGTCTACTAAAATTATGAAAGCACAGCGTTTCCAGAAATCCTATTTGTATATTTTTGAACCAAGGAATGCTTGTGTCTTACTGTTCTAGAACCTAGAACATTTCTCTTCATAATGCTCTGCCATCCCTCCTTTTCTTAGCATATCTGTTTTGCCCATGATAGGTATGAATGTCCCTAGACCTCCCAACTTGACTAACTTCTATAGATTTGTACAGGTTGTATCCACCTTTCCCTTTCCTCGCACCTCTCTCTGGGCGCCAAGTCCCTGTGTGGCCCTCATAATGCCTGTGCCTGCCCAGAGGACTTGGAGGAGCTCCATTACTGTGCTCCTCACATGAATCCTTTCGTATTTCCCCGCACTCACAGAAAGCACCTCAAATAACCGTGCTTTGCCTGTAGTTATTCAGTTGTTTGAGGATTCATTCTGACATTCAGGAAATAGCAAAAGCAAAAGAAGAAGCAGTGAAGCATTTGAAGGAGAAGAATTCTTTTCAGTTTCTACTTCCTTTTCTGCAAGCATCAGAGTTGGTATGAGGAGGTGAAGACAGGAGGCAGGCATGGAGAGGGTGTGACGGTTTCTTCTGAAACCTTTGACAGAGCTTTACTTAATGAGCAGTGTTTACTCTTTCTCTGAACACCAAGTGGTTTGTCAATTGTTAAATCTTTTTTATTATATTTTTTTGGTCCCACCAACAAATGTCAAGTTTATTTTTTTAATGCAATAACCCAAATCCTGAAGCCTTTAAATCACTACCAGACTATAATTTGTAAGAGTGATTCTGGGGACAATTTAAAGTACTCCCTCCCTTTTGTGTATTTATCATGACAGACAGTCAGACAGCCTCTGTTGGCTTGTAGCTACATCATCTGACTTCCAGTACATTTTGAATGAGAGCTTGACAGAAGTCTGTCAAGACTGTGCTGACAGCAGCTACTTGGTACAAAAGTGTAGGTTCAAGAATGAAACACTAGTTTATAGGATTCCTTTACAGTTTTTAAATATCTTTAAGTAGTTGTACAAAGGAGTTGCCACTTCATTTCATTAATGCAGTGCATCCTGATCAATGTCACTCCAACATTCTTACTCACACCTCTCCTCTCCATCTCTTCTCTCACTCACTCTTCTTAATTTTGTAGGTATAGCCTACAAAATTATGGACTACATTTTCCACCTTTTTCCATTTCATTTGCTCACCCCTTTCCCTTTGACCCAACCCTACCCCTTTTAAATACCCACTATCTGCAATTTATTTTGTTGAACTTTGACTTTGCTTTTCTAAGGAATTACACTACTCAAGATCTCCCTTGAATCTACTGTATTTCAGTTACATACCACCTAACATATTTACTCATAAATTTATAAGCTAAATCTAGCTTCCACATAAAAGGGGAAAACACTAATTTCACTTAACGTGGTTTTTTCCAGGTCTTTCCTTTTTTTTTTTTTAACAAATGTTACAATATCATTCTTCCTACTGGATGAGTAAAATTCCATTGTGTATATAAAGCACATTTTCTTGATCCATTCATCCATGAGGGGCATCTGTGCTGATTCCATATCTTGGCTATGGTGAATAGTGCCACAATGAACATGGTTGTGCTGGTGGCTTTACTGTATCCTGTATCTTTTGAGTAAATGCCTAGGAGTGGAGCTCCTGAATCATAGGGTTGTTCTATGTTTAAGTTTTTGAAGAACCTCCATACTGCCATATGCCTAACTCCATACTGGTTAAATGAGTTTACATTCCCACCAACAATGTATTAGGGTTTCCTTTATAATTGTAAATATGAAATTTCCCTTTTCTTTGATGAAATAAGTTCATCTTTCATAACTGCTGACAGATATTCATTGTCTTACATTTTATTTTTATCAGTATCACTCTTATTGGACAATGCAGAAGTCAGAACATTTTCCATCTGCTTCCATATTTGTGGAAATCCTGCTTTTTGTAGGGCCAGGATTAGAGAACAAATGAGAAGGATCTGAGGGGAAAAGGAATAGAATGAAGAGGGTTTCTATTTGTAAATGAATGAAGAACTCACTATGGGAGGGAAACATTTAACCTAAGCCGAAATGTTTATTAAGTGGTAATATGTTTGCTAACAATCTTATAAATGGCAACACTAAGGTCACTAATGTTGACTTTGGCTTTTGATATTTTACAGGGATGCCTGTTTTCCTGGTGCACTTTGGTATAGCAATCCAGTCCCTGTCTTTGGAAGACAGCCATTGCTGCTCTTCCTCCTTTTAGTCATTAAAGAAGACTCTACTAGGGACAAACCATACATTTCTTTTTAAAGGGATCATTTAGGTCCATGTTATTTATCCCTTCCATAGTTTTCAAGACATTTAAACATTGCTTCTATGAAATAAAGGCAAAGAGAAATCACAATATTTCCTCTTATTTTTTTTTATTTTATTAATATTTCTTAAATGATTTTAATCTGAGTTAAACATGTCTAGGACCTGTCCTTTTTCTACATGTACATCTTTTGAAAGAGTGGCTGATATTCCGGTTATCAGGCAGTTCAGGAAATAAGACTTGCTTACCATACTGATTGACAAATTAGAAGCTAATAAAGCATCTCTGTATGGAATGTTTTTCTTTAGAAATCTCCTTTTCATAAAGCTTTTCTCCCCTCTCTCTCCCACTCTGTCTCTCTTTTTTAAAACTGTCCTCATATAATTAGAGCATGTGTAAAAACTATTTTGCCTCTCTTTTTTTTAAAGTTTGTAGTGATTATGAATTGCAATCACAGACTATGATAATTCTAATCTAGTAAGAGGACTTAATCCTAGGAAGCTGGTTATTAGAGTCCCCAGTGCATCTGTGGCCAGAAGCTTCATTAATTTGATAATTCTCATTCATTCTGCTTGTTGACCTCTGGATTTTTGTCCCTGTTCAGGGTAATAATCAAAACATAGCCGCTAAAAATGGAGTAGCAGCTAATGATAGGAAAAGTTCATGAGGAGTAAATTTGATTTCATGGGCAGAATATTAGTTCAGTTACTAATTTAGGAATTAGGCCATATAGTCATTATCTGAGCTTGACTCCTTTGTCTTCAATCTGGAAACTCAATATATTTAATTAGCCATATATTTCATTTGTGGTCTCCAAGTCTTAAGCATTTACCTGCTAAATAAATAGATTGTTGTGGTATTAAATTAGGGGCAAGGAATAACTTATTAGTGTTTCCTAAGCATTTCTCTATTAGCTATATTTCAATATAATGAGATGTGAGCATTTCTAAATAGAAAAAATGATGGGTAGCAACAAAATCAAACCAAGTTATCATTATATAGGCAACAGCAGAACTATCTTGGGCCATCAAGGCTTTTTTCCTCATCTGCCCACACTGGGCACATCCTCTCTCATACCACTGTGAAGGAATCTCATCTTCTCCTCAACTCATGATCTGACTCATGAACAGTTAGACCCACACTTTCACTTTTTGGCAGTTTGCTTCCTTGTAAAAGTACATGAAGGATCGTGCTGCAAAGAGAGCTAGGACACATATAATCCTGAAGCCGAATTGACTACTTTTGTGACACAATCAGGTGAATTCATTTTGTATATTCAGATTCAGAGAGTGAATAAGAAGCCCTTTAGTCTGGCTTTTCTTACATGGGCTGGGTACTGGCATCATCAGTTCATTTGGAAATAAGGGAAATGCAAACCAAGGTTTTTCCCCTCAGTTGAAAAAACTTATCTTTAGATAGTTGTACAAAGCGGTTTCAATTTAACATCTGCATTTGTGTACATAATGCCTCTTAGTCAGTGCCTCCCTTTCATCATTCCCAACCCATCCTCTCATGTTTCTTATTTACATTTTTTACTTATCTGCATTGAATATTGTGACTGTATTTACCCACCCTTCCCATGTCCATTTGTCCACCCCCTCCCATGAATCTTCCCCCTCACCCAGATAAGACATGCTTCAGCCTCCTAGTATTCACTTTTAAATTACCTTTAATTGTTCAAAGGGTTTACACCATGGAAACCCACCCCTTCACCTACCATATGTTGTTAGAGTAATTCTGTATGTATGCATATGGCCCTGTATGGTTTTTCATATATGCTTATATTTTAGATTTAAGTTAAGAGATTTAAACTGAGGCTGTACCCCAGTTGGCTCCCCATAGTTTCCATTTCCAAGGTCAGCTCCCCTTTTGTGATGGGTGATATTTTTCAGCTAGACTGGTTCTGGAACAGATCATGACCATCTTGGAACTCGGTCATGAAACAAGGATATTCTTGTACAGGTATATTTTTCCCCCTTGCAAAACAAAATAGAAGAATTAGAATTCTCCTTGGAAAGATTTAAAATGTTTCTTTGAAAATGATGTAGCTTCAGGATACTTTTTGGTGTCCTACATGTGTTGAACTCTCTTAGATATTTATGAGTTATTATTTTCAATTATCTTGTATATCTTTAGTGTGTCAACTCCATATGACTGTTTCAAAATATTTCTTACTATTACTTGCCTCCTCTAGTTTTTTAAATACATTTTTTATTGTGAAAATACCGTACAGAGGGGTTACAATCACATTTGCAAAGTAATGAGTACATTTCTTATCAAGCATTGTTGCCTCCTCCTTTGTTTTTCCCCTACCATCCTTTCCCTCCCATCTCCACTAGTTTTTAATCACTAGTCCAGGACATGTCCCCTGCAGGCTACCACAGCCAAATGCAGTGTCTCGTGCCAGCAAAGCTAACAGTGGTAACAGTAGATTCCTGCCAAAACGAATAATGAACGGGGACTTTCAAACCATGTCTTTGCAATATGCCCTGGGAAATGGAAAATATTTTCCTTTGAAAAATAGTTAGAAATCATCGGCTGCAAAGAGGCCTGTCAGATGGCCTCTTTGGGGCAATCTTGGAAAGAAAAGATATTGGGATGAGCTGGTTCTGATACTATGGAAACTCACTTTATTGTCTTCCTAATAAAATTTGAATGTGAAACTTTTGATTTTAAATTACTAAACACTCATTCTCATAAATTTTCAGTCTTTATGCATGTCAGGAATCCAAAGATGTAGTGCCTAGGAAAGGAAAATGGAAGTCAATGTTGTCACATCACATATACAGTGTTGCCTTAGATGATTTAGAATTAGATTTTTTTTTCATTGTGAAAATACCATAGAGAAGAGTTTCAATTACATGGGCGAGATAATGAGTACATTTCTTATCAAGTATTGTTGCCTCCTCCTTTGTTTCCCCTTCCTATCCCTTCCCATCTCTCCCCTCTCCCAATTCCCATCCCCCCCCCCCCCGCCAAAGTTGTAAAGTTCATTTTTTTGACATAACGACTTGTACATCTCATTGTTGCAATGGGTCCATCTGTATCCCTATTTAAACTATTTGTTTTTTTAGATTGTGAGTAAGATATGGCTGACTATATGTTCTGATTATTGGTTCAAGGGATTTTGTGGGGAGTATAGTCTATGTTATGATCATTTAATTCTTGATACTGGAGGATAAGTAATGTTCCCAGTGACTATTTTGTGCTTTGATAGAATGCTCTGCTTTGATACATCCTTATTGATCATTTATAGGCCAGGGAGTTGGTGTTAGCTAAAGTCCCTTCTTCATATTCAGCACATAGCAAAACTTGAAGCTTTCTCATCCTACATTAGTTGTCCCTGGTTGCTAGACTATGCATATAACCTTTAGTAAATAAAAACATTGTAATTCAGGCCTCCACCTTTGCTTCTGGGTTTCTTGTTAAGGTTGAGTCTCATTGAGACTCACAGATCTTTTCTTCATCTTAAAGGAAAGACAAAATATTCTTCCTGATGGAGGGTGCCACTTAATCCCAAACTAGTCACTGGCCTACAGATAAGTAACAAACATTCCTTCACATTAAGTAAATGTATTGTTATCTAGAAGATGCTTAAGCCTTTCCAGAAAGCAAGACTGTTCTATTAAACAGACAAACAAGCCCTTTGAGAGTGTTGGTGGAGTTTTCTAACTTCACTAATTGATGTAGTGCATCGTGTTATAAAATGTGTAATTAAGAGTGAGCCAATTAGTTTGCTAGACTTGAATCTTGGTTCTGTTTACTAGGTATGTGACAAGTTACAAGTTCTTAACTTCTCTGTGCCTCATTTTACCTGTGAAACTAGATGATAATTGGATCCAATTCCAACCTTTGATATGAAAATTAAATGTTTAGTCTATAGTTTATATTCCATGTAATTATCATAAATATTATGAATTACTTTGTACAGTAAGTTTTCTTTTTTCAGTCCCTGATGGATCCCAGGAAAGTAGATGTGGGCTGTTCCATATAGTAGAAGTTTGAGGCCTGTATTGCCTGTACTTTGATGTGACAAAAACATATCCAGATCAATTTTCTAAGATGCCTTTAGCCCCTGTTTCACACTAGATTCCTGACCCTCTAAAGAGGAGAGAACTCTGTTGGGATAGAGAGCCTGATCACAGCCAGCAAAGACTCCATTGCCCAGTCCTGGGTTATGTTCCTTACCCTCCATAGTGAAGGCTCTGGTGAGAGACAATTCAAAGACAGATGCTTTGCCTGACCCTGTACTAATATTTATACGCATTGATTTATTTCTCAAGAAAGAAAAATCCTATGTGGCATATGAGAACATAAAGCACAAAACGTATCAAGTCATTTACCAAAATACTTCCAGCAAATTATGCTGTAGGATCATGATTTGAACTCCAAAACCATACTTATAAGTCTACCCTTGTTATAATAGTTATGCCAATCTTGCCTTTAATTTGTCACTTTCTTTTCTTTTTTCATTTTACATTTCACATTTAAAAAGTCATGTTAAAGTTCAAATTATATTTATGCATATATTTGTGCATATATGTATATGTTCAAATAGTACAAAAAGCATAAAAATGACCAATGTCATTCTTGGTGATCCATACCAATTCCTACCTCTGTTATTTCCATTTGAAAGATAAGAATATCTTGTGTTCCTAGAGCATATTTTATGCATAAACAGCCTACTGTACATAATTTTAAATAATGGAATCATCCCAATATGCATTGTTCAAATTCTCTCTTTTAAAATGTCTAGAGAAATTAGGTAAGGTGTATTAATAAAAGACAGACTGATACTTACCCCTAACCATCATTTTCGACCTCTCCAATAATGTTCCTTTGATATTTTGTTTTAAAATTTTCTTTATTATTATTATAAAAATGATGTACAAAAGGGTTACAGTTACGTAAATTAGGTGAAGAACACGTTTCTTTTTGGACAATGTCACCCCTTCCCTTGCTCTCTCCCAGTTGTTCCCTCCACTTCCCACCCATAAATTGTATAGTTCATTTTCAACATACTGTCCAGTGAGTACTATTGCTGTTCACTCTTTGTCCCTTCATTTCTGCGTCTTCCCTTACACTCCTAAAGAAATGTAAATGAACAAACAGAACAAAAAGGAAAGAAAATAAAAAAAAAAACAGCAACAAAGGAAGAAACTTCTTGTTTCCATTTCCTGGAGTTCACTTTGATACTTTATTATCATATCTATTTTACCATATTGTCTCATGGTTTTTTGCTATCATCTGAGCTCTGAAAATCTGAATTATGCAATGATCATTACAATGTCTCTTATTCCTGACAAAATGACTAATGTGGAGTGAACATGCAGCACACAGCTAACACAATTACCCAAATGGCAGAACATAGAGATGAAGAAAGGAATGTCATTTTTTTTGCACAGACTATTCTATGGAAGAACCAATATGGGGCCTGAGTATTGCACTATCACACAAAGTGAAGGAAATTGATGATCATTTTTATTAAATAGAGGGGAATATTTAGATTGGATCAGAGTGTGAGAATACAGAGCATACACTCTGTGGTCAAGATAACAGCAAAGGCACATGGATTTTTAAATGACTGTAAACTGTAAATGAAAACTCATGTTTCTATGGCTGGGTGAGAAATTTACCCAGCAAACATCCACAAGCATCTTCTGAGCAACCTCTGTCTGGAGCTCTGGGTTGTGCTCTAAGGACACTGAAATCAGGTTATATTTCCTGCCCTGAAGGAATCTTTCTCCTTTGCCCTCTCCCATCCCCATATATAAGAGATTTAAGAGAACCTTTCTCACTCTTATTTACCATGCCAGGTTGATCATCATCTAATGAAGTAGGGTTGCTATCTTGCTGTCAGTGTTTGCTCACCTCTAAGTAGGTGCTTGCTTTCACCTGCAGCTTGCAATGTCTTGTAGCCATGAAGTTTTGCTTTCTTCCTTTTCTTTTCACCCAAGAGCTGGCATAGAAAAATGTTTTTACACTGTTTCTAACTTTGTAAGGAAACTGAAATAAACATATGGTAAGAAGAAATTTGTTCACAATGTATGTTGACCACTATCTGTGACTTTTCAATGTGCTCATAGAAATTTAAATAGCATGGGTTTGCCATGGGAAAAGCAATAGCATTGCTGGTTGCATCTTTGGGTATGCATGTCTCTAAAGATTTCACACAGTCTGTCACCATCACATTGTGTTTTCTTATTACGACCTTTCTGCTTCAATTTGGTTCTGAGTCTTTTTGGAAAGAAATGTTTATCCATGCCCTTTAGAAAAAAAATTAGTTTGTTACATGATGGAGAGAAAATAGTTGAGCTGGAACCAATTTCAAAATTGACCGTCTTTCTCTTAGAGGATTTTCTCTAAATGCAGGCATTAGAGTTTAATGTTTAAACATAGAGGCATGGTGATTAGAAATAGCTCCTGGGTTTTAATGTAGCAGAATGCAGAAATGTGCATTTTATGAGAGTATATCTAAGGGCATCCTATCTTGAGTAGTGGTCTGGGGGCAGTGGTCATAGGTAACCATGGCAATTGGGATTACTTCTTAGCCTCACAGCTCTGCAGAATCTATGTATGGTAGGGATGCAAGAATGACTTGGGGAAAGAATGGAACAGGGGAAATGAAACCAAATCCAAGTGTAATTGTAGTATAATGGTGAACATTACATTTTTAAATAAAAGGAAGATTCAAAAATCATCTCAATTAAGTCTTAAGATTACCTGCTAGATTACCAGCTAGAGACAATTAGCAGCTAGGACTATTTAATGCAGATAGGCAGAAATGACAAGTCATTTCCCAAGTACTAAATGTACCATTTGCAGACAGGCTGGAATTTACAAGTCATAAGCAGGGGGTCCAGCGCCCAGCATTTCTCATTTCCAACTGACAAAACCTTTCTCCCCACTTAAGGTTATAGGGCTATACTTTACATGTCTTATCATCTTATTTCCTCTAGTTATTCATCTATAGCTCAGAGCATTGTTGTTTTCCTAGAGCAACTGTAATCCTAACATTTTCACTCCTCATATTTAGAATAAAGTTCGTCTTTCTTCCATGCATTTAGAGCAGGCACTGTGAAGTGGTCAGGGGTATTTAGCTAAGAATCACAAGCAACTTGGAAGCTAGAATCCCTGCAGGGAAACAAATGCTGGAAGTAAAGAAATGCAGAAGCATTAATCCTACATGGGCTCCCTCGGGGTACAGTGCAGGCAGGCGGGGGAGGAGAGCTGTGTGGAGCCATTCTGGATGGCACCTTACTGGTACTGGAGGGGCACATTTAGGCAATGTTGCTTTTTTTTTAATTTTGTGTTTTTTATTGCTAAAAATCTAAGGATAATTTTAAGTTAGTCTTTTACCAAAAGATTCACAAACATAAATAGCCATGCAGATATATTGCTGTTTCTTTTAAATAAAAATGTTCTGTTCCCTAATAAAACAATTGGCAAAGCATCAGGACAAGCTATTACAATAACTGTGTTTGGGGTTGTAATTATTTCCAGCTGAGATCTCTAAGCCCTAACATACCATTCATGACTGTCTCTCTTTTAAAAAAAAATTATATACAATTTCTTTTTCCTATAAACCTGGCTTTCTCCTTTCCTATAAACCTCGCTTTTGTTTGGAATAAACTTTTCCTCAACATCTTGAGAAAATCATGTGAGGAGCAAGGATATTTCACATACTTGGTTATATTTTGTATGAAATGATATAAAATGATTTCTGGAGTTTACATTGTGGTTTCTTTGGGCCAGGCCAGTTATACAATTAAATAAATAAAAAGAGAAAAGAGATAGCTGTCAAAGGGAAAGAGAAGATCACTAGCAAAGACAAGGCAGTCACCAAGGGCAGCAGCAGTGAAGACAAGATTCTGGAAAGAAAGCTGAGAGAGTGAGGGCCCACCAGCCCAGCCGCCCACAGGTACAGCACAAGTTGCCAGTCTTTGGAGCGCCTCTGGAACATGCTGACATAAATTGCTAACCTAATAGGTCCTGAAAGGAAGATTCAGGTATGCCATGGAGAATGGTCAGACATCGCCAGTCAACAGTATCAAAACAAAGCTGGAGGTGAGGGCTGGTGGCTCATGCCTGTAATCCTAGCCACTCAAGGGGCTGAGGATCACGATTTGTAGCCAGATTGGGCAAAAAAAACTCATGAGACACATACGTTATTAACCAGCAACAAAGCCATAAGTGGAAGGGTAGCTCAAGTGACAGAGTGCCAGCCTTAAGTGAAAAATCAAAAGGAGAGCATGAGGCCCTGAGTTCAAACCCCATTACCGCCACCAAAATAACTAAAGCTGGATTCTTTCTTTTTGAAGTTATGTTTAATGTAATGATAAAGAAAGCTAATAATTGGATCTGAAGGGAACATATTATTTATCTTTTTAGATCTGTTTTTTAATGTAAAAATAGTGTGCAGAGTGGGTTACAGTTACATGAGCAAGGTATTGGGTACATTTCCTATCAAGCATTGTTACCTCCTCCTTGGTTTTTCCCCTACCCTCCCTTCCCTCCCACAACTACACTCCCCGCTCCCCTCCTTTCCCCCCCTCCTAACCCCCCCTCCCCCACCTAAATTCTAAATTGTGTTACAGTGGATCAACCTGTATCCCTACTTAAGCATTTTGGTTTTTTCCCTTCCCCTCCCCAAGCTAGAGAAGTACATATACAAGATGCAAGGCACCAACATCAAATACAGTGAAAGCAGGGGTTATACTGTGGGAAAGGAACATACAAAGAAACAAACAAAAAAAATCACAGTGTACATTATAAAGACATTAGGAACAATAGCAAGAAAGATAAAACCACTTGTGTCCTTCTCTTGGGGTTCATTTCACTTAGCATCATCTTATCTGGTCATATGTACATAGCTTTTGACCTTTTCTACTTGTCCCAGACTTAAAGAGAAACCCCTCTGAAGAGGAAATAAGAATGGCCAATAGACACATGAAGAAATGCTCAACCTCTCTAGCCATAAAAGAAATGCAAATCAAAACAACATTGAGATTCCACCTCACCCCAGTTAGAATGGCTATAATCAAGAACTCTAATAACAACAGATGCTGGAGGGGATGTGGACAGAAGGGAACCTTATTGCACTGTTGGTGGAAGTGTAAACTTGTTCATCCACTTTGGAAAGCAGTATGGAGGTTCCTCAAAAGACTCCACATAGAGCTCCCCTGTGACCCAGCAATCCCAGTTTTGGTCATTTACCCAAATGATCACAATCAAGACCATACTAAAGCTACCAGTACAGCTATGTTTATTGCAGCATTATTTATCAAAGCTAGGATATGGAAACAACCCAGCTGCCCCTCAGTAGATAAATGGATCAAGAAAATGTACACACACACACACACACACACACACACACACACACACACACACACACACACACACACACAATGGAATTCTATGCCTCCATCAGAAAGAATGACATTGTTCCATTTGTTAGGAAATGGAAAGACTTGGAAAAAATTATATTAAGTGAAGTAAGCCAGGCCCAAAGAAACATAGGTCCCATGGTTTCCCTTATTTGCAATAACTAGGGAACATATTATTAAGGCTTAATTTCTTGGTAAAGCTGGAACCTTCTTCAGTTCAATGTTTTTTGTTTTTATTTTGTTTTGTTTTTTAGATTCTTCCAAGACAGCCTAAGTTAATATGGAACTTAAGGTCTCCTGCCTCCAAGTACTGAGATTATAATTGTGCCACATCTAGCTTCAGTTCCTATGTTTAGGGGACTAATACAGTTTCATATCTAACACTGTGATTTTTTTCCTGAAGGTTTTTTAAAAAAATATTTTATTAATACTTCTATAGTCATTAATACTTCTATATAGTCATACACTTGCAAATTATTTTTTCTACTTCTCCAAAGTTATAAGTGATACATTTTTTTTATTTTTCTTGTGCCAGTTTAAGCTTCTTCTTTTTTTTTAATTTAATTTTATTTTATTTGAGAACATACTGTACAGAGGGGCTACAATTACATGAGCAGGATAATGCATACATTTCTTACCAAGCATTGCTGCCTCCTCCTTTGTTTACCCTTCAAGTTTAAGCTTCTTCTGAAGCTTAAACTCAGGGCTTTTGCTTGCTTTTGCACTCAATGCTGGCACCTTTTGCACTCAATGCTGGCACCCTACCACTTGAGCCATATTTCTGCTTCCCACTTTTCTGGCTTCAAATACATGTTCTGAGATTTCAGCTTCTCAAGTAGCTTGGATTACAGATATGGGCCACCAGAACCCAGACAAAAGTCATAATGGTTTTTAAAGTGAATTATTAGTTTGAGATAGCACCTCCCAGGGAAGGTACTTCCCCTTCCTTGGAAGATGGAATGGAATTCCATTAACAGGTGATGGGATTCCTGCCTAGCCCATGCTTAGTATCCATGATCTGTCTTAACCATCTCTCCTTTCTCTCCATATCTCATCATCATCATCTTCCCATTTGCTGTATAATTCACTTTAACTGGGAATTTATTTTTCTCTTTTAATTGTTAAGCTGCCGTGCAGCCAGGTATCTTTGTGTATTTACTCCTGTGATTGACACAGCAGAGGAATCAATCAGCTGTCACAAAAGTGAAATGGATTGTGTCACTTGTTTAAGCTAGTTAAGTGTGGTGGCTCAAGCCTGTACAACTTGTGACTTGGGAGTGGGGGCAGAGATCCAGAATTGCAGTTTGAAGCTGGTGAGACATCAGAGGTCACAAAATTATACTTCAGCCAGTGGCTTGGTTCCATGGAATACATGGTTAACAAAGGAAAGAATATTTAGAATCAGATTGCAGTATAGGCGGGGTTGGTCATAAAGCAAAACCTGTCTTGAAAATTATAGTGCAGAGGGACCTTCAAAGGACTGAAGTGGTAGGCCCTGAGTTTAAACACAAGTACTGCCAAAAATAAGAACATTAAAAAAAAATGATGTAGCTAGTAGGTGAAAGAACATATACAACTTGAATTTAGTTCAAAATTTAACTATTATAGCATACTATTCGTTATTACAGTTTGATAGTATTAAGGAAATGCATCTTCAAAGGCTTAGTATGGTTGGAACACATGATAAAAATGTATGGAGGTGTACCAATGAACAACCCCTCTCCCATAGAACTGATATAGGCCAATAAAACTATTAGTAGACTGTATATATTTTGGTTCAGTTTTAGGTGTAATGAAATCTTGAAAAGGAAGCACAGAGAATTCCTGTATACCCAACAATTCTTCCCAACCTCCAGTTTTCCTAGTATCTTGAGTTATGTTTGTTACAATAGATGAGCCCATTTTAATTAAACTTTTAGTGGCAGTTAGTCACCATTATTGTAGCATAGAAGAATTTCACTCTTGTAATAACTCCTCCTGTGCTCTTCCTCCCCCTCCCTCCCAGTCCCTGATAGTCACCTTTTTTATTTATATAGCCTCCATAGTGGCTTTTCCAAGAATGTCATAGACTTGAAACTGCAAAGAATCTAACCTTTTCAAATTGGCCTGTTTCATGTAACACACACATTTAAGGTTCTTCTGTGGGTTGACAGCTCATTTTATTTTCCCTTATCTTTGCCCAGTGGTTTATCTACCTAACATCTTGGTGACTTCCATATTTAGTCATTATGAATAATGTTGTTAGAAAGCTTTGCAAGCCAGGTGCCAGTGACTCACAATTGCAATCTTAGTTACTCAATAAGCTGAGATCTGAGAATAATCCTGCCAACCCCAGGCAGGAAAGCCTGTAGAGATTTTTGTCTCCTTAACCAATGAAAAGTGGGAAGTAGAGGTATGGCTAATGTATTAGACCACTGGCTTTGAGTGAAAATGCTAAGGAACTGGGCCCTTAGTTTGAGCCCCAGTTCCACCACACCAAAAAAAAAAAAAAAAGAGAGAGAGAGAGAGAGAAAGAAGACTGAGGACGAGGAGGAAGAGAAGGAAGAGGAGGAAGAGGAGGAAGGAGGGAAGGAAGGACAGAAGGAAGGAAAGGAAAGAAAACATTGTGTTGCAGGGGTTTGTGTGGGCATAAGTTGTCGGCGCATTTGGAAAGATGCAAGGAGCACAGTTGCCCAATGCGCTTCTATTGTGTCTTTGTGACAGGACCTGCATTGAGAATGGAGGTGTAGGTGGTGCTGAAAGTTTCCTCCATAAAAACGTTTCCCACTCTGATAAAAGGCCTGAGAGATGTGCAAACTGTGGAGACTGCTTCACTGGGCTCAAAGCAATTCTCACATTGTCAGTACTTCATACTATGAACAAAACATACTTTGTGTTTATGTTGTACATATCATAGTAGTTAAAAGGCAATTCGCACACATCCGATAATCTGTTAATTGTCAGCAAAAATAAGAGTGTGTATCCCAGAATGTTGACAAAATGTTCACACCTGCCATGGATAAGGTTTCTCTCTTTTCTATTGGTAGCTTGCCACGATCTTCTTTTCTCCTTGTTAGAAATCACAGGAGCTAAGCAATGTGTTTCTGATCTGAGATTAACGAGTACAAATACTGGCCTTGTGACATCTTGGAAACCTTTCAGCTGGAAATCACCAATGACAATGTCCTAGTCAGCTTTGTGAGGCACAGTTGAAGATGATCAAGGAGTACAACCCCACACACTCTTCCCAGGCTCCTTGTCTATCATGTTCTGGTAGTACAGAAGGCTTTTCTTTACCCAGCCCCACCCCATCTCCTGAATACCAGATGCTCTTCCCCATACCACACTCCTCCTGCTTGTACCACACAGGTGCTATTGATTCTGCACTCTTGGGGTGTTTTGTCATGTGAAATACCAGCAACCAGAGACTTGAGTGTATTTGTTTCCTTTCTTCCTTTTTAAGAGTCTTCTTTCCTTGTTTCCTCTGTAAGAGTCCTCTACTTCTGTTAGCTATAGGACATGTTTTCCTCTTCTTTTTATTATGTGCTATTTCAAATAAGAGCTAGTACAGTATTATTCACCCAGTTCTGGCAACTCAGGGTCATCATTGATTCCTTTCTGTGTTCCAGACAAGTATTCAAGCACAGATCAGTTTTGATGTACTCTATTCAAGATCCCTGGGGATCCCTGGGGAGGCTTTTAAAGAGTTCTATCTAACAGGAAAAGCCAGTCAGATACTTGCAGCCAAATGAACATACATTGTGAAAGAAATATATATGGTGGATGGGGGTGGGGGGCACTTCTGTGAAGCTTCTGTGAATGGCTATGGACAATAATGTGTTGCTTATGTGTAATATCTGTATTTAGCTGAGCCTGTTAACAAAGAGGGATATTAAGAACTAAGTCCAGCTGGGTGATAATCGGGGTCTGAGATCTGAGGACCACAGTACGAAGCCAGCCCTGGCAGAAGTCTGTGAAACTCATCTCCAATTAGCCACTAAAAACCAGTAGTAATAGAGTGCTAGCCTACCTCAAAAGCTCAAAGACAGGGCCTAGCACTGTCAAAAAAAAAAAAAAAAAAAAAGACAAAGAAGTCCAAAAAGGTATGTTAAGACCAGCTTGTAAATTGCCTTGGAGTCATGAAAAGGAATCTAGGCTTTGTTGAATAGTTGGTGCAAAATTATCAAATGTGTTTAAAATGGAGAAAAGTGAGCCTGGATTCCTTCACTCTTTTATTTTTGTCCATTGTGGGGCTTGATCTCAGGGACTGGGCACTGTCCCTGAGCCGCTTTGTGCTCAAGGGTAGAGCTCTACCTATTTTATAACTTTCTTCTGTATTGTGCATTGTATCCCACAAGCATCTCACAAGCTCTTGAAGGTCAAATACAAATACATTATCTTTTTCTTTATTCCTCATCTGGTCTTAGTTTTGGTCTTCATCATCTGTGTCATTAAACCAAGCTATGCTTTGTAGGTTTTTGTTGTTGTTCTTGTTTATTAAGACATGCTCTCACTATGTAGTCCTAGCTGGCCTTGAACTCACAATCTGACCTCATCCTCCTCAGCAATGGAACTATAGGTATGAACCACCATGCCTGACATGCCAGAGATCTTGGTGTCATCATCATCCATCTTCTTTCCACCCCTGATCCATCATCAAGACAGTACATCTCAATACCTCTTCCTGTAAATGACACTCTAGTTCAAAATACTCTAATTTTAGCTCTAATCCTTTGCAACTTGATGCCATTAAAGTACAATAATTGTCCTTCAGTATAAACAAGTCAGGCAAATTGTTTTATTCTTTCAGCACCTGGACTGCTGAAATGCTATTACATCTTTTTTTAAATAAATTTAGGAGTGTACATATGTAGCAGGACATTGAAGGATATTGGAAATATTCCCAGAGCATTTGAAATTCACAGGGTTAGCACTGTACACATTGAAATCTCTTGCTGACTTGATATGTCTCTTGATGTTTCTCTGTGCTATATTAGCAAGGATCAGATTGAGGCATATTCCTGTCTATCAATCATAGTGGCTTAATGAAGAGAAGTGGTATTTTCTCATGAGAAATAAATCTAGAACCTTGATATGATGGATCATCATATCATTAGCATCCCAAGGTCTTTCAGCTTTTTGGCTTTACCACACCAGTGCAAGCTTCCATCTTCCTGATTATTTTCTAGTGTGAAATGACTGCTAACCTCTGGCCATCACATCCATAAAATGATCCCCACAAAGAACAAAGGTAGAAGATACAAAGCTGTTCTTCAAGTAGGTTGCCAGATGGTGGAGGTCTCTCAAGTTATTTCTGCTTCATAGACAAGAACAGTATCACAAAGCCCTATCTTTAGGTGACTGAGAAATGTTATTTTGTTTTTAAATTGAGATAATGTACACAGCTACTATTGAGAATCCATCACTATGAAAAAATAGGGAGAAATGATGTTGCTTATGCAAACATAGGCCACTAAAGAAGGACAAGTTTGCTTAGGGTAGAAAAACCCACTCTCTTTGTATAGGACAAAATAAGTCTATCATTATTGTGCTATTGCCTTTCCCAGATTCTTATGCTTTGTGGCAGCCATTCTAGAAAGCATCATTATTAAATCACCTTCAGGTTTAATTTTTTCTCCCCTACTTGGACCCTATCCAAAGTTCACAGAAAGGCCAGAACATGCTGAGCTGCTAGGTTAGGGGATGACAAGCTGCACTTCCACTGACTTCCTGACACTGTATGTCAGGTTCTAAGCTTCAGTGTATAAGGTCACCTGCATGCACCTGCTGCAGATTAGAGCTGTCCCGACCATGGGTTCAGTAGACACATGACTGAGCACTGACCCCTCCCCCCCAGCTTCTGTTTTAATAAGGCTGGAGTCTGCCCCAGCAATCTGCAAGTTAATAAGACAAAAGCAATCCTGATAAGTAACCTCTACTGAGATCATCATCCTCATGAATTTTCAGCATGTGGTGATGTTTCCCAGCAGTTACAGCCACTGCACCTATCACATTGTTCTGATATATAATGTAGGAGACTGTCATGACAGGTTTGGATCAATATGTGTAACTGCATCAGAAGAATGTATCCATAATGTTGGGGCATAGTCACCCCATAGAGATAGAGATCAAGAAGACCAAAGTCCTAGTTCAACTTGGAGGGAAAAACAATTAGTGAGAAATCATATCGACAAACAAGCTAAGGTTGGTGGAATAAATCTATAATCTAAGCTATGAGGGTAGAGTAGGTGGGAGGATCACAATCCAGAATAACATGGGCAAAAAAATAGACCCTATCTGAAGAATAACTAAAGCAAAAAAGGCTGGGGGCATGAGCAAACTCAAGAACCACTTACAAAAAAACAGAAATAAAAGAAAGTATATATAGGAAAAGAAAATGAACAGCGTTCTTCTCTCACCCCTAAAAAAGACCAGATGGATTAGCCATGCTGGCTAAATATGTTGGAGAATTAAATATTACTCCTATAGTTTATTCACTGCAAAATCACAGCGGAACACACCTGATTATACTGTCAGTGTAGTTTCTCCACTGAATTTATTTTAATATCACACACTGTTGTTGTCTTCTGCTTTTGTAGTAAGTTACAATGTGGGACATCTAAGGAATAAAATCAGTGACTTGATTCCTACTTTGTGCCACTTACAATAATCATGTTGGCTCTTTTATAGAGCAGAGAATTGAAATAGGAAAGTCATACTATTTCTTAATATGACTACAACACGTCAAATGAAGAAGTAGCCAAGGATTCATGAAGAAAACAATACAATTCCAGACCTTATCTGACAAACAAACCAAAAGCAAAAGGGCTGAGAATGTGACTCAACTGGTAGAATGCTTGCATGTCACGCAGGAGGCCCAGGGTTCAGTCCTCAGTACTAGAGGGAAAAGAAATCACCATTTGTGAAGCATTCCCTGGTTTTTGAGCAATCATAACTCCCCTGTCCACCCTGGTACTTTAATTCCCTTTAATTCCCTTTTCCCACTGCAGTCACTCCTCTGTCTTCACCATGTATCACATGTATGCTGTTTTGCTTATTTCTTTTGTTTGTTGACAGTCTCCTTCACTGGAAAATCAGCTCTGAGAGAGGTTGATTTTTTTTTTCCATTTGTTTCCTTCAGTCCCACTTGTTTGCACCTGGAACATTTCCTGGCCCAGAACAGGTGCTGAATAAGTGGCTTTTATTCAATGAATAGATAAGAATATATCAGGAACTTAATTGTCCCAGAATTGGGTTTGATTATTTTTGTTCCACTTGTGAAAGTGCTGTCATTTAAATTAATATAATCTTGGGCTGAGGAAATCCATGTGTGGTACAGCTGACCTTCTACTTCCATCTTCTTAGCAGCAGAGCTTGTCACAGCTGCTAATTTTCCTTGCTTTTACTGAGACAGTTTTGATTTCTTCTGTTTACATTAACTGTAATTGTCTTCTCCTTGGGCACCCTCTTTATTTTTCCAGGGACAAAATTACAGTGTGTCCCATTATAAAACAGATAGGTAGTACAATGAATAAACTCATTTCCATCATGGATTAAATTTTTCTCACTGGAACAGTACCTACATATAATGCAGTCCTATTATTAGTAGATGGCTAGGTAAAAGGTCTATAATCAATAGTATTTGAAAAGTGAGGGCAATTTTTTCAACATGTATGTTCTAGAATCAAGCTCAGTTTACATTGTAAAACACGTATTTATTGTAATAGTAACTAGTAATATTGAAACACCAAAAGTTCTTATCTCTATATAGTTAAATATATTTTATGGCATCAAAACTCCTTTAATTAGACTATTTTATAGATTAACTGAAGACCTAAAATAGCATCATCACTTAACTCAATGATGCATCTATTAAATGGTAATCACATGTTAGCCTGATACGAGTTTTCTAGATAACACTTTCCAAGGATAACAGAATAATATGGGTTTTTTTTTAGTACATTTGTTAAAGTTGTTTACCTTGGAGCATTAAAAGGTCATCATCTCATAGCTGTTTCCCATTTAAAGGTCAGCTCTTGTATGCACTGAGCCATGGCCCTTGAAGTAGAGGTGGAATCCATGACATCACTTGTATATTTTGGCCTGGTTGCTAATGGCTCCAGTGAGGTTGAACTTCACAGACTCGGCATATTCCATTTCTAGTAACCTTGACTTTCACTTGACTTTCACTTGATTGTACCTAGAGGTTCTGTGGCTGATAGTTTGTACCTGAAGAATCACATATTTGACAAGTATAGAGTATGAGAAAGAATATGAGCCGATCTATAAGAAAAAAAATGTTGGAGTATTAGTTAATATTGTAGGCATCCGTGAAATCAAAAATTCACTAAGTATTCAAAATAAACAAGCAAAAACTAAACAGTCAAAAACAAGCCAAAAGGACATGGTTCTTTTTGGTATGTTCTACCTGTGTGGATATTAGTTGATCAATAATACCCTATGGCTAGCTGGCTCTCTAGTTTTTCTTTCATGGTAAATGGAGTAGTAACTTGAGATTATACTTCCAGTATTATGCTACTTTCATTAGTCACAATGCCTTTTTGTCTCATGAATTGTAAGTTTGTAAGTGCTTTCTTTATTCATTGGGAGGGAAACCTTTTCCTTATATTCAGCAAACCTCTCCTAAATGGCCAGTTCAGTCCTTTGATATATTTTAGATGCATCAATCCAGCCTACAAATCTTGCAGCTTCTCCTTCTACTCACCCCCACCACACACACACACACACACACACACACACACACACACACACACACACACACACACACACACACACACACACACACTACAGATTTGGGAAAATCAGAAGGTGGGAAAATTAAGAAGACAAATTGTAAGAAGACAGATTGGTTGGAAACAAAAACTTGATGATTAAAATTAAATTGCCTACAGATCAATTCTTCCTTTTTAATTAACTCAATGGATAATTTCCCTATTGTTATTAAAAAATAAATAGAATATGAGCATGTACCACCCATTTGAAGGCATAGTTTGACCAGTTATCTTATTGGTGCTGAGTATTAAGCTAAATTGTGATTCCCTACTAATGGTTAGTTAATATATGAAAATGGTAATAAGGGAAGTGGGGTAATTTTTCCCCTTTTACTAGTGTTCAATTGAGAAAGTCCTTTAATACCTACCAAATATAATGTAAAATTTTTGTCTCATAGACCTAGGACACATCAGGAACAATTACTCACTTTATGGGTCTTTTCAAGCATGACAAAATTGGGCAAAATGAGCTCCTTATTGTCCTGATTACTAATAATGCTCTGATTGTGTTTAATAGAAGTGGCTTAATTTTGTCAGTAATTCAAGGAGTTTAAATTGCCATGGATAAATAGGATCTTTACAAAAGGAAGATGAAGAGCTTCCTCCATGCTGAGTTTCCATTCATGGGGTCAGTGTTGGCACCATGGTCAAAGTGTGGCTAACCAGATCTCTCCCTTGGGAGAGAAAAATAATGTGGCAAAGAGGGCAGAGAAATGCAGGGCTGTCAGGGGTCTTCTCAGTGATGCAGTCAAACTTCTGTTTGATACATCCATCCAGATAAAGAAGGTGACTTACAGTATGTCAACTGGTTGGAGAAGGGCCGCTAAGGTCTAACTGGGGCTTTGTGGTTTTTCTGGCTTTCTTCCCTATTATGTGATCTTCTCATTAGATTAGAAAAAGGATTAGAAAAGCAGGGATTAGAAAAGCAAGGAACTTCCATGTCTCTCTTTACTTCCAGATTCTTCTGCTTTTGTAACAAACAGCATTGTTCTCTATACATATAAACTAACATTGTTGATACTTGGCTACTTTAAAGTGTCTTAATTTTATATTTTCTATGGAATTCTCAAATAATGTCAGCATGATATAACTTTTCCTTTTATCATTCACTCATGTAAAATAGATGTCTTCCATAGCTCATGTAGATACTTGTAGACACAGGAATGCTGGTATTTTCTTCTAGGATATAAGTTCACATACTTAATATGTTAAGATTTATGATTTATCGAATAAGATCTGGTACTTATAGGTTTTTATATGAGTACTGAGCCAGCCTGGAGAAAAAAAGTCTTAAGAGATTCTTATCTCCAAAAAAGCAGGAAAACACCAGACACAGAGGCATGGCTTAAATAGTAGAGCAACAACCATGAGGGAAAACAAAAATGAGAATGCAAGGTCATGAATTCAATCCCCAGAACTAGAGACAGAGACAGAAATTGAGAGAGAGGAAGAAAGAGTGAAAGTGAAAGAAATATATTTTTATCTTTTTCTTATATAATTTCTTTACTGTTCTCAAGTAGGTGAATTTTAAATCAATCAACCTTAGCCCAAAGTAAATTCATTTAAACAACTGATCAATGAAAATCCTGAAGGTCATTTAGGCTAAATTGTCTTAAAACCTACTCTTTTCCCCTTTCATAAGTAAAGATTATGGCTTAAACATCCCATGTCACTATACCAACAAAAAGAATCTATAGGAATGTTTGTTGTTGCTGCTGCTGCTGCAGCTTGTTTCTTTTTGTTATTTTATGTTGCTTTTTTGGTGACCAGGTCTCTCTATGCAGCCCAGGCTGGCTTCAGATTGGATTGTGACTTGGGGATTCTAGGTGCTGATTTTGGCTTTTGGCTGAGAAGGCAGTGAAGGGTATACATCACATTTTGCTCCGGAGACTGTTGATGTGCTATCTTTGATGAATTTGGTTGAAGAAACTCATTTGTTAAAGATCTCTTCCAGATCAGTGCACCTGCTGGCACATGTGTTCTGAGTGGTCAGAATGCAGGCTGGGCTACAGCCATAATGTAGCCCAGAAACCCTGCAGGGCAGTGGCTTAAGGAACAAAGAAGTACACTGCTGCCATGAACCGCTGTCCTAGGAGAAGATTGCCCTGGCAACTGTGTTTCACCCTGCCTTCAGACAGTTGGGTCCTTTTATTTCTGCTTTTTTGCCACCTTTGATTCTCACTCTTCCTGTTGTTAGACACTCTCAACTCTTGTTACAAGTATAGAGGATCTTAAAGATCTTTAGTTATATGAATGACACTATGTACTGTCCTATCAGTTAACATGTGTGTTTTAGAAATAAAAGCTGAAGAACTTTTAATCTCAAAATAACATCAGTAATTCCTTAGAAAAGTAAGCATATTTTCTAAAACAAAAAATTAGAGATTTTTGCAAGTTTCTTTGATATATGATTTAGTAGAAGACAGCTGGATACTCGTTCTTGTTTCTACATTTAGTCAGTGGTGATATGTGGTTTTAGTTGGAGTGTGTGCAGATAATATGGACTCACAAGGCAGGTAGTTAAAGCAGAAGTAGTTTAATGTGTCTATCAGGGAATCTTAAAACAGAATTTTTCCTCTTCATGAAAAGTAGTTTGCTTGTAAGTACTGTGTTCATACACCCCCTAGGACCTTGTTATGTTCTCTTGTAGTATTTGCGAGGTTTATGGTGAGCATCTCAATAGCTGTGTCTGAAACTATTAGTGCCTCTGCCACTATGCCTGACATCAAGAAGGGCTTTGCAAATGCTAGTTTACTTTTCCATCACTTGCCTTTTTCTGCTCATTCAAATCGCTCTTACTTTTAAACAACAGTCTGTATCCCACTGGATTCTTTGTACTTAGAAGTCTCCCTATGATTAGAAAATAAGTACCAAAACACATGAAACCACAAAGAAATATACATAATAAGCACCTTTTAAGCATTGTAGGTCATTTATGGACTACATACCTTGCCAAGAAGCTGAAGTTCAGTAAAGAATATACAAAAGGTCTGCAGAAAACAAAATTTCTAGAGGAAGAAGGCTGACATACCAGCCCCATAAAGAACAGACAAGAAAAAGATGGAGACATGGAATGCCAGACAAAGGGCTCAGTGGTTAAGGCAGAATGATAGGAGTGACTGAATGAACACAGCCAGGAGCTTGGCCTGGGGGTAGTAGTGGACTCTTATTGGGAAGAGTGGATGTGATCACAGTAGACATAGCTAGCAGGAGCCTGGAAACACAGACACAGACACAGCCCCCTGCTCAATTGGAAATGTGGGGACTATGGGAGACTCTAAGCTGGAGAAGAGTACATAGAAAGGGAAGATTAGGAAAAATGTTGGAAGAGTACTTGGTCCTTGATAGGTACAAATATATCTATGTAGCTCTCTATTGATTGATAGATACATAGATACATAGATTCTTTGTTACTCTGGCAGTTTCTCTTTTTTCACTATCTTCAGCTTGTCTTTTCAAACTAATATGGCAAAAAACTTAAAATGGGATTTGTGTCCTCTTTTGTACTACTTCCTTGCATCTTGTGTTTATGCCTGCAATGTGATGGTCTTGGCTACCCAAAGATAGACTGTTTGTCTGTTGTATCTTCATGCCTAGCAGAGTAACTGACTCATGGTAGCCACTTGGATAAGTACTTGAGAGAATACAGGAATAAGGAGGATGCCATAATAGCACAAGGGCCTAGACATTATAAGAAAGGAGTTAATGGGGGGTGTAGACAGTGCAAATGATTGATTGACTAGAATGAATTAATTATAAGGTTTTATTCTATGTTACTTGTTTAGGATATTTCCCCTATCTACTTCCTCATAATTGAGAATTACCAATGATTTTTATACTTCAAATATTTCTATTAAAACCTGAAAACTGCCTATACAAGGTAGCTATTTCTTATGCTAACTTTTAGCTTAAAGTTAATTAGGATAATTGGATAATTTGGGTGTGTCAATGTATTAATACTCTTAATGTTGTTTATAAACATAGAGAAAATATCTTTTAGAAGGACATTACAACTACATGTTTTTGGAGGGGCGGGGGAAGAGGGGAAGGGATGGGAAGGGGAAACAAAGGAGGAGGCTACAATGCTTGATAAGAAATATACTCATTATCTTGCCCATGTAATTGTAACACCTCTGTACAGTATTTTCACAATAAAAAAAACAACTACATGTTTTATTATTCAAATAAGTCCTGTTTATTACAGAAAAATATAGATATGCTAATATAATACTGGTATACAAGCATGAGCAAAAATAAAATCATATGAGATAGTAATTACCAAGTGACTTTTAGCAAATACACTGTCAGGAATTTTATGTGTGTGGTATGTGGTACATGCACGTGTGTGTGTGTGTGTGTGTGTGTGTGTGTGTGTGTGTGTGTGTGTGTATGTGATCAATCCTTATCCTTATCATGTTCTTATATGAACATGAATCAAAATTATTCAGGAAAAGATCACATCTGTACTGAACATCTACAGCCTTTTTCTTCTCATTATTCCCTAAACAACACAGTATAACAATTGTTTATATGGTATCAGCTATTATAAGTAATCTAGATATGTTTGAATGTATATGGAAGGTTGTGTATAGGTTATATGCAAATACCATCCCAATTAATATAAGAGTCTTGTGCATCTGCACATTTGAGTACTTCAGGGAGCCCTGAGGCCAATCCTCTGTGGGTACCCTGTGAGTACCAAGGGATGACAATATAAATCTGTAGTAATATGTCTTGGCTCATCCTGATTTGTCTAGACTGGGGTGGACAGATCCATGCATTGTAGGCAGTATCCACATGACATACAATCAATGTCATATTTCTGCTCTGCTGTCTCCAGAACTGTACAAGTCACTTAGATGCAAGTTGACAAAAACTAGAAATGTGGGAGGATTAAAACTGCATCCCTCCCCCAATGGGGGATGGGAGTGAGTGGATCAATGTACCAGTGTCCCTTTCTTGAGCTGGGATTGTGATAAGATGCATGTTTTATAGCTGTGCAGCGGCTACTCAGGAGGATAGACTGTGGTTTCTGCCGTAACTAGCTCATTTCTGCAAACCTCATTTATCTCACTTCTTCCAAAACATTCTGCATCCTAGCTTTCACCTCAGGATCTGCTTTTAAGATCTCCAAACTCAGAAAATTCTAACTTCATATTATTAGAAAATGACTTATTTCAATTTTTTCATTATTAAGCAAAGAATCATTGTAGAGATTCAGATACAGTTACTTTATACATGCAAATTAATTTTTATTATAAATGCTAGGTCAAAAGCATGCACAGCATATTTGAATATTTTAAAGATTTTTAAATTAGAAATGTTACTCTGCTTTTCCCTCTTAGTTTTTCTTTGCATTAGTGACCTTTGTAAATATTTGTTCGGAACTGTGTTTTTTTTAAAAAACTCTAGTTTGAATATATATATAATTTTTGCATACATTGGTCACATATTTTTTGTTTAAACTGTTGCCTATTTACTTCCCCTCCTAGTTTTTCCCATGAAATATTTACATATTTTAATCAGTCATTTGATCTCTACATATTACATTTTAGAGATTTTAATCCGTTGTTACATGTTATAATTTTTTTCTATTGTCTTTGAACTAATTCTATGTTTTAAAATAGTTTTAGTCATTGGCTTCATTCCCAAATTCTACATTTCCCTGCATATGTGTCTCTTCTTGTGCTGACATTTTTTTTAAGATTTTAAACGTTCTATTTATTAGCCTGAATGGTTGATATATAAATGTTATTTCTTTATTAATTTCTGCACTGAAACACTTTAGATAAATGTTATAAAAGAAGAATGCTTTCATGGTCCAAAAACATTAAACCAAATTGAAACAGCCATTAACCAAGATTCATAAACCTTCAGTTTATGTGCAAAGGACTATTTGCTTTATTGTGCTGACATTCTTACCATTTTCTTCTCCCTTTAGATCTTTTCACCTTAATTTATTTCACAGTATTCTTTTTCTTTCATCTATTCTCTTTATCCCTCCTTCTTCTTCTAAATGTGGGGTTCAAAGATGGATTAGTCATTCTGTGGTACTCTTATTCTCTGAGGACTGAGAGTCCACATCAGAATCCAGCAAGGAGGTACTTTTCCAAGCTCCATCAACTCTTTTTTTTAATTTTTATTTTATTTTAAAAATGCTGTACAGTTACACGAGTAAGATAATGATACATTTCTTATCCAACATTGTTACCCCCTCCTTTGTTTTCCTCCTACTATCCCTGCCTCCCCCACACCTCCTCTACTCCCCGCCCCCAGAAATTGTAAAGTTTGTTTCCAACATAGTATCATTGTTGCAACGGGTCATCCTGTGTCCTTGTTTAAGCATTTTGTTATTCCTCTTCCCCTCCCCAAATTAGAGGAATGTTTATACAAGATGCAGGTACCAAAATCAAATATAGCGACAACATGTGATACACCATAAGGTGAAGAACAGAAAAACAAACAAAGAAACCACACAGTACATTAAAAAAACAACAATGACAAAAAGAAACCTCTTGAGTTCATATCTTAGGGTTCATTTCATTTAGGGTCATCTTATATTGTCATATGTACATAGCTTTTGAGCTTTTCTGCTCATCTGATAAGATTATCCGAGGCGTAGACTAATTATTGCAAATAAGGGAAACCATGGGACCTATGTTTCTTTGGGTCTGGATTACTTCACTTAATATGATTTTTTCCAAGTCTTTCCATTTCCTATCAAATGGGGCGGTGGGTAAATGCCCATAGGTGGGATTGCTGGGTCATAGGGGAGCTCTATGTGTCGTCTTTTGAGGAAACTCCATGCTGCTTTCCAGAGTGGTTGAACAAGTTTACACTCCCACCAACAGTGAAATAGGGTTCCGTTTTGGCCACAGCCCCTCCAGCATCTGTTGTTATTAGATTTCTTGAGGACCACAGCCAGTGTACCATGGTCACTGTTAGGTATGTTGGAACCCTTAAGTTAAAACAAATAGAAAAAGTTGAGGATTATGGGTTGAGAGGTTTAAGAAGGTTTGGAAATTCTATTCACATTGACCTTATCTTTGTTCCTATGATAAAATGCTTATAGGGATTCCGTGATTTTAAGCCATCTCAAAATATTTCCTACTTTTTTGCATACTTGCCATGTCTGCAAATTTACTTTCTAAATTGATTACAGAATGTGCTGAAGGTCCATGCTATCCCAGGCCAAGAAGGCTAACATCCTTTTTAAAGCCTGATCAATATAAAAAGCTGCTATCTTTATATGATGCCATGGGTCATGTCCAAATTATATCTGTGCATCACAGAGCTTTCAGAGCTAATGCAGATGCCACCAGTCTCCAGGGAGAGGTTACTACTCCACTTTGTAGATTTATAGTTATGTGTCTCCTGGCCAAGAAGGAAATGAAGGCCCCTCCTACATTCTGAAGAATGTCCAGTCTTCTCGGCACTGACCAGTAATGTCTTCATGCTGAGAGGTCAACACCATTTATTTATATATTTTTAGAGCCCATAAAAATGAACTGTATCTTTACATTCTGTTATTTTTAAAATGCATATTTAGTTAAAACTACATGTTAACATATCCAATTGCTCTGATTTGTATTAATTCATTTAAACTCACAGTCATTTTTAAATATTGGTTATTGGTATTATAAAGGTGATGTTCAGAAGGGTTATAGTTATCTAAATGACATGAAGAATACATTTTTTGGATGTTATATCTTCCCTTGAACTCTCAGTTTTTCACATTAATATTTTCTAAAGAGATTTGCAATTTTTATATTAAAATGTTAATACAGATAACAAATATTTTAATACAAATAACATTTTAATACAGATACATTTTAATACAGATAACAAGCAAAAGGGCAGGGGAGAAAGGAGGCTGGAGGTGAAAATGGCTGCACTGAGGGGATGAATGAGGAAGTCAGCCATAGAGAATCGGGGGTGAGCTCCCTGAACCTAGAGAATGGTCACTTTGAGGGCCTAAGTGTTTTTGTCTCAGGACTTTTTTAGTCTCAGTCTTGGTGGCATATTGGTACCTCTTCCCCTTCCCCCTTTCGTATTTCCTGTCAGGTAGGCACAGATGATTTTTTTAAATTTACATTTCATCATAAACGTGATGTACAGAGTTACAGTTACACAAGTGAGGTAGTGAGTATATTTCTTTGTGAACAGTGTTACCCACTCCCTCATTTTCTCCCACTTTCTCCCCCTGGCCCCCTTTCTCCTCAATAGATGATTTTTACATTCTGAGACAGGAGGAGGGAGGGTCACCACCATACCATTTATAGGTAGATGTTTGGTTTGCTGCAGTTTTGCTGAAATGTGAGTCTGATTCCCTGGGGTTGACTGACCCGAGTCATTCCTATTCAACATGAATATTATTTATTCTGTAGAAATATGCAAGATCTATGGCCATCCGTCCGGAGTTTAAATGGGAGAGCTCAGGGGCAGTCCCCCGCAGCCACACATTATGCAGTGGAATTTCCCACACTTTAAGAAATCACAGGAGTCAGCACATTTGGAATGCAATGGACAAGTTTTGCCCTGAGAAAACCATTTTGGTAATTAGGGTGTCTCGGCTGCTGTAGATAAAGTCTCCCAGATTTTTCTGCTCAGGCTGTCTTCAAACCACAACCCTTTCACATTCCAGCTTCCAGAGTAGCCAGGATTATAAGAGAGAATAACCGGGTCCCATCTGACCACAATAGAAAGAGCTGAAGTAAAATGTGATGTGGCCAGAACCTGCTGGAGACCCCACAGGGGGCAGAAGGTGTTCTGGTTCTTACACAGATGACACGAACTGTACTAGCGTTGTGAGGCCCAGAATCCTCTGGAGGCTCCAGATCTTCTGGAGCTAGTGAAGTGGCTGATTGCAGGACTGCAGCTGCTGACATCACAGATGCTGCCTCTGCCTTGATCTCAGGACAGGTGCTATGTGCAGCCCCCAATCTAAATGTAAAAGGAGACACACTGTTAATGGAGCGGAACTCTAGAAGTTGAGGTGGGACTGAACCTGCAAGAATTAAGGTCTTCATAATGAGTGCCTATACCTGAGAGTTTCCATACAGAGAGAAGACACTGAACGTAAGGTTTTCTTAGACTGGGTTTTCCTATTGGTTTCTAGCCAGTTATCAGCATGGAAGTCTCATACCATGGAAGACTAGTTTCTACCCCTACTCACTTGTTTTTAGGCACCTACCTAAGGATTCTCCTCTGTTTGTTTGTCCCATCAATCTCTTGTTCCTCTAGCTGGTTGAAGAGGATGTGTACCTGGACTGCCAGCTCTAAGGAAGGCATGTTGAGCAGCACATAGACCATAGCTTGCTCAGGCTGGATAGGTTCTTGGACTGACAGAAATCCTCAGAGGACTTGCCCAGTCACATTGCAAACATGGAACACAGGGTGCTATGTGCAGATAGATAACTGAGCAGAATGAGAGCCTACTCTCTCCTTACTCAACCCCAAAAGAGACCCTTCCTGGGAAGCTCCCTCCCATGCAGAGACTGCCCACCCCGTACACAGAATCTTCTGTTGGGAAGAGGGGGGAGACTCATATGAGGAGAATGCTCTCTACAGCTCCCCTGTGCCACCCAGGATGCTTCTCAGAAAGCCTTGCTAGGATTGGCTAATGTAAGATTGTTTCTCCATGGAGATTTTGGCCCACAGCCTCCCTTTTCCCTTGTAGACCAAATCCCACCCAGAGCTGTTTCCATGAATTTATTTGACACTTCACGCCCCATCACAAGTGGTATGCTAACCAGTTTCCCAACACAATCCCTAATACAGCCAACTCTTCAAGGAGAGTCCTTCCCTTTGTCCCAAATCCATTCACTTCTTTACTTGTTCATCCTCCTCACAGGTAGGGTGGAAATATGTATTACCTATGGAAACAGAGGAGGAAATCATCTTTTAATGTCTTGTTTTTCTGATCTACCAGGTTATCTCTGTGGGCTGGATAAAGCCAGGTTGGAGAATGTAAATTCTAGGAGGTTGAGAGGTTTGCCTACGTGGCTACTAGAATTTTACACTAAGGAACCTGGAATTTGTCTCCACAAATATATATTTCACGTGTTCATCAGGGAATAAGCCAACATGATCCTTCCCTGATAGCTGAGTAGACACTGGGCCCTCAGTCCATATCTACTATGTAGCCCTTTCTCTGGCAACAGTACTTCAGAGGCCTCCTAGAGCGGGTTTAGAACCAGGCTTACTAATGAAAACTATGGTATCATAGGGCTTCCCGCAAATGAGACCTTGGGCAGAGTCCTGCTTCTAAGCAAGTGTCCCCTATAGGACACAGATGGTCCTGTACAGCCCACGACAAAGAAACAAGTTTGGGAAGGAACTTCCTGATCTCATCCTACTTTTGTTTGAGAAGCTTCCATTGAAACAAACAGGGTGTTTTCTAGGCTTCACCAGTGGGGTGGTAACATTACCTTGGTTTGGAGAAGAGGAACTCACAAAAGGTCTAACACTTGTCCTGGTAAACAGGAAGGCAGGGACGCAAAAGGAATCCTCCTCCTGATGGACAGGTACCAGTAAGTTCATCATCCTTTCTAGCATGCCTAGCTCCAAGGTACTTGCCCTACAGGGCTCTTCCTGGGTTGGGATTGATTCGTTTTACTCCTGAGGTGAGATCAAGGAAGGATGGTTCAAAGTTAGAACTGGAATCACACTTCAAACTGACTCACTGTGATTAAGTGAAATGACAAAACCACAGAATTAATATTAACATTCAGAATAAGAGTAGCTACAAATTTGAGTCTTAGAGTTCCCTGAGATGATAGATACATTCCTGGGCTAAATACTTTTGCTCTGGGTTACCTTTTGTCCCATTTGGGTACCTATTGGAAAATAGCCTCCAGCATTAAAGTCAAGGGTGAACAAGGATCCAGCATCCAGGCTCCAGTGAGGCACCCATGCCTGGGTTTCCTGAAGACTGAGTCTCAGGACCTTGGGAAACAACGAGAGAATACCTTTCTCTCTCCAAGGTTGTTCACCACCTGAGCTGTCTGGTGCTGACTCTGGAATGTTGTTGTCTAACTACCAGAATTCCATGTTGGTTTTCCCCATCCTTAAGGGAGTACAATCACTTCCCCAGTTCCCGTCACCTGAGCCCCTTCCTTACATAAGGCCTCCCCCAAAATTCACATCTGCTGAAATCCCCCCCTCTCACATCACCATGTGCACATAGGGACATAGTTAACAGCACACCGTGTCCAATCCCACCATGCTCTGCCAGGGCTGGCTATAGGCAGGGTTTCAGTTAAAAGGGGACAGATCCCTTCTTGCTTACAATTTCTGTGATCCTCTACACATCATCTTGCCTCACATGGTCCCCTTGTCATCTCACCTGTTCTTTGCTTAGGGTATTTAATATTTAGTATTTATTTAGTATTTAGTGTCTATACCCTTAAGCACCTGTTTTACCTATGAAGCCCATTGGTTGGTGTCTAATAGAAAATTTAGAGATGGGAAAATCACAGGAAGTAGTTGAAAACATACATTACCTTCAGATCAGACTCGTAGATAGATGCAAACACAAAGTTTCACAGGTGTCCAAATGAACTAACTTAAAGTTGACTCTGTCTCCAGGATCACATGATTTAATCCATTGTCACATATATGAGTTTATTGGTTCTCACATACATATATAAAGCACATATCAAATACAAGGAAAACAGTTTTCAACTTAATTTTACCACTCTGTATAAATTTGCCCACTCTATAAAATTTTGGATGAAGAAGCTTTGTTTTTTTGCTGACAATTCTCTGTTAGGTTCCCATAGTTTTCCACTGTCAATGCATACACAAAAATCCATAGATTTTGTATTTTCAATGCATATACAAAAACAGGGTGGACCAGGCATAATGAATTCTGAGCATAGCTATTATAAATCCATATGAAAGGAGAAATAACAAAAGATGTCAAGAGATAGTTACCACTGTTGTGGGTTAGATGTCAATATCCCCAAACCCAGGTGAAAAGGTAACAGTAGAGTAGCATCATACTCAGATGTCAAGAATAAATGTTCTAAGTTTTCACAGAAAAGTATGGTTTTCTCTCTTGTACTTGGGCTAGCATATATTATAGAATCTGTATAGGACCTGGGTTGAATAAACAGTAAGATTTCCAGTGTGAATTCATTGCAAATATGGAAGCACATTTCTTAAGTCTGTTTCTGACAATGAATCCTCAATATAAGTAAAAGTAGAAGGTTTAAATCCAATCCAGTGAGGAGTGGATAATGGCTCAAGTAGTAGAGTGCCAGCATGAGCAAGAATTCAGGGCCATTATCAATGCATACATGTGGGACATACATGTATGTATATGTGTGTATGCATACATATAACACATGTATATGCATGTTTGTGTGTATATGTACATACTCAGTGAAGCCATTTCAGAGTAGTTTCAGTATAAGTAATTTCCTAAAAGAATTTTCAGTATTTATATAACATTTTCCATATGTATTTTCACTTAATTTAGGGAGCTACCTTTCTAGAGTTTGTCACGTGTAATCTGAGGGTGTATGTGCTTAGGATGTAAACAGTACAGGGAACAGCTTGTGTCTTAGACTGTCTCCCTTTACTCGTTGCCTCAATTACCCTTTGTGAAAGTCAGGAGAGATTTTGTCAGAAATTGCAGAAAAAAATTGCTTCTAAGATGTTAACTTGGGGTAAAGACCAGTACACCTTTCATATCTTTGATGAAACAAGAAAATGCCTCTAATAGTTTATATGATTCATGTTCTTTTGTTTAACAAAGTGATTATTATGAAAGAAGCTACTGTCCATTCAGCTGCAGGTACCTATTGGTCTGGAAAAGAGGCATATATATGTATTTATCTGAGTGAATGCATTTAGATTGCTATTTAACACTTGTGTGGTTAACTAGGAACCCCTTTTCTCTTTTCTGTGATTCAAAATCTCTTCTCTTTAGGCTGTACTGACAACATTATTCCAGGTGGTAAGTGAGTTAATCATACATACCTACTCTATTTTTGTGAGTCCTGTGGCTGATGGAGTCTGTACAATATAACTGATAAAAGAAGAATCTTGTTAAAGAATTAAATTCCTGACCCTTAGAAACTTCTCTACCTTTAAAGTAAGAAGTTAAAGAATAAATAGCACTCAAGAAGACTTATATACTTGGTTACAAATGCAAACAAAGGCTTCAAGGTAACCTCCAATAGTGCTCTGGCCTCCATCCTACAGCTGGGGCTGGGTTTGCTCTGGGAAAGAAGATCCACATATGACTCCCTTGGGACTCCATTCCTTATGTACTTCTACTGAGTCATGTGTCTGGGAGAAAATGTGTATAATATAATAAATCCCATTGTACAGTGGTGGTTTAGATTGTTAGAGGTTGTTTCTCATCCACTATGATATGGCCTGTCTGATTCTTATTCAGATGTTTTTGTAAATCGTTTTGAATTGAAATTAGTTCATCTATAATTAAAATGACTGGCAAGTATTATTAATAAGGCATTGTCTTATGATGTTGTTAGTTAGTTCAGACTGCCATAAACAACAGAAAGTTTATTTCTCAGCATTTTGGAGGCTGGAAGTTCCATATCAAGATATGACTAGAACTGGTTTCTGGTGAAACCCATCTTCTGTGATGTATGCAGATTACAACTTACAGATTTCACATGACACAACCCTTCTTCTGACTGTGTGTGTGTGGAGGAAGAGAAGGGAGACTGAAAGGTAGGGGGAGGGGAGATGGGAGGAACGGATAAAAAAAGAGAGGAAAGGGGACATGAACTCTGTTTAGAATCCACCATTATCATCCTATTCAACCTTAATAGCCATCTAAAGGGCTCCATCTCCTGATAGGCATGTTGGAGGTTAAGGCTTCAGCATAAGAATTTGGAAACACAAATCAATCCATATCAGATGCAAAAAATTGATATAATTTCTGTTGACCAAGAAAATAATTCAATAAAAAACCTGAGAGGTCTTGCTAGTTAATCGACAACATGGGGCTCTTTCAAATAAGAGATTTAATAGCCATTGTTCAATATATTAAGCCAGATTCAGAGGCTTTTTCTGACCCCCAGGTACTCAAATTCCCATAGTGTTTTCCTTCAGTTTCCAGCTTGGTACACACAGAGTATCTAAGGGAAGTAGGGAAAGGATGGTGTAAGAGCCGGGCTGGCCTGGGTTTGAATTCCAGTTCTGCATTTACACCAGCTGGATAGTTTCTAATTAACTATGTCTCTCTGAGATTATTTCTTTAATTACAATTACCTTCATCCATATATTAGGATGTAGGCTATTCTACTAAACATGTGTATATATGTGTGTGTGTGTGAAATAAATTTTTTTCACAGTGGTCTTTAATTTTTGTTGTAAATTCAAATGAACTATTTGTAAAGTATTAGATAAGCATAATGCTGTTTAAATTAATTTAACTGGTTCCTTTAAAAAAATTTTAATATGGATTGCAGAAAATAAGACTGATCAGATAGCCATGCCTGCAGAACAGTTTCACCCAGAGTTTCACATCTGCTACAAATCTGCCTTAAAAGTTCATGGATTTGATTACCCATTAAAATACCTATCTTTTCCTTATATTTTCATTTTCTTTTTATACATTTTTATATCTCACTACTTAGGGATAATAAAAAGAAAAATATTTAAGTTCATGACTATAGAGTAAAGACATTTAACAATACTTAAGAAGTATAACTGAAAAAAGAGAGAATTTATAATATGACATCAAATGACAGAAGAACACAAAACTTAAAAAATATATAACCCGCTGGGCACCAGTGGCTAAGCCTGTAAAATCCTGGCTACTCAGGAGGCTGAGATCTGAGGATCATGGTTCAAAGCCAGCCTGGGCGGGAAAGTCTATGAGACACTTATCTTCAAGAAACCACCAGAAAACCAAAAGTGGCGCTGTAACTCAAGTGCTATACTCACCTTGAGCTGAAGAGCTGAGAGATAGCACCCAAGCCCAGAGTTTAAGCCCCATGATCCACAAAAAAAAAAAAAAATTACATGACCCTTTGGGAATGCATATATGTTTTGTGTATGTGTGTGTGTGTGTGCATACAGTAGCATGAATGGGAGCAAAATGTTATCAATTTAACTTATACAAACAATGTAGGAGAATGCAGACCAAGAGTGATAATTTCAACAGAAATGTCCTGGGCAGAGCCATGTCAAGCACTGCAAAAGTTTTCTTTTTATCTACCAATGACAACATATGTGCAAGGAGATAGACCAACTTACTCCTGGTAGCTGTTGTGGGCAGAAGTGGCTTACATTCCTGTGCCAGAAATTAGATATATAGTAGTAACTTAGAGGGCAGTTGAGAGAAGAGCATGTCTCTAGATGTTATTTTACTACTGGTGATTACCTACTTCAAATGGTTATTGTAATAATTAGAAGTAACTTATCAATGAATCCATATACACTGAATTGTGGAACATAACTGAGAGTTTAAAATCATTCATTCTATTTCCTTCTAGCACTGTCCTTCCTACTGAAAAATGTGACCCATAATCTAACAGTATCAGCATCATCCAGAGCCTTAGCCATGCAAACTTTACCCCAGCCCACACTTACTGAGTCACAAAACTGTACTTGAATAATTTGGCAAGCTCTGAGCTGGCATGTTCTTTATAGATCTCATAAGGCACCTGCTGGCTACATTACCCTAAACAGTGGCTGGCTACATTACCCTAAACTCATTGTTGAAAACTCAATAGGATAAAATATCTTAAATTTGTAAAGTGCTTCATCACATTATTCAAATGTAGGCTGTGATGAGGAATGACTGTACTCATGAGGTATTAGAACACCAACATTTTGGAGTCACTGAGTTTTAGGGATTTTCAACATTGATAACATCCTTGGTATTATAATGCCATGTGGGGAAAGCGTTCTGTTTCTAGAAAATGTGCTTGAATTGCTACATACTTTTGAGGTCCAGAGATTTCAAGGCCACACAAAACCTACCAGCACAATAACATTCATTGCAGCATTGCTTACCATACTCAAGCTATGGAATCAACCCAGATATTCCTCCATGGACAAATGGATCAAGAAAATGTAGTATATATACACAATGGAATTCTACTCCTCCATCAAAAAGAATGATATTGTGCAATTCATAAAGAAATGGATAGACTTGGAAAAGTTATACATATTAAGTGAAGTAAGCCAGACCCAAAGACACAAGTTGCATGGTTTCCTTCATTTGGGTAACTAGAATGTGCCTATAAATCTACAAGTAAATATAATGGATGGTAAAAAATAAAAACTGGCACTTGTTAAATTATGCAGGTCTCTAGGCATTCATACACCGTGAGACCAAAGGAAGATATTCTTAGGAGAGGAACACAAAGGCACAACAGCTATGTTTATCTGATCATATAAAATAATATTTATTGAAATGAACACCAGCAAATGGAAACAAGATTCTTTCTTTGTTGCTGTTTTCCTTTTATATTCCTTTTGTCTCATTTATTCATTTATCTGCCTTTGGGAGGGTAAGCAGGGCACAGAAATGGTGGGACAAAGACTGAACAAATACAAAAGTGATCCTCACTATGTTGAAAATGCACTACACAGCTCATGGATGGGGACAGGAGGGAAAAACTGGGAGAGAGCAAGGGAAGGGATGACATTGTACAAAAAGAAATGTCCCCTTTATCTGACTTATATAACTGTAATACCTCTATATCATCTTTGTAATAACAATAAAAATGCATAAAAAGAAAGATGATCATATATCATGAAATGAAAAATATCATATACAAAAGCAAAAAGAAAATTCATAGAACCACCCTTCTAAACTGAGACTTTTCAGTGTATTTTAATCTTCATTATTTGTTTATAGAACCTAAGTACTTCATCATCTTGTAGTCCTAATGATATTATTGTTTAATTTTTATGGTGTAATATATAGATTTTTTTACATCAAATAAATATGAACATTATTCTGAAACAGATAACTAGAAAAATGGAATTTTTCATCAATGGAGAAATTGATAAATGGAATGATAATAACATTAAGGAATCAATCCAAATTAAAACAGATGTATATAATGTAGTATAAATGTCAAATTCTATATCACTGTTAAACTATAGGTTAAATACCTCTTGTCTGAATTGCTGGACACTAAAGTACTTCAGATTTTTTTTTATTAAAAAATATTTATGTAGACTTTACTTTTACCGTGTGAATGTTCAGAATAGGGTTGTAGAGTCTGTACAACAAATGAGGAAAATCACTTTCTCCCAGATTTTTGTTTTCTTATCGAAGAACTAGAAATATATATATGATTTTATCCTCCAGTGTTGTCAAGTGATAATATGCAATATTGGAAAGATGAACAGTGTGTATGGAAACTGACATACCATCTGGCATTGTGAGAGAGGAGTATATATGAATACGTGTGTGAAAGCATTTATTATTAAAATATTTGGCAAAAAAGAGCTGAGTTTGGGTCCTAATGGCTCTGTCCAACTCAGCCCCCCAGCCTTTGATTTACATGAGGTGGCTGGAGCTCATGAAAAACAGACCTTGTCCACTGTATGGCCAGTCAGGTAGCAGGTTCACAGTAATGATGCACATCTGATACACTAGGGTTTTAGAAGCAGAGCAGTAGCCAAGATGTTCTAGCCAAGATGCTCGTAGAGAAAGGAGAGCTCTAAACTGTAGATCTTTCTGGGTCTTGGACATCCTACCTTTACTCTCCTGCCTGAAATCACAAGGGATGGTCACATAGAAAGAGATCTTGTTTGCACCTTTACAGACAGGTGTGATGACTCCCTGTGATCTCCGGACTGATGTATTCAGAAAACTACTTCTAGGTTTGTAATAAACATCTCATCATTTCCCCTCAGGGACTTCCAGTTAATTGTGGATAAACAACTTGATCAAAGAAAATGACAATAACTAGCATATGTGCTGTACTGTAAATAGATTTAGGTGTGCTATGTTCATACTTTAAAAACATAAACATGTATTTAAAAATAAATGTTGACCTATATTTATATCTAACATATACAAAAAGACAAAGATGATAATTAAAATAATATTTGTTTTTTTTTTGCCAGTCCTAGGGCTTGAACTCAGGGCCTGAGTGCTGTCCCTGGTCTGTTTTTGCTCAAGGCTAGCGCTCTACCACTTGAGCTACAGATCCACTTCTGGCTTTTTCTGTGTGTGTGGTACTAAGGAATCAAACCCAGGGCTTCGTGCATGCTAGGCAAGCACTCTACCACTAAGACACATTCCCAGCCCATTTTTGTTCTTTTCTATATATTCTGTATCTTCTTCAGTGAGCAAAAATTGACTATATCATTATAAAAATAGAATAACATAAACATTTATATCATTTGACCCTAACATTCACCCCCAGAGATTAATAATAAACACAAGTATTACAGATGAGAGAAATGCAGAAAATAAATATGTAGCTCACACTCAGGAATTCAAGTGCAGTGAAATTTAATGATACATGTAGAGCTGGACAAATCGTAAATGGCAAAATCAGGGGCAGAGCAAATGAAAGAAATTGAATAGTGCTTGAATAAAGCACAACTTCAGATATCCTTTAAAGGTATGTCAGACCACAAATACTAGCCTCCTGAACATAATATACCCATTATAGAGATCTGATGATGGCGAGGGGATATACACTTGTATATCATGTATATAGAAATGTATACTCGAAAATGTTGGTGATTACAGGTGGCAGATGAAAGAGTCTGGTAAATACAAAAATATGAGAAAGTTTGTGCTGATATTATTGGAGAGTTCAGCTGTTTAAATCCATCTGAACACATCCTTGATTATTACAAATGCTGAGAATCTGTGTGTATTCTGAGATTTTTTTTAGTTATACAGCTCTGTAAGGCCGGTTGATGTCATCATATTAGGAATGCTTTGTCATACAGACCTGACCACTGGTGGGGAAATGGAGTGTGCTGTGAGGGTTAGTCTGAGCTGTCCTATTGGTACGTAAGATATATATCTATATGTCACTTAATCCTGGCAAAGCATGAACAATATTGACTTATTCCACCTGCCTTCAAACTATGCTCCTAAGATCCCAGTCTCCAGAGTAGATAGGATTACAGGTGTAAGCCACCAGCACTTGGTTTAACAATATGGGTTTGTAAATGTTGAATAAGAGGTAGGACATTTTTTTGCTTAGTGAGTAAGATGATTAGTATCTAGTCTTGGTAAGACCCTAGAGGCTCTGTTGTTAAGTATGGATGCATTCTCAATAGCAGGACTATATCTGTGACCAGCAGACATCCCAGGTTGAAACTCAATGCAAAAGTGGTCTGAGATACTGCCAATTGAGTTTAGAACATTACTCAGAGAGCCACTATGCTTTAACATCCTATTCCTAGCTGTTTTTAGTTCTTATATTCTCACACAGGTAAACTATTGAAATCATTGAAGTATTGGCATCATTGGAAACATCTCTTATCTTCTTAATGCTATTCTAAAACATGTAAAACATATTTGTTATTGTTTTTCCAGACCCCCTGGTTGTGGAATACAAGGCACTGCTGGTACAACTATCCCTACCAGGTAAGTAGACCTCTGGGTCATACATACTGATCTTCCTTACGTCAAGTTCATGGTTTCTGACAGCTCTCACTTACATTTTATCCCCACCCCACTGATTGATTCTGGACATGATTTACTGAGCAAAATAGTTTGTATGTTCCTATTGTATTCAAAATCAAAGCCCAATTGCTTTCTCCAATGGTGTAAACTTAGAAGGTCCACTTTCTGTAGATTAGGATTTAATCAGATCAAGGGAAGTGTGATTCTTCTTTGCCTGGGTTGCTCTGCTTCTTATTACAGAGCAGAGTGACAATGTGATGACAGCACAAGCTCCAGCTGCAAGTAGGAACAACAAGCAGGAGCAGCCATTCGGAGTTCATCTCACTTCGTAACTCCCGGCAGCCTTTAAATATGTAAATCAAGCACCATTTTCTTCCGTGCAGAAAAAAAAATGAGTCTATATGATTACATATAGATGGTTTCTAATTAAAATTCTATATCCCAGAAATGATCCTTAAATCATTTTCCATGCCTGCCTACTGACATACCTTTGCATCAATCCATGAATTCAATCATATTAATATGTGTTGTTGTAGTTGCCAAATAAGTTTGCATTTGAATGTCAGTGGTAGAGTCTGTCTAAGAATTCCGAGCTAGGAAATTCCTAGATTAACTGGGAGATGTATTATGAGAAAATGCAACTTTTTTTATGTTGGCAAAATAATGAGACATACATTAGAGCAAGCAATTTGTTTGAGTTTGGGGTTGTCCTTTAGGTGTGCAGATGGTTAATGGGCAGCAGCACATCTCTGTCACAGAGTGACAACCTGGGTAAGGACTAGCTTTAGATTCTCCTTGGGAAAATTCTTGGCTATAGGCACATTGCCCTGGAACTCAAGTTGACATTTCCATCCCCTTCAAGCAGTTTGTTTAGATTGAAAAATGCAAATAAGTCACAGGATCTGGCTAGAGAAAGTTTAGTGCACAAACTACCTGTTATAGACTGAGGCAGGGCAGAAATGCTCACATACCATCATTGTAATTCTCAGAATTCAGTTATAATTCTCAGGCCCAACTTCTCTTTTGGTATCTTAAATACTTGGAATGTTGTCATTTAAGGCTCTCCTTGTACTCTATAATAGTATACTGAGTAGATAATACACATACACACACACCCGATTTCTATTTATAAAAGGATTTTAAAGACTGCTACAACCTTAATTGGAATGTTAGCCTAGCAGCTGCTATAAGACCTCATAGCTAGCTATGAAGTAAGTTCTACAACATGGAAGACACTGAAACAAACCACTTGAAATGGGATAGCTATTCTCCTTAACTACCATGCAGTCAAAAATAATTTTTACATTCTTGGCTGGAGCTGAGCAATTACTTATTTGAGAAAACAAGTTGCTATGACTATGACAAAAAATGTAGCAGCAGACTGATTTAAAAACAGCACTATAGACTCAACACAAAAGGTTGAGGGTCTAGCAGATATCACTATTCTTAAAAATAAAAAATAACTGTGGAAGGAAAGATGTGGAGAAGAATTCTAATCAAGAATTAACTTCCACTGATGAGGCAACATGGCCTAACATTGAATAATTCAGCATAAGCCTCCCAACATCGAGAATAAATCCATGTTCGCTTGATCACTTGGGAACAATGGTCATCCTTGGCAAACACATATATTCAAAAATCTTAACAGTGTTCTCTTTGCATGTGTATGGAAGGATTAAACACTAAGCATGTAGTTGCTACCTTTATAATTACAGTGCTTTGTATATAATTATGTCTAGTAGATTGCAGTTCAAAGCCAAGTTCAAATTTCCAGAGTACTTTGAAAGATTGAGCATGCTTATAAGACATATTTATTATGCCTTTAGCATATATATTACACAAGTAATTGAGATTTTTCAGATAAAAAATAGTAGTGCACTTGAAGTTTGTTACGGGCATACTCCTCCTTGCATTTGTTATATTTTTCCATGTGTATGTTTTAAGATGAAAATAATATAAGGCTGCACTCAATTGACCTGGCCTCATATAGCTTGTTACAAGGAATGGATGTTAGACATGAGAACCCTGACGCTCAGGTCACGAGGCCTCACTTACTCTGAGATAGGGACTTGGCCTCCTAACCTGAATTAACTGACAGCAATTTCCTGTCAACTCTATAATTTAGACCTGGAATGAGAGTACTAATTTCTTAGAGTTTTCATGAGAATAAAGAAGTTAGCATGTGAGTAAGCTTCATGAGCTGCTGAGTAGTCCATGAATATGGAAATTAGAGTACAGTGCTCTCTTGTGAACTCTACAGTTTCTCGATGTGATCTAACTTGTACTTAAGAACCTTCTAGGGCTTTTTCCTAGTTGATGATACTGAGAGAAAGAAACTCTCACTAAAATTGAAATTTGACCTTGGCTGAAAAGATGCTGAAATCAGGATCCTATTTTGTACGCTATTCTGTTCACATCTGCCAAAATATCATTGTGAACACCTTCAAGCTTTAAATGGGAAGTTGGTAAGAAACATATTCTCTCCATGGTGACACTATGCTTAACTTAAAAAAAGAAAAGATGCCTTTCTAAGTCACATCAAACTGCCATAACAAAATTCTACAGAAAGAGATTGTGTTCCCTTGTTAATCTCAAAACCTTCCAAAGGCCCCACCTCCAACCTCCATCAAATGGGATACTAGGCCTCAACAAATACACCCATACAGAGGGACATGAATTCAGCCATAGTCATGCTCATTAGCACTTAGAGTTTAGACCTGCTTGTTATTGGTATAAACTTACCATCCCTAGAAACACTGGGGAAGCCGAAGGAAGAGGTCAGACAAGGAGAATTTTAGAAAAAGGAGCCTTTACCTTGAAAATATCAATTCATAAAAGGGATGTGGGTGTGGCTTCTGTAGGAGAGCACCTGTCTAGTAAGAATTGAGTTCAATACCCAGTACTACAAAAAAAATCCTGTAATGTATTTTGTTGTTAAAAACTCTGAGGTGGACAATTTCTTTCCTTGATACCTGTGTTTAAGTAACTAAGCAAATGCTTCGCTTCTTAGGATGGGCACTCATGCATATGACACCAGTCACATTTACTATATATAGTATTAACTTGTGAGGAGAGGTATGTTCATGGTTGCCATCAGTTGTAAAGGTTTTTCATGGTAAACTAAAACATTCTATTCTAATCACAGCTCATCAAAAATGTTTCTGGAAAACGTCTTTAGTAGATGTATGTGCAAAATAAATATTTCTGACTTTACTAACTCTGTAAGCTCTCCCTCCCCTAAGTCTCTGAGGCCATTAAAGCATGATCTCCCCTACCCCAGTCCATTTTACAGGTAAGTAAACTAAAGCCCAGTTTTATACCCAAGCTATGGAGCTGGTTCTTCACCTCACATATCCTTCCTGGGTGCCCAGTCTGGTATCTCTTGGAAGCCTTTCTGTCCCTCTGATCATTTTATAAATAGTTTTAAGTCCTTGTATATGTCCTAATAACAAACAATGCTTTCTGATTACTGAAGAACTTGAAACTATGCCTCAGTGGCCCATCTGGGACTTCAGTTTCTGTCACTTACCTTCCTTATCCCAGTACATCCAACTCTGATAGATACTCCAGTATTATTCATACTATATATGCATTAGGTATATTTTTCAAGTTGCCTAAGGAATTCTGCAGTAACTTGTGTGAAAGAAACAAATACTATTGTGAAATTGAATAAGGAATTGGAACCCAGAACTATTCACCCTGGTTAATGCATTTTGGGTTTGAGATGAAAAGAAAAATAAGTCATTGAGCTATGGATTAGAGGTAACCTTGAGAGCCCCCCTATCCACAAAGAGAATAGGACAGGTACTTCATTGTGTAGCATGAGACCATGTTACCTTTTAGCCCTGAGCTTGATCTGTTTGGGATACAAGTTGGGTTCCCTATTAACTATCCATTTTTCCTTCTTTCCTTTCATCCTCAGCCACTGACAACTGACCTTCACTACTATTACATCTTGGAGCTGTCATTTTATTGGTCTTTAATGTTTTCCCAATTCACGGATATCAAAAGGAAGGTAAGAGTGGCTATGTCATAAAGGCTTGCAAACCTATCTTTAGCAGCAGGTGAGTAAAGTCTCTAAGATACTCACTTCTCTTCAGGCAGTGCCTGGTTGAGCACTGCTTTCTGCTTTGTTAGAGAATACTTACTATGTTTGTGAGACTTTATATTTTACTACTCTTTCCCTTCACTCTTTCCCTCAAACTCAATGTTCTGTTCTCTATGCAAAAACAAGAGACCTAATAAATCCAGACAGCAGTCATTTTCTCAGTCTGCCTTTCAAGTCCCTACGTTCTCCAAATTAAATAAGAAAGGTGGTTTTGTGACTGCTGTGAGTAAATGCTCCGTGTTGCAGACATGCAGAATGAATTCCTCCATGAAAGTATTATCAAGTGTTAAAATGTATCTCAGAAATGCAGTCTTCCTAAAGGAGTTGTTGTCTGGTTTCACCACTCCCTGTCCTGTACTACAATGGCTTTTACTGAAAGTACTCATGATGCCCTGAGTGTTAGGCTGTTCTTTCTGTTTCCATTCTACCAGTCTCTGGGAAGAATTACCCTGGGGTTATTCACTGCTTGCTTTTTATTCAACACCATTTTCTCAATATTCCCACACTGGGATCAAACCTTCAAAGTTGCTTCACTGGCCTCCATCTTAATGCCTGAGGTGCTATATATTTTGGTGTACCAGGGCTCCTGACACAAGTTACAGGATGATAAATCCCTGGATGATGGAGCTTACTTATACCTTACCACACTTCCAACCATGTATAATTCATGTGCCAATAAATCTCAAATGTTTCTCTTCTGACTTGGATTTTTTGGAGGGTTCACACTTCCACATTTCTAGTCATAAGGAATAGTATTGTGTTCTTTCTTTGGTTGTTGTATTATTTAAACTTCGTAACAACTCCAATTCTAATTAGAAATTTGCTAACATTTATTTTATAACTAAGGAAACTGAATCTTACATGCAAAATGTTCCCAACTGAATATATGATCAGCCCATTTTGTTCTTTCTCCAATAATCCTTCTAACAACAGTCAGGGAAGCTGGGGTGTTTCCCACTTCCTTAATGTCATCAGCACCTTTAGTCTGAGTCTTCTCTGCATTCACCCAGCCTTATTATAATAGCTTCCTAATGGTCTGTGTACTGATCATCACTCTTATCTGCCTGCTAAAGAATGTTTCTAAAGTCTTCAAGAAAAACCCAAACTACCTCAAGTAATATTCAGTACTGTCGATAGCATCTCTTCTTCAGGTCTGTTACCCTCGTCCAACACCCACAAGTGCTAACTAGAAGTATCTTCTCACTTTTGTCCAAAAATACTCATTTTTCTTATGCATCTTTGTTCTATGCAAAACCTGCCTGTAGCTAGACTATGTTCTTATTTCTCCCTTGTCAACAAACCAGACTTACCCTTAAAGTAACCTCTTCTTTGAAACTGTGTTTTATCCCCTCAAAGGGTGTTACTACAAGCCTCGCTGTGTTTAGCTCAAGAGAGCATCTTACACTTACCATATTGTGTCTTTACAGTATGGCAACCTGCCCCTCCCCTTTCTCTAGTTGTGGAGGAAATGGAGAAATGTCTTCGTTTACTTAGGCTATAATAAGAAATTATTATAGACTGAGTCAGTAACAAACAACAGAAATCCATTTCTGATATTCTAAATCATGGTGCTAAGATTCAGAGTCTCTAAGATGTCACCTCCTTTCTCGACCTTCTCATGGTGGAAGGGACACGTGTCTCTCTGGAGACCTCCTTTATAACACACAAATTCTATTCAGGCAGGCAAAAGGTATTACTTCGGAGCTGAGGAGTCCAACAGGAATACAAACATTTAGTCTATAGCAGCAGGATATGTTCCTCTTTGCCCCCCTCTTGACTATCAACACACCCAGCTGTGGTAGTGATTGGTGTGCTTAGGTGTGAATGAATACATGGTCTCAATTCCTTTGTAGACAGGACTGTACATGATGGTAGAGCACAGTACTGTAATATATCATTCTTGGTTGAATCACTAATCTGCTAAATTGCAAATTTGTATCCAAGTGGCAGCTGAAAATCACATAGAAATTTAGAAGCCTACAACCTGAGTCCCCCTTCCTAAGAATGCTCTTCCTCTTTCTAGTAGTAGTGGCCTGCATAGACTGGCAAAATCAAGTCTCTCCTGACATTTATGCCTGCCAGGCCATAGTATATGCTCTCAATCTTCAAAACAAAATGGACAGTCTCGGTCAGATCTAGCAAAGGCCGAATGGATGACCCTGCAGTAACCCACAGTTCATCATTTCCCTTATAGATTGCACCAAACACACTGGGGCAGCTTCTAGAAGCATTTAGAGACTCTTCAGCAAAGACATCCCAAATAGATCTCTGCTGTAGTATAAGCAACAGATCTTACAAGCTGATATTGTATGTGCCATGTTCCATAATAGGCCCATTTTTATGTTTTATACTCTTTTGGAGGATTCCATTTATCCTGGAGGAGTCCATTTATCCATTTATATATAATACTTATAGAACAAAACAAGAGGAGTAGAACATTCTTTCTCTTTCTTCATCCTGAGAAAATGGATACCAGGAAGTCTGTGTGAGTTCTCCAGGCCAGGAATGTGGGAATGAATTAGAGCTTGTGTTTGCCAGACAAAGGTCGCCGTGACTCATACACAGGTGTGCTACACACACTTCCTGCCTACCTCTGCCTCTAACGCACTGTTGACATGACAGTTCTTTCTCGTTTCATTGGCTCATCTTGATTAAGAATTAGGAGTGCCGTCCAGAGACAAGGAGATTAATTAAGGTAGGAAGTTCTCATCCTTCGTTTCCAGAAACTTAGCCTTTATTTCCAGAAGTTTAGCCCTAGCAAGATATTGCTGTTCAAAAAGGCACCAAAGCCCCTCCACTCGCTTGAGCTTTCTCCTTGTACTTGTAACCCACCTTTCAGTGAGCCAGTGGAGCTCCGCGAGTCTTCATTGCTATAAAGCCTATGACAGTGATCTCGGTATTTTCCTAAATGAATTGCATTCAAAAGTTGAAATATATTGTTTTGTGTGATTTTAGCATATTTGCAATCAGCAAGGAAAACTTACAAAGGATCAACTTAGCTTGAGACTTGGAGGACTATACCCTATATATCTTAGGACTGTCTATATGTATTGTCAATGTTTGGAAGTTAATTTGACTTTTTTTCAAGTCAACTCTGATGACTCCTTTCAGATGTCCAACACTTCTCTTTTGGGAAAGTACTTTTTGTATTTTGCTAGCACAGCCAGCTTATTGTGCTTTCTTGCACAGATTATGTGGCCACTGCCAGACTTGCTTTTTAGTTATCCTAGCTTGTAATAAGGAAGGCCTTTCCCTTGAGCCACCTCATTATAGCATTCTGGCTCTTGCTCTCCCCTCCTCCCAGAGGACCCTTGACGGTGCTGTCCTCATTACAGTCCCACCTGGAGGACCTGCTCTTCTCACCACCAGCCACAATTTATGGAACATTCCAGTTACCAGATATACCCGCTACCTTCTATTCTGGAGCTATGAACTAAAGCTTCTAAAAACAACCTTTCTTCTCAATCATGAAATGATCAAGATGTTTGAAAATCACCATCAGCCATGCAATGTGGAAAGCAACCTGTGCAGACAGGCTGTTGATGAGCCCGTGGAAAGAAGGGTCATTAAATGCTTCTTTGGCTCCCGGATTCAATGACTATAACCTGGAATAACCATTTTCAAACAGGGGCCAAGATTTATAAGCACTAAATCCAAGCTCATATATCAAACTCTCAAGTGAGGTTTAAACATCAATTTTATGGATGGTTTCACGAATCTTTTTCACTTACCTTCATATTCACAAACCCTTTTACTTTTTCACTGTTGAAGAATTTCTGTTTTCACCAAGAAGCTATAGTTTGCCATGAGAGAGATGTTACCTTCTCTGTGTGTTGACAGAGCACATTGCCTCTTAATTGTTTCCAGAGTTGGTCCTTATTTGATTAGTGAAGAGAAATATTATTAATCTTACTAGAACAGAAGGACTAGCCAATATGTATATATTGGACTTATAATAAATTTTACAAAATATGTAAAATGTTTTTTAGAATTTCTCCTAATTATTCTTTGCCTTCCCCCTTCATCTCGTCTTCCTCTTTTTTTAATTAAAAAATAATTAAGATATCATCTTAAACCAAGCATATTCTTAGTACTCAACACTTTTGGCAACAGCTTTTTTTTCCCCCAAGGCTTTCTGTCTTTTACAACTCTGTTCTTTGGCACATGTTGGTGATGAACATTTCTCCTGTGCATTTTCATTTTCCAAGGGAAGCTCATAAATACTGCTGTGTTGAGCTCAGAACAGCTTGCTTACGTCCAAACCTTGTGTCCCTTTAACCATGCTGCTGTCTGGCTCTAAGGCCTGGGCCCTCAGCCCAGGGTTGGGCCCAGCTTATATCCAGGGAAGCATCCTTGGCAGAGGCCCAGGGCCTGCTGATGGAATCAATTTGTTCCTCTCTTGGTTTTAACCTGAGAAGAAAAAAAATGTTCCATCATGTATGGTTTCTTTTACCTCAGAGGGGAAAGGAAGCAAGATGGTTCTGTATAGCAAGAATCCTGTGGACAGGATTACTCTTATGCTTACTCTCTGGTAACTTTTTGTAGAGCATAGCCAGCATCTACTACTTTGAGTAGTTAGCCCCTTTTGGAGCCCAGCCTGGTGCACATCTTGCCTTTAGGGCTTTATCTTTAGTGCTTTAATCTTCTTATGAGGTCACAGGAATGGCACAGAGTGAAGTGAAGGAACTATACAGCCTATGCAGTACCTGGCACCCAATCACCAAAATTTGGTTGAATAAAAGTAAAAACTAACACACTTGAGTGTTATGTGGTGTGGTGGTGGTGGTGGTGGTGGTGGTAGTGGTGTGTGTGTGTGCGTGCGTGTGCATGTGTGTGTGCATGTCCCATTTGGAACTTGAATTCAGGGCCTAGGTGCTGTCCCTTAGCTTTTTCACTCATGATAGGATTGTGCGGCTTGAACAACAACTCTCCTTCTGGCTTTTTGGAGGTTAATTAGATATAAGAGTTTCATGGACTTTCTTGCCTGAGCTGGCTTTGACCCACTATCCTCAGATCATTTAGTGTCCTTACTAAGGAAACTCAAGGACTGAACTAATTAAGTTAGCTCCTCTTCATAATCATTCCAGCTACCTGGGAGGCAGCGATCAGGAGGAGCAAGATTTAAGGCCAGCAAATAGTGAGACCCTCATCTCCACAAATATACCTGTTGTAAATGGTTCATATCTGTAGTCCCAGGTATATGGCAGTCATAGGGAAGAATATTATGGTGTGACGCTAACCCTGCATGATAAAAAGTTAGACTCTAGTCTTTTTTTTATTGTGAAAATACTGTACAGAGGGGTTACAATTACATGGGCAAGATAATGAGTACATTTCTTATCAAGCATTGTAGCCTCCTCCTTTGTTTCCCCTTCCCATCCCTTCCCAGCCTCCCGAGTGCACATTGCAAATGTTCTGTATGTGAAGAAATAGGGGAGTAGGCACTATACCACAGGACATATTAGTGGCTCAAGAAAAATCACACATTTGTAGTTCTTTGTCCAGTGAATGCAAACAGTTACTTTTTAAAAAATGTTATTTCATGTTATTGTAAAGGTGATGTACAGAGGGGTGACAGCTACATAAGTAAGATAATGAGTACATTTCTTGTTGAACATTGTTACCCCCTGCCTTGTTTTTCTCCTAACTTTCCTTCCCTTTTCCCCCGAATCCTCCCTCCCCAAATTGTAAAGTTCATTTCCAACATGGTGTCTTGTGAGTATCCCTGTTGCATTGGTTCACCCTTTGTCCTTTGTCTCGCTATTTTGTGATTCCCCTTCTGTTCCCCAAATCACATAAACATATACACAAGACACAGGGTACCAAAATCAACAAACAATGACAATAGGAGATAAACCAAAAGGAGAAAAAAAGGTGAAAGAAAAGAGAAATAACTTCACACAGCACATTAAAACAAAAACAAAATTAGAAAACAAAAAATCCTCGTTCCATATCTTGGTGTTCATTTCAATTAGCATCATTTTACATGGTCATATGTACCTAGCTAATGAGCTATTGTGATCCTCTGCTAGGACTATCCTAGACATATACTAATTACAAGTTGCTTTTTCTCTATGGACCCCTACTTTGACTTGGAGGAAGGGCTGGAAAACTATGCGATCCCGCCTTGTGACTTTGGTAGGTTAACCCAGTGAACCAGTATTTTCCAAATGACCGGAACATTATGTTATAAAATCATGGGTGAAAGATGCGTTCCAGGAGCAAGCCACACCGTGGACTGCTGTAACAGAATAGGAAGTGATCTGATGTGATTCTAGATCCCACAGTGCACTCACCTTTGAGAATATCTAACTTATCACATTTTGTGTACGGAAAAGAAGTAACATAACTACTCAGAAAGCAATTATTTAGCTATTAATATGCTTTTCCAACTATGTATTTGTGTGATGGTGCATTCTTGTCCAGTGCTTTGTTGTTGAAACAACACCTGACAACAGATTAAATGTATAACTAGTGGTAGCAATCCAACTTTATTTTTTCACATTCATAGGTTTTGAAATTAGGGCCCTGTGCTTGCTTTAGCCAAGCACTTTAGCTCTTCCTGTTTTATTCTTTTTCAGATTGGATCTAGCTTTTTGCCCATGGACAGTGATCCTTCTACTTAGATCTCCCACATAGCTGGCATTACAAGTATGACCTTTACTGTACCCAATACATTTGTCAAAATGGATTTTCACTACATTTTGCCCATACTGGTCTCAAACCATTATCCTCCTGATTTCTTCCACCCACATGGATTACAAATAGGATTGCACCTGTGATTACAGGTACAAGAAAACATGCCTGGTCTTTAGTATTCAATTCTTTTTTTTTCTTTTTCTTTTTTTTTTTTTTTGTTGTTGTTGTGGGGTTTGGACTCTGGGCTTGGGCACTGTCCTTGTGCTCTTCAACTCAAGGCGAGCGCTCTACCGCTTGAGCCACCGCATGCACCACTTCCAAGTATTCAATTCTTTTGTATTAAGCCAGACATCAAAGACATTCACAATAACATGAAACAGTGCCATTTCCACTGTCATTTTGGAAAACATAGTTGCTCTTCATAAAAAATATTTGTTGAGCCAGGCACTGGTGGTTCACGCCTGTAATCCTAGCTACCCAGGAGGCTGAGATCTGAGGATCATGGCTCAAAGCCAGCCCGGTCAAGAAAAGTCCATGAAACTCTTATGTCCAATTAACCACCAGAAAACCAGAAGTGGTGCTGTGGCTCAAATGGTAGAGTGCTTGCATTGAGCTGAAGAGCTCAGGGATAGCACCCAGATCCTGAGTTCAAGCCCCAGGACTGACCCCACCCCAAAAATTGTTGATATAGTGAAATTTGTTCTTTAACATAATATTTTCATTTCTCAGTATAACCATTGAATGTAGTATATACTGATAGAAAAAAATCCACATAAGCACTTTTTGGCACCTTCAATGATTTTGAAGAATAAAGGGATCCCGAGACCCAAATGTGTGAGAACTGCAAGTTAGATTAGCACTCTTCTCTACAAACACAACTCTGAGGCACTGCCTCAGACCTCAACTTGGAAAGCTAATCCACACCAAGGTGACATCTGTCCACTAGGAGAGAGGCAGAGAAGGATACAGAACTTCCTCTGTAACCTCATGGCTAGTGCTTGTCAACACAGGCCGTGCATCATTCACAGATGCCAGAGCATGTTAATAAGCCACCATCTGTGATAGAATGCATCTCACTCCAGTGCTGTGGGTGGGGAGTGGAGAAAGGGATTGCCTGCAATTTGTGGGGTTAAATCTAAGGCTGCCCTAATGACTGGCTTACTCTAGCAATCCACCATCATGTGCCTTTTCAAAAACACAACTCTCAGAAGCATCTGACGATCTCAGTCATATGATCACTCCCAGGGCCGTCCTGCAGCTGTCACATGCCTAGCTGCTTGCTGACGTTTGTAGCACAGGAGGGTCATGTAGCTTTGAAGCAATGTAACATGGCAGAGCACTTAGTCATTGATATAGGTCCAGGGCTCTCTGGTCCTTCAATTTAGGGATATCCTGTTCTCTGAGGTGCCTCTGGTCTTTGGGATATTCTATCTTAAATTGGAAAGTTCAGCTTCTTCTGAGAAAGCTTGGCCTATCCCTGTAACTATCTCCCTGAAAGCAGAAATTCCTGGAGTTTTTCTCTTCATTAATTCCAACAAGTCCATTCTTCTTCTTTCCTTCAGCCTCCTATGACCAGGGAGCCCTCCTAGCTCAAAGCCATGGTTGGTTTCTGTATGCTTTCCAAATGTTCTCTCTGAGTCCTCCTCATAGTGCCTTCCCTCATGTCCTTGTTTCTAAGAGGCCAACTAAGGTGGTTGAGAACCTGAGCTTACAGCCACAGCCTGCGCACAGATCTTACTATAGCCTGTGGCCAGGGTATTTATACAACACCTCTGTAGCCTCGGTCTCCATACATCAGTGACAGATGGAGTCTTTGGCACATGAAAATCAGTAGGCAAATTAGAAAGGGCAATGGGGAGGAGTTTGCCAGGCAGTCAAGAATGATTGAGAGCATTTAAGCCAGTAAAACCTGCATGACTAGAGGTCTGCAGGAAGACAAGGGGTAACTTCTAGTGAAATCTACATCTAGCCTTCTGGTGTTTGAGGAGGGACAATAAAGCTGATGGAGATAATGATCTCTCCTGAAGTCTTCCTGACAGCTCATATCACCATCCCAACCTGGCTGACCTAGTTAAGATTTTCTTGATCTTCTATCTAAAGCACAAAAATTGAGTTCTGATTGCCCATTGTCAGCACCTTCAGCAAGGGCTTTGGAGTCCTGCAGTAGTGCAGGTTTTAATTGAGTCAGCCTGCCCCCTTATGGTCACTCTGTATGCTTTCAACTCAAATAGGCATTCTTTTAAAACTAAAATAAAAAAGTTATACTTACATTTGTATTGTTTTAAGTAGTTGTACAAAGGAGTTACCATTCAATTAATCATTTTATAGGTCAATGCATCTTGATTAATGTAACCTCTTTCATCATTCTCTACCATCCCTCCCAGCCCAACCCCTCCCCTCAATTTTCTTCATTTTGTAAAAGATATTGAATAGAATGACTCTGCTCCTCTTCATTTATCTACTCCCTTCCCCTTGACCTCCCCTGACATACACCCTCCAAGTGCTAGTTTTCTGATACTCATTTTGTTGGACAGTGAGTTAGTTTATCTAAGGAATTATACTGTTTGAATTTTCTCCTGCAAATATACTTCAGTTAATACATTTCTGTACATTTACATACAACCCCATATATGTTTATTTGTACATTTACAAACTAGTTTTAGCTTCTACATATGAGAGAAATTAAGGCATTTTTTGTCTCTCTGGGCCTGATTTACTTTACTTAACATAATTTTTCCAGGTCCATTGCTTTCTTTGCAAATGATATAATATCATGCATTCTAATGGATGAGTGAAATTCCAAATGGGTGGTCTTGATGTCATATAGTATTGCCAGAAAATGGGACTTTCATCTGTTAACCCATGTATCACTTTAAACATTCTATACATCTCAGAAATTACCCCCCAACACACACACACACGCACACACACACACACACACACACACAGACACACACACTCGTACATACACACAAACACACTATAGGCTATACAGATTATTGCAGCTGGGCCAAGGGAAATTTAAACCAAACCCCAAAGGGCCATACAAAGACCTACAGGTCCAGGCACTTGTGACTGGATAAGCCAGGTAGTGATATAAAACCTAAGGATCTAAAATTCAGAAGCAGCAGCTATGTATTATTAAAACTCATGCAGAGTCACTCTGCAGAGTGCACTTTTGCTGGGTACAGGAAGGAAACCATGAAGAGTGACTCAAGGGTATCACAAATCAAGCACCACATTCTGGCCAGGCCCAACCAAAGTGATTGTGAACACTATCATATTGTTTTCTATTGCACAAATAAAATGCTATTGTCTCCTTTTCCACAGTAATAAAATCAATTAGAGATTAAATATTAACTAAATAATTCACTGTAGACAAGATTATGAGTTCCTGATCTTGTGGCAGGACCATAAATGTTGCACAGGAGAAAAATTGGGTAAACTCTGCTTACACTGCAGATCCCCATTTCATTTCTGTGTTTCCAGAAGCCATAAAGAAAAGTCATGCTGAAACAAAGCAGCTTTTTTTCCTTTTGGAGCTGGAAGAGAAAAAGGTGGGGGCCTTTCAGGTTGTCTTGTAGTTATAACGGATCTTGAGACTTCTGATGGAGGTTTCTGTTAGAACTCTTTATTTATAGTTTATTTGAATTTCAAAGTTAATATTTAATGGCATACTTCAGAATATCTGTGAGATATCTCCTACACATCCTTTGTCAGAAGAACATATGCTGAAGTTTACCGTAGCTATGCAATCACTGACTCTCAGATTACATGATTACAATTCCCATTCTGTGATTGACTCTGAAACAGGAGTTATAACATTTTTCTGCAAAGGAACAGGTAATATTTTAAACTTGTGGGGCTTACAGGCTGTGTTGTCATTACTCAAGGCTGAATCTGTAGCAAGAAAGCTGCCATAGACAAAAGCTGAACGAACAGGCTTAAGAGTGTTCTGATAAAACTTTATTTACCAACACAGATCTGACCTTAGCCTATTTCAATTCTGAAACAAAATAACTTATGAGTCTTAAAGAGTAGAAATGGTGCAAGGAGGGAGAAGAGGGGAAGGCAGATACAGAGAGAAAGACTGTGAGACAGAGAAAGGGAAAGGAGAAAGCCAGTGTTAAAATATGATGCTGACCTTTTGTTTCCTAGAGAGCTTAAAGACCTTTTTGAGTGATCTGTCCTTAAGTTCCTAATTTCTAATCACATAAGTTAGACTGTAAGTTTATTAATTACCTATAAATTCAGGAAAATCCACACATGCCATTTACATCTCTCCTTTGCCTCTTACTTTTAGTAAGGTTTCATAGTCTTCACCATCAGCGAACATCTAAATCAGCCCTCAATTAACATCTCATAGCTCTGGTTCCTTTTATGAGGAGCTCCCTAGTGTTCTTTACTCAGCTGCAAAGATAATTCTCAGAAGAGAGTGTGCAAAATAATACTTTATCCAGCAATGAAAATTTAAAGGACATTCTCGTTTGTGGTATAAATATGTCTTTTTAAGGAAAAAAAATGAGTGGATTTTGTTTTCATAAAGGCATGTGTTTCCAGATGAATTTGGAAACTACCTCCAGGAGATAGAGCCTCATTTCAAAGACTCTTTACAGTGTAGTCTTCATGAATGAAGTTGTCTCCCATGGCACCTTTAACTTACATCTTCATGAGTAGTACATCTGTTTGGTTTCATGTTAATATCTTTAATGTAAAAAAAAGTCCCCTCAGAGAACTGAGTTTAAAATGCTAGTTATAAATTAATAGTTGGGGACAGAATTTGGGTAGCTATAATTTTACCTGAACCCATTAGTGGCTGACATGGAAATCAAACAGAATAGAACTGTTCTAGATTCCTTAAATATGATCTGTAGTCTGTGCCTTGATTACTTTTGGCAGTTACAAATAGGAGCATGGAGGGTTTTTTCTACCCTACATTGATAAAATCTAAATGGACAATTTGTGTAAGAACTGTTATTTGAATCCTTTCAATGCCTATTCTAAGAAGTGTGCTGGATGAAAGGATGTGCGTAACACAGAAAATTGTGACTGCATGGCTTTCATGGAAGGTATTTAATTGTGTCTGATGCTTTTGCCGCAGAAATATAAAAGACAAAAATCCATTCTTCCTGCTTTGTTCGTACTTATGAAGATATGGATAAGAGAAAATCAGTCTCTTGCTCTGGATATAACCCTGAACTCCACAATAATAAAGCAAATGTTTCTTAGAACCAGAGAATTTATATGCAGAAATCTGAAAAACAAGGCTAGTTGTTTTTTTTTTTAAACAAGGAGCCTTCATACATTCAAGGGCATTGCTATTGACATTTATGTTAGATATGAATTAGGAAACTTAATTATAAAGCAATCCTAATCCTCCATAAATGTTTTAATCAATTTGTATTAATTCATATTTAAAAATGAACTAAAGAATACCAATCATTCAGACCTGAAGAATGGGAGATGTGGGGAGGATTTTTCCTGGTCAGAAACATGGCTATCTAGTCTTGAAAATGTGCACATAACACAGAGGCAAATACAAACACACTGGACTATTGAAGTAAAGCACTGTATATTTTAATCTAGTTATGTTTCAGAAACATAGTAGAATAGCTGCACTTTAACTGAGCCATTGTCTTGAAGTAGCTTCTGTCTATAGAACATTGTATCTAGGTGATAGAGTCTCCTAAACAATGGCCTGGAGAGAATAAATTTCATGTTCCAGTGGAAAATGTTATCAGTGCCATTCTTATTATCTGCTTGGGACATTTGGACTAGCTACTTTTAAAAATTGAAGGCACTTCTAGATACTACAAAGACTCTCAGAATTTTAGAACCAGCCTACACACGTAGGTGCCACCTGTGAGTAATTACTCATTAGACTCAGAGGACAATCAATAACCATCATTTTTGTGGCCCAGCAGGGACCACAGCTGAAAACTGATATGCTTTGGTGGAAAAAGGGGTAGAAGAAGGGTCAACAGATGTGTGGTGTGTGTGTGTGTGTGTGTGTGTGTGTGTGTGTGTGTGTGTGTGTGTGTGTGTGTGTGTGTGTGTCAGAGAGAGAACACAATGCTCAGCCTGGCTGTGGTCAGTTAGAATTGATTTGTGCAAGGCAGGTAATATTTCCAATAGTGGTATTCACTGTCAGTAATATTTCCAATAGTGGTATTCACTGTCAGTGCAACATGACTAGTTTGGAGAATGGAAAAGAAGAGAAACTATTGCATTTCACTTAAAAAATGATCTGACCTCATGTAGGAAACTAGCATATTATTTACCTCAGTAAATATAGTTATCTATAAATGAGAAGCACTTTCCAGGAGAGAAAATGAACCCCAAGAATATTCACCAAAGTGTAGACAAAACGATTTAGACAATTAAAAGTATTGAATCTGAGTTTTTTTTACTGTGAATATACTGTACAGAGGGATTACAATTGCATGGGCAAGATAATGAGTACATTTCTTATCAAGCATTGTAGCCTCCTCCTTTGTTTCCCCTTCCCATCCCATCCTCCCCCCGCCTCTCCCCCTGAATCTGAGTTTTTAAACTTCCAACAGTAGTAACAGCAAAGGCTTCTGAGCCTCTAGAAGGTGTGTGCACATTCCTGTGTGAGTGCATTATTCTCCCTTTCTAATTAATACAGGCATGAAATTAGATTAATGACTTCAAATAGAGCTTAATCATTGTCGTTACCAAGCCTAGAATTACAGAAATGACTGCTCTAAAATAACCTAATCCAACCTCTTAATTGTACAGATGAGGATATTGATGCCTTTAGTCAAAATTATGAAATTAATGAGTTGGAGCCTGGATTGCAAGTTGGTTTTCATGCAATAAGTCCGCCAGGCTTGTCCATCAACTACGTAAGAAGCACATAGTCTTCCTAAGTCTAGGCATATCTGTAAGATGCTGGCTTTCCTGTCCTTTGTCTTTTTTAAAAAATGGAAATTGTCTGAACCCAGACAAACTAACCAAAAGTACTTAAATGAATTAGGCTAGGAAAGAGAAATTTGAAATCTATACCTCCCTGAGTTGGGATAAAGGCAGCTACAGGGCCAGGATAGGTAAGTGGGGGCCAACAAGAAAATGGCCCCTCCACCTGGCAAATCAGAGACAAGAATAGAAGTCATGGGAGCACACTGGCTACAGCAGGAGAAAACATGGAAGCTTAGACAAAGAAGAGACATATGGGACCTCCAGGTTCCCTGTGTATAAGAGAGTAACTTAAATCTATAAAGAGCTTACCACTGAACTTGACTTAGTTGTTGGTGCCAATGTAATTCATGGAATCAAAGTAGCTTGGCTGAGCATCTGTCAACCTGAGCATTGTTGCCCAAACTTGTTCTTGGGGAAAACTGGAGAATAGAACCAAAGGAAGGTCCTCCTGCCGTATAGGGCTGACGGCTGTCACCTTACCATGCACGAGGGCCCCTCACCTTCCCATTTTCTACACAAAAATCACCAGTCTTGAGATCCACTCAAAGGATCCCACCTACCCTTTTGATGTTTGGTTTTAAAAGAATTTCCCTATCCTCATCTCTCTATTCTGTCTCAATGTGAGTGTGTCATAGATACTCTAATGTAGTAAATGAAACCATTTTTAAAATTACAAAAATAGGGGCTGGGAAGGTGGCTCAGTGGTAGAGTGCTTGCCTTGCATGCTTGAGGCCCTGGGTTCGATTCCTCAGCATCACATAAGCAGAAAAAGTGGCGCTGTGGCTCAAGTGGTAGAGTGCTAGCCTTGAGCCGAAGAGCCTAGGGACAGCACCCAGGCCCAGAGTTCAGGCCCCACGACCGGACCCCCAAAAAAAAAAATCCAGAAATAATTTGACTCTTCACCTTTTAATTCTAATTCATCTTGAGTACAAATCTTTCCTAGAGGAGTATCTGTATAGTAGAGATTAAATAGTAGAGTTATTACCTTCTATTACCAGAGTTAAAACATCTTTTTAAAAATAAGTTTAACAGGTAGAAAGAAACTAGTGGGAAAAAATTCCGTAAGGTTATCCTCTAACATTCACTCCTCTCTCGCTCTACTCCTGTTTAACTCCCTGCTGTTTTTTGAACATCAGAATAGGAGAATGGAGGGAGGGAGGGAAGGCAGAAGGGAGTCAGCTTTGCTTTCTCTCCAGGGAATATTATGACACCTATCCATCTCTGTGGCTAGTCTCCTTCTAAGAGGTTTGCCCTGACCCTATTACTTACCACCACTATTTCTTCTAGCAGCCAGAACTCCCTACCATCCCCTTAACATGATTACCTGTCCCCCATAGCATAAAAGAGGATTTATTTATTAAGTTCAATAACATAATAACTAGAACATATGACCTCCACAAAGCACAGAAGTCTGTGTCCATTTTGTTTACTTATTTATCTCCAAAGCTTAGGATGCAGTAAATACTCAATAAATATTTTTTAGTAAATAAATGGCCACATGGATCTTAACTCCCAAGGATAGAAATTTAATAAGAGTTCTACCAGGTTATGCCTACATGTAGCCTTGTTTTTCCTAATCATGATTTGCTCATAGGTCAGGTTCTCAGGATACATTTTCTTTTTGATAATTTATCTCTCTTGAGGAATCATCTAGAGGGAAGTATTCCTCTTTCTCAAAAGGTTTTAGGAAGAGCATCAACCTTTGCCCTTAAGTTCCATTGAAATTCAGTTTACTGTGGAAGAAATACAGATTAGAAAAAATCAGGCCAAGACGCTGTTTCTAACATCAAACCATGTCTAGATGGTAAAGAAATAAATAATATTAAAGAAAGATCATCTTTTCACTTGGGCCAAGCAGTAACTTTCTTGAAGCTGCCCAAAATAAAAATGGTTGATTTACTATTACTCCTGCCAGATATTGTTTAAAATTACTATGGAGAAAGTGTAGATAATGAGGAGAGGCCCAGCTCAAGAAATCCATGAGATGAGGAAACAAACAAACAAACCACTACGTCTGTCAATATTTAGGCTTCTAAAACAAAATGTCAGAGTAAGAACCATGTGAGGAGCAGCAGCAGTTTATGTCTTCCAGTTTTAAAGTCTGATGAAGTCCCATTTCCTCTTCACAGGAGCATGCTGGAGCCTCTTTAATAGAGCAACTAATCCCATTCAAGAGGGGTCAGGCCTCCTGACCTAATCACATCCCAAAGCCCCACCCTTTAACACTGTAACCATGGTTAATCAGATTTTAACACAGACATTTAGGAGGAAAGGGCCTCTTTCACACCGTAGCACTACTTTAAAGCTTATGATTCGGCTTCTCAGGCTTTCCACAGCCAGCACACAATCATGCCTGAAAATCATGAGGTTCTTTTCCTCCCACCATTGCTGGCCATCTCTTAAGAGAAGCCACATGTTGGTCAAAAACAACAACAAATAGCTTTAGAAGCTGTAGTCACAGGCTGGCCATGAACTGGATTTGCATTGTTGCCTCAAAGACTTTTCTTCTTTGTATGTATGGGGCTTTGAATCAAATGCAAATCCTTACATATGCTAAGCAAGCACTCTATCACTCAGCCATACCCCAGCTCCAAAAAGTATTCTTACAGTTTGTGTTAGCTTTCTGTTACTGTGACAAAAAAACCTGTGATAAATCAACTTATACATTTGATCATATGGTTTCAGTCCATGGTTTTTGGACCTGTAGCAAGCCAACAGATTGGATTTGGAGCACATGGTAGAGGAAGTTGCTTACTACAAGACAGATTGGAACCAAAAGAAATAAAGATATGGCTGGGTGCCAGTGGCTCACACCTGTAATCCTAGCCACTTAGGAGGCTGAGATCTGAGGATCATGGTTCAAAGCCAGCCCAGGCAGGAAAGTCCATGAGACTCATCTCCAATAAACCATCAGAAAACCGGAAGTGGCACTGTTGCACAAAGTGTGATAGAGAGCTAACCTTAAGTTGAAGAAGTGAAGGACAGCGCCCAGACCCAGAGGTCAAGCCCCATGACTGACAAACAAGAAGCAGAAGCCGAGGAAGCTGAAGAAGCTGAAGCCGAAGAAGCAGAAGGAGCAGAAGGAGCACAAGAAGAAGACGAAGAAGAAGAAGGAGAAGGAGAAGGAGAAGAAGGAGAAGGAGAAGGAGAAGAGGGGGAGGGGGAGGGGGAGGGGGAGGGGGAGGGGGAGGAGGAGGGGGAGGGGGAGGGGGAGGAGGAGGGGGAGGGGGAGGAGGAAGAAGAAGAAGAAGAGGAAGAAGAAGAAGAGGAAGAAGAAGAAGAAAGGAAGATATGGAGAGGTCCCAATATCCACTTCAGTAACAGACCCCCTAGCCTAACTTCCTCTCACTAGGCCCCATCTCTTAAAGTGCTCTACCACCTTTGAAAAGCACTCAGGGTCAGGATCTAAGGCTTTAAACTTCAACCTTTAAGGGGCAGTTATCGAAGCCACAGCAAAGTTAGCATCCAAGTAGTGTTCTATTTTACATGAAAGTCTGTGACAATTTATCTCCTATAGTTTCAAAAATTGTTTGCTTAGTACAAAATATCATTCTTAGTGTACCTTTTGTGTGTGTATTATTTGCTTTCTCCTTGGACACTGGCCTCTTCCACTCTTCGGTAGACTCCCCAAAGTCAGGAATTAGGTCTTGCTCAATTTAGTATCCTACATGCTAGACCTATGGAGGTTCTCAGAGGGTATTGGTTTAAAGGTTGACTGGATGGATGGCAATGCTGTATGTTGCTAAGCCCTAACTTGGTTGTATTTTTTCCTCCCTCAAGGACTTTGGCATTATGTTCCTGCACCACCTTGTAACTATTTTCTTGATTACCTTTTCATATGTCAACAATATGGCCCGAGTAGGAACCCTGGTCCTCTGTCTTCATGACTCGGCTGATGCTCTTCTAGAGGTAAATATTTCCATCATCTTTAAGAGTAAGAAATCAAGGACTCTTGAAATGCTTACAATCATGTATTCTTCAATGTTATTATGCAAGATGGTGCTTTGAAACTGAGGAATATTTATTTTTTGGTTAAATTAATAAAAATAGGACCTTCAATTAATATATAAACTTTTACACAAGAAAAGTTAACCATGCTAGGATGCTTTATTAATAGAAGAATGAGAACCTTTACTATTGTACACTTAATATTTTTTACAATGAGAAGTTATTTTAATATGGTTTCTTGAATTGTAAAAAAGGCTGATTTATCTAAAAATTATATATAACCCAGTTTTGTTGTTATAATTATACATTTCAATAAAATTAAATATTTATTGCATAAATATACGTGTAGATATCTATTCCTTACCTTTTTTTTGGGGGGGGGGGTCCAGTCATATGGCCTGAACTCTAGGTGTGGGCACTGTCCCTTAGCTCTTCAGCTCAAGGCTAGCAGTCTACCACTGGAGCCATAGCGCCACTTCCAGCTTTTTTCTTTTTGCTTATGTGGTGCTGAGGAATCGAACCCAGGGCCTCATGCATGCAAGGCAAGCACTCTAGCACTGAGCCACCTTCCCAGCCCTATTCCTTGTGTTTTTACAATGAAAAATGTAGAATTGCAAATTATATAGAGAAACTGTAAAGAATTTACTACACTCAAAAAGTGTCACACTCAAAAGTTTTTTCACTTTATACTAAGAAATTTGTATAGCCAGTCAAAATTTCTAATAGAAATGGGTCTCAGAATCTATTCTAAGTTTTTATTCCTTTCTGCCTACTGCTTTACAATCTTTAAAATGTTTATTGTTATTGTAAGTATAGAAATATCCTCAAATAATGGCCTGTTACTGTAGTATAAGCCGAAAGTCTATAAATTTGAGTCTACTCATAAAAGCAATTAGTTAAGGCTTAAAGTAGATACACAGCATCTTATTAGAAACCTCTGGTGTCTAAAGAGAACAGAAAAATAGTACTAATGGACTAGATAAGTCCAATAGTACTTTGAGGCTATGGGTTTTTTTTTTAAGCTTGATTGTTACATATTTTTTTGCTTTAAGATTTTTATTCTTTTTTTAAACTTTATTTTATTTTTAAAAATGTTGTACAGAGGGGTACAGTTACATGAGTAAGGCAATGAGTATATTTCTTGTCAGCATTGTTACCCCTTCCCTTGTTGTTCTCCCACTATCCCTTCCCTCCCCCACCTCCCTCACTCCTCCCGTGCCCTGAGGTTGTAAAGTTCATTTCTAACATAGTGTCTTGTGGGTATCATTGCTGCAATGGGCCATCCGTGTCCTTGTTTCAGCAACTGTTCAACATTTATTTTATTTTTATTTTGTCAGTCGCAGGGTCTGAACTCTGGGCCTGAGCACTTTCCCTCAGCTCTTCAGCTCAAGGCTAGTGCCCTACCACTTGAACCACAGTGCCACTTCCGGCTTTTTCTGCTTATGTGGTGCTGAGGAATCGAACCCAGGGCCTCATGCATGTGAGGCAAGCACTTTACCACTGAGCCACCTTCCCAGCCCTGATCAACATATTTTTAGAGAAGAAATATATATAGTAGAAGGGAGGTTTCTTGAAAATCAATTACAATTTGGTTAAATCTTACATATACCTAGAAGTCAACATTTATGCAGCAATATACAATGTATTAATCAGTCATGTAGTCAGCCAACTTTAATTGCTGTAGAAATTGCTGGCATGATGATTATAGGGCAGCACTTCATAAAATATTGGTTGAATTATCATCTACCACTTTTATCCATAAAAGAAAAAAATTATAATAATCCAGAAATCAAGAATTCCAAGCAAATTTTCTTCATTATCTACCTGGATTTTCTTTGATATTATAAATAAGATTTGAAAAGATCTAATTAATGACACTTTAGTATGGGATCTATGGCTTGGCCAGTTCTGACAAGTTAATGCATCTGCTTATATATTAGCTATTAATGAGGAAACATAAAAGAATAATTACTTGGTTTGCCTAATACAAGAGAAGGCAGACATATTATTTTTATCACAATTTTTGGGGTTACACTCCAAGTATCCATGAAAATTAAATCCCATAATCCTGGTTTCTACTCTGAAGGTATTTCTTCTTAGGAATACATTTATCCCATTGTTTTGTACATTCCTTAAAACCATTAAATCACAACTTCTGACTATTCTGTCAGCAATCTTTTCCAGTATGACCCAGTTAACTTTCAACAGGTAGGAAATAACATTATGTATGTACGGTGCGTAGTAGGTACTATAGTTCCATGTAAAAATGTAAAAAGAAGTAATCGAGCAAGATTCTGCAAAATTCTCCTACTCTTAAAGCCATCTTAAAAAGTAAGAGCAGAGCCGAATGCCAGTGGCTCATGTCTGTAATCCTACCTACTCAGGAGGCTGAAATCTGAGGATCACAGTTCAAAGCCAGCCCGGGCAGGAAAGTCCATGAGACTCTTATCTCCAATAAACCACCAGAAAACCAGAGGTGGTGCTCTGGCTCAATTGGTAGAGTGCTAGCCTTGTGCTGAAGACGTGAGGGACAGTGCGCAGGCTGAGTTCAAGCCCCTTGACTGACAAAAAAAAAAAAAAAGAAAGAAAAAAAAAGTGAGAGCAGATAAAGGGGTGTGGCTTTCTCCCTAACTCATATATAATGTAAACGTGGTCACTTAAGTCACTGCCATAAATTTTGAAACTACTTCTTAGAGATGTACTGAACATTAGTGACTTTCATCTAGGAAGTGACTTGGAACTTTGAAAAATCTACCAAAAAAATGGATTAGCTGAAATAACATGATCTTGATGCTTTCTTTATTTCTAAGTTTATGAGACTGAGCCAGGAAGCTGTCTCCTAGAAATATTCCTTGAGCCTATTTAAAGCAAATCTGCAGTCCAAAGTAGAAAGGAAAAAAATACTGCAGAAAAGCTCCATATTTTCTTTAGTTTGTGACCTCAGCATTTGGGACTCTGTAAAATGTTTAAGGGTTGATATAACACTTGCTATTTTGATTTGTTAGGCCAGATTTCTGTTTTGGTGTCTCTGGCTTCCTAAGATCATTCATAATGCAAAAGTTTTTTACTTTTCCTGTCTGTTTTCCTGAAACCAAGCATATAATTGAATTTCTCGAGTTGCTGAATATTTTATTAAATCTATGACAGCCCAACATTCTACTTATGGTTAATGCTGCATTTCACTCAACTTATGTGTAATTTATAAACACTGGTGCATGATGCATGACATTTTAAAGTAGCAAGCAATTTTATGCATTTGGTAAGCTGTATCTTATAGGGGACTCATGCATATTGAAGGAAGCTTTTCACTTATCAGTTTAACTACATTCATGTGTTATATTCCTACCTTTTATAGGCTGCCAAAATGGCGAATTATGCCAAGTTTCAGAAAATGTGTTCTCTCCTATTTATTATGTTCGCCATGGTTTTTATCACCACACGGCTGGGAATATTTCCACTCTGGTGAGTATACCAATTTTCTTTCTTTTCTCCCAGGAGAGAGTTGCATTTTTGACTAAGACTCTCCATAGCACAGGGTGAGTGGGATGTGGCAAAGATACAGACGATCTTCCACCTGTTTAATTACTTGCTCAGAATATGATGCAGCCATAGAAGTTTGACCTAAGGAAAGAAACATGGCATTACAATCGGATGTCAGGGAGTGGAGTTCCTTGCCAGCTTTCACAAAGGGTAGCTCTAGCAGAATCTCTTGGGATCTTGTTAGAAGTAAATATACCTGGGTGACACCCTAGATCCAATGAATCAGAAACTCTCTGGATGAGTTTAGGCTATCTATGATTTGGTGTCTGTCTTGTTGCTGATTCTGCTACATATTAAAGTTTAAAATCCACCATCCATCCTAAATACTTCTTCCCATCAGCAGTATGCAAAGCTAAAGAATATAGAAAATATAAACACCTGGGATTCTCTATGACTCCTTGATGTCTAGCTGGCTTTTGGTTCAAAGAAAATGATGACATATTTTTGATGGAATTTGACAATTCCTCCTGTAGGAAATAGGTCCAATGTTATCAATCTTTGTCTTGAAGGAATAGCCTTCCTTGATCTAGAAGAAAAAAAAATCAAAAAGAACCTCCAGTCACTCCGAATGTACCACTGGTAGGCTTTTCTTTCATGTAGAAATTGTAGATTTGTTAGTTTGTTTGTCTGTTGGAGGTATTGGAGGTTAGCACAGGGTCTCAAGATTGCTAAACTGGTATTCTATCACTTGAGTCACATCTCTAGCCCTGTTTTTGCTGGTTATTTTTGATATAGGATCTGGAAAGCTTTTCTTCCCAGGCTGGCTTTGAACCATGAGTCTCTCACTGTCAGGATTACAGGCATTCGTGTCAGATTGAAATGTTGCTTTGAATGAGAAATTCAAGCAATGAGAATTACAAAAAGTAGGGGGAGGGATATAGCCGAATGCTTAAATGGGGATGCAGGTTGACCCATTGTGATGATGAGATGTACAGGACACTATGTTGAAAAACAAACGTTACAATGTGGGGTGTGGGGGGCAGGGGGAGTTGGGGAGGTGGGGAGGGAAGTGATGGTAGGGGAAAACAAAGAAGGAGATAATAATGCTCAATACAAAATGTACTCATTACCCTACTCATGTAACTGTAATTCCTCTGTGCAATATTTTCACAATAAAAAATATATATAATAAAAAAGTAGGGAAACGAATGAGTACACTTTTACTTTTCTGTTGGGTCATCAAAATGACCATGGTAAAGTTGGGGGTCATTTAGTGAATTGTGTCTATCACCAGAATTATTAACTTCCCCCACTGACCGCCCCCCCCCCAACAGCCTTGCCTTAAGTCTTACAGCCCTTTTAGATTCTTTTAAATGCAAATCTTTTTCTAAATAGCAGTGCCAGGTGTTGACAACAGCCATTTATAAAACCTCATTTTATATCTATAATGTGAGTCTTTGTAACTTCTAAGCAAAGAATTCTTAATCTGCCTTAGAAACTCCTAAAACTACTTGTAAGGTCTATGTTGCAGGGTGCATGGAAGAATGTGTGTGTGTGTGTGTGTGTGTGTGTGTGTGTGTGTGTGTGTGTGTGTGTGTGTCTGTGGATGTGTGTGTGTGTGTGTGTGTGTGTGTGTGTGTGTGTGTACATGTCTCTGTGTCCTGGGTGCAGGGTTAATAGCTTTAATGGAGTCTCCGATATCTGCAAGTGTTTTCTCTTATCATGAAAACAGACTGAGTGTCCCCTCATACATCTGGTAGAAAGCCCTTCAGAGCATGAAGTTTTCTAATACAACACCTTCAGGTTTTCTCCTCTGCATACACAGCCTTAATCATCAACTCTCACCAACACTTGTTCTTCACTGGTCCCCTGGAATTCCTCTGGTCGTATTCTCACCACACCCTCACTAAAGCCAGAACACTGAAAATTAGTATTCTTTCCCAGCATGTCTGAGCACTGTGAGCACACCTTACTTGGTATTCCTTCCCAGCGTGCTATGAGCATTCTGAGCAGCTTTCACTGCACAGGTAATGATTCACACAGGCAGCTGCTGCCAGACTGGACCCCCCTCTTCTAAAGTAATTTCATCTTTATGTATTTCACTTATGGCTTTTTTCATACCTAATTACACAGACTACATCTACTCCTACCCCAGGAAGACCTCCTCATACTGTTTTCAGATACTGCCCTAAGCCAGTAGGCTCTTTTGAACTATGCCATGAGGTATTTATCCTGCTCAACTGGATTGGCAGATATGCTGTGAGTTTTTCAACCCACTGAAGAAAAACATTGACTGAAAGGAACTTCTAGTATCTTACGGAGAGTTTTTTGAGAATTTATGAATACAAATAGATTATCTGTGTTTTGTACATGTACTGAAGATCTCTTTGGGTTCAATAAAACCTTATCCCAACTATAGACTAAGGTGATGGGGGTAGATTGATTAAACATGAACATTTCATAAACCCATTTCTCCTTCAACTAGGAGAAGTAAAACTATTCCACCATCCAACTCTATAGCACACCCTCCCCTTACCTTCTATTTGTTGTTGTTTTTCAACACATTTGTTTGGAATCACCATTTCTTTGGAAGTACCTTCTAGGTTCCTCCTGATTATACTTGTGTTCCTTACAAACCATTAAAATGTATTTAATCGGTAGGGTGTTCTCTCTCTCTCTCTCTCTCTCTCTCTCTCTCTCTCTCTCTCTCTCTCTCTCTCTCTCTCTCTCTCTCTCTCTGTGCATGTGTGTCTGTGTATGTGTATGTCTCTGTGTGTGTGTGTGTGTGTGTGTGTGTGTCTGTCTGTCTGTCTGTCTGTCTCTGTGTCTGTGTATGTGCCAGTCCTAGTGCTTGAACTCAGGGCTTATGCACTGTACCTGAGATGTTGTGGTGAGGGCTGGCACTTTACCACTTGATCCACAGCTCCATTTCTGGCTTTTTGGTGGTTAGTTGGAGATAAGAGTATCATGGACTTTCCTACCCAGTTTGGGGACTGGCTCTGAACTGTCATCACCAGATCTCTGCCTCCTGAATAGCTAAAATTACAAGTAAGAGCCACAAACACATGTAATATAATTTTCTGACATTCTTAAGTCCACTATTTTCAACAGTCAAGGTCTCAACATAGTTCAGTGTTTAGCTGGTACATTTGAACTAGGAGGTTCAAACCCTGCTTTTACTATTCAATTAACATTTTTGTGCTGAGGTTTCAAGTCTTAAATAAGAATGATGATACCTACCTCATTGTGTTGTGACATTAATTGAGTTTAATATATCTACAGAGCTAAGAAAAATGTCAGGTTCACAGTCATTGCTTTTAAAAGTCAAAGCCAAAGTGTTGGCTTTTCTTTAAGTGACATGATTTATGTAATGTGAAAAGAGAGACTTCTCAGGAATGAGTAAGAAAAAGACCAGCCATTCAATAGAAGCATTTGACAAGGCCCTCGACAGATATAGTTCAGGAAAAAACAGATGACAAAGCCAGATGTGGTAGTGCTTATATGTAATCCCAAGAACTCAGAGGGTTGTGGCAAGAAAATCATGTTTGGGTCCAGGTGAAAGTTAGAATCTATCTCAAAAACCAAATACAAAACAAAAGGACTAGGGGCATGGATTAGGCAGTAAACTATTTGCCTAGCATTCACAAGGCCCTGGATTCAGTTGCCAATACTGCAGTTGAAAAATCTATATGAAAGGTAAAACTATAAAAAGAGATGCTTAACCTCAGCAGAAACACAAAGATGAACATTATAGCCTTGCAAACACATAGACGTCAATGCTGCTGGAACCTAAGACTGGGATGGCAGAAGTCTCATTTTAAACCTAGTGTCTTCCCCATGGTCATAATTACTTAAGAGACCTGAAATATAACTTGAAACCTCACCTCTTCTACCTTCCTTTGGAAATTCTGATTTATTTGGTGTTGTTGGAGAATGAGTATGGCTTTTCTAGGATCCCAAAGTGATTCTACTGTGCAATCATGGTATAGACCTGTCTTCAAGTGGCATGACTCTAGTCCAGCTTGTGCTATTGTAGTAATACCAAAGACATTAATGAGGGGAATGGCAGTGATATTATGCTAATATGCCATGCTAATGTATGCTAATATGTCAGTGGTAATTCTTGTTATGAATACAGTGAAAAGCAAGACACAGTTCTGGTGCCTTCTTTCTTTGCTTTGCTTTTCCTTTCTAGTTTGTAACCTTTAGAAAAGTACAGAAATGTTACTTCTGTCTGGGTTGAGAGAGATGACTTATCTCTGCATAGTTGTTCAGTTTTAACCTTTCCAAAAGAAGCATGTGTTGCTTTTGTAACTGAGTTTTTAATTTACAAAGACTTAAAGATTCCCTTCTCATACTGATAATGAACCATCTACAGGATTAGAGATTTATTTTTTCATGTATGTTAGAATATTTATATCAACTTTATTTAAATATAATTTACAAGTCATAATACTCACCCTTTCAAAGTATGCAATTTAGGGTTTAGTGGTTTGTATTATCTCATGGTGTTGTACTATCACTGCAATCAATTTTGGAATGTGTGTGTGTGTGTGTGTGTGTTGATACTGGGGCTTGAACTCAGGGCCTGGGCACTGTCTCTGGGCATTCTTGCTCAAGGCTAGTGCTCTACTCTTGAGCCATAGCATTCTTTCTGGTTTTGTTTTTGTTTTGTGTTACTTGAAGATGAGAGGTTCATTGACTTTCCTGCCCAGGCTGGCTTTGATCCACAATCCTCAAGTCTCAGCCTCCTAAGATATAATTCTAGGATTATAAGCATGAGCCATTGACACCAAGGAAGAATATTTTTATAACCCCAAAAGTTATATTCATTGGAATTCTCACCCACCCACTAGTTCCTGTAATGATTCATCTATTTGTAAGGATTAATCTATTTTCTATCTCTGTGGACTTTCCTATTTTAGACAGTTCAAATGAATGGTTTCAAACAATATGACATATTTTTGACTTGGTCTTTTCAGCTATCCTGATAATTTCAAGGTTTTTCCAAGTAGTAGAAGGTACCAGTACTTCATATTCCTTCTCATTGCTGATAATACGCTATTACGTAGATAGACCACATTTTATTTGTCTGTTTATCAGGTGATCAACAACTTTTGTGTTATTTCTACTGTTTGACCACTATGACTAGTTCTGATATTAACATTTGAGTACATGCTATGTGCAAACACGTAGTTTTAGTTCTCTTGGGCATATTCTTAGGAATAAAATTTCTAAATTACTTGGAAAATCTATGTTTAACTTTTTGAAAATCTACTAAACTATCTTCCAAACTTACAGCACCCCTCCACATTCTAACCAGCAATTTATGATGGCTCCATTTTCTCTACATAATTCCAGTACTTGCTATTGTCTGCTTTTTGGATTATATTAATCCTAGTGGATATAAAGTGGTATGTTAATAAGGTATTGATTTACTTTCAAATATGTATTCATTTTTCACTTTTATGTGGGTATTCTGGTATCTCCTTACCATTCTTGATGGGCTATTTGTTTTATTGTGATTATATTGTGACTCCAATGAACCAAGTTCTTCTTTGTTATATTTTTTATTCCCTTTGAGCTATTACCACCTTTTGGAATCACTACATTTTATCTAGATTGAAGTCATCTGCTCTGTCTGGGAATGTTCTGTCCTAATAAACTGGGAAGTAGAGACACATTTTTATGGTCCTATCTTCCTGTCTTCTGGCTTAGATATTGTCCAAAGAAGTAATGATCATTTCTCTCTAGGGGATACCTGAGGCACATCTTCTGCCTCCACATACAGGTCTGACCAGACCTGTATGTTCGCAATGTTTGCATTGTTTCTTTCTAGTAACATCACTTTCCACTGTCCCTGGCTTTGCTGTTTCTGGGACATAACTCATCCGAGTAGTGAAATTTGTGCAACCTTGGCCCTGCTACACTGGCCAGTCTTGAAGAGAGGGAAGCTAAAGTGTCAACTGCTCCTCTGGCCCATCTCCACAGTGCCCACCCTTAGCCTTCTGTTATCCCCAGCTTATGAAAGATTGAAAGATGAGAACAACCAGATTATTACCAAATAATACAACCACTATGTGAATTATTCCAATGGAAAGAGACCCTCCACTTCTAAAATACGTCCCCTCCAATTCCACACAGCAGTAAGGATGAGAGAATTCTGCTTTAGCCCATGCAATATACCTCCCAAATCTCCACCGTTTGGTACTAGTTCTGACTCTTCCTAGAGAATATTTAATAAGTAGACAAATATTTTTAGAAGTTGTCCAAAAAGAAAAGTACTCCTTACCTGACTTATCTAACTGTAACCCCTTAAATATATAAAAAGAAAAATTCTTTTGCCCCACCTACCTATTATCTTGGTCAAGATACACTATAAATTCCATCCATCTGCTTTTCTCAGGCTTTCATGTTTATCTTCTCTGATTCTTAATTTTATTGTATAAAACCTGTAGAAGTTATGGCAGCTCTTCAAAATGAATGTTTCCATTCCATATGAGTATTAATACACATTGTTTTGAATTAATATTCTTAAGATCATATTCTGTGATCATACTGACATAATCCTGTTAATAGTATCATGGATCTCATTAGTCACATGAGGGTAAACTCTCTATAGAACCATCATTTCTTTCTTCCTACTAACATAAAACTCTAGGCTTTTATATTCGCCATAGAAACCTCCTGGAAGGCATGATAATTTGTCTCTGTTTCCTATTCTTGGTAATGACATTCCTCTACAATAATTTAATGGTTATTTTTGCTGGCATGTAAGTATATAGATAGGATAACTACTTAAAGAATATCCATGATTCACTAGTTATCTAGTTTGATTATCCTTTTATCAAAGGGCATTTATGGGTTCAGATAGTGGCAGGATTAATGAATATACCAGTAGACTTTCATATCTATAGCTCTTGCAAATACATGCTTATTCATCCTATGTGATAGTGTATATAATGAGGGCCAAGTTTTCAGTGACTACTTATTATGTATTTTGAAGATTTAAAGTTACAATTGGCAGTCCTAATTCTGATAATACATATTATATACACATCTATATGTGTAAAAGTATATATTATACTACTATTAGTGAAAAGTTTATCAGATCAACATATCATTTTAATTTTGCCATCATTCAGAAAAAACTTTTAGCTTAATTATTTCCTTGCATTTAAACTTCTAATAGATTACAGCTTGTTAATTTCCCTCAACTCAAAAATCTATTTTAGCCTTTACTTTATAGTTAGCCAGTGATTGATCCTTTTGACAGTAAGCCTTTCCATTACTGAAAGTGATTGCCATTTTCATTGGTCCAAATCTCTTTCCTCCCCTCCCCATGTGTGTAATTCCTGAGGCTTCTAACAATTTCTCATGGTTTATGAAGTGGCTTGAATTTCACAAAGGGTAAAATGGTGATCAATCTTATTATAGCATCCATCACAGTGCCTTGCTCACAGTAGTGACTGAGGAATCCTTGGTTGAGTGAACCAAATACTCTTTAATGATGCAGGCTCACATCTTTCTTCTTAGTTGACCTCCTTAAGTCATGGTAAAGTTGAGTGGGAACAATGTCTGTCTTATTACACACAGAACTTAAAGCGTTTAGTCAGTGACTCACTTAGGCTTTCTCTGGACTGATTTCCTGATACCAGTTCAGTTCAACAACTCTTTACTGTGTTTTTTGGTTTTTGTTTTTTGTTTTTTTAATTTTTTTATTGTGAAAAAACTGTACAGAGGGGTTACAATTACATGGGCAAGATAATGAGTACATTTCTTATCAAGCATTGTAGCCTCCTCCTTTGTTTCTCCTTCTCATCCCTTCCAAGTCTCCCCCTGCCTCCCCACCAAAGTTGTAAAGTTCATTTTCGATATGACAACTTGTACTTCTCATTGTTGCTACAGATCCATTTGTATCCTTATTTAAATGATATGTATTTAAATGTTTTTTTTTCTTTCATGCATTTGTTTCTAACGCATTTATAAGATTATTTCTTTGTGGCTTTGTATGTCCCTCCCCCACAGTATAACCCCTGCTTTCACTGTATTTGATGTGGGTATAATTTGTGGAAGGGAAGGGGAAAAACAAGTCGTTTGTTTTTGTTTTTTGTCGGTTGTGGGGCTTGAACTCTGGGCCTGAGAGCTGTTCCTCGGCTCTTCAGCTTAAGGCTAGCGCTCTACCACTTGAGCTATAGCCTCATTTCCGGTTTTCTCATGGTTTATTGGAGATAAGAGTTTCATGGACTTTCTTGCCTGGGCTGGCTTTGAACTGCAATCTTCAGATCTCAGCATCCTGAGTAGCTAAGATTATAAGCATGAGCCACTGGCACCTGGTTTTACTGTGTTTTTTGTTTTTTTTTTATGGTAGAGTGCTATCTTCCTTATGGCCATAAAGAAATTGAGAGAGAAATAGAGAGAGAAAGAGAGAGAGAGGATATATATATATACTTGTGTGTATGTATATATATATATATATATATACACATATATATATATATATGGTAGCTATTAAATCAAAGAGTCATTTAAAAATAATTACCTTGTCATCATATCATATGACAAACATCTCTGGCCATGTGCATCATTAAAATCTAATAAACCAAAAGATAAGGGTCTGATAAGGAAGTGGCATGACATTGTTAATTAATAGAAATACTACTTACTTGAGCCGTTTATGGTGTGTGAAGATCAGGTATATAACTTCTCTATTTATCTCATCATAAGTAAAATAAAATCAGTAGTAAATACTCTACCTATCTTACCAGAAAGAGTAGGAATAGAGTGGAATACTTTATAATTTACTTCATAAACATTAAGCATTTTTCAAACTGTTGTTACTATAAAAATGGGAGTTTTATCATGAACAAGTGATATGAGGTTTTAGTTACATTTTAACAACTTCCAACTCATCTAGATTAAAGCTATATAACCATAAGCGCTTTTGAAGTAAAATTTTGAAGCATTCTCCAATAATGGGACCCACGCTGTCTTTCTTTGATCACTTCTGTTCTCAGTATTCAATGAGCATATATAATAGAGAACGTACCGGACTCTGTTACTCCCCCAGATCTCAAGTGAGGGTACCTACCTGGAACTACTGAAAGTCATAGAATCTCACAGAGTGGCATAAAGTACACATGAATGTTAGTCTCAGATTCACAAGTCTTTATGCAGCCAAGAATTGGCAGACTAGGGTTGCCAGCTCTTTTTGTGTGGCCTAGTGGTGACTTTCCACTTCCCCATACACAAGCCTGGACACAGGAAGGCTGAGGTTGTCTTGGACCTTCAGGGGCCTTCTGCTGTGTGGGCAGAAGCAGGTGCCTTCTCAGAATGTTACCACCATCGCTTTCACCCTTGCAAAGAGAGGGGTTAGTTACAGATTTTTGCTCACTGAGAGCTTCCGTAATTAAAAAAGAAGTTTCAGAAGACTCTAGATCATTCTTTTAACATTTTCCTTCCAAAGGTTGGAAATTCATCCAGCTGCATAGTGGAATGGAAGCTTTTTAAACTTTTATTTTCTGGAAATAAATTTTACCAAAGTACATGGCTTGTATGCTTTTCTGGGTAGATAATATGAAACAGATTAGCCTTGGAGATCACAAATTTGGACAAGCTGATTTTTTACTCTGAAATTTGTCTTGTTCCTGGTCTGTGTTAAGTGTATTCTTCAAGGATAAAGCATGTAACCTTAAATTCTTTAACCTGTAGGTATTTTCCATCTTAACCAATATTTATATTTATGAGCATCAGCTAATAGATTCATGAGATAGAATAGAATTGGAATAGGGTTAGAGATGGAAATAGTGTGTTGACATTGTCTCTCTTCCTTTGAACGTTATAATTTTAATTTAATTCACCATTGCAAGGCTAAACCAAGAATTTTAAAAAACGGTTTAAGCAAAGCAGTCCACTATCTGATTTTATTAAGAAAGTTTTGCTGGAACACAGCCTTGCCCAAATGTTGCATGTTGTACTGCTTTCTGCCACAGGATGTGGCTGAATAGTTGTGATAGAGTTAGGACCAACAGCATCGTCTCTCATTATCCAGTCCTTTACAGAAGTTTTTCAGGTCTTTAGCTAGCCCATGAAGAATTAGACTTGGAATTAAAGTAAGAATTAGAGTAAGAATAAAGCTGTCACAAGAGTGGTATCTTAAATATATTTAGCCTTGGAATATTCTCTAGAAGTTTTATCTACCTTTGACAAAACCAAAGTCAGATATTCTTAATACTTGGGTGGATGGTAGAACATACTCAAGTAAACTAAGTTCTTTTCCTTTTGTGACTTGAGTCAACAATGAATACAAAATCGTAGTTATACTCTACAGAATTAATGGCTTAATTGTTCTCTCTCTCCCTGTCAAACAAACTTTGGTGTCCAGTGCCCAACTTCAAATTTGTAATCAGCTCCATATCTCCAAGGATATGCATTCACACCTAACCTTTGCACAACAGTTTCTTAAACTTATTTGTATCCTGCACAATTCCAAACCATACCAAAGAAAGAGTTACTGCAAAATAAGTAAATGTTTTATTTGTTAATGGCTGTTAAATTATTATATAATATTTGAGTTGCATTTCAGTAATTTTAAAAAATGCAATATACAACACTCAATGAAATACTAAATCTTGCTCAAAGAGACTGAGACCATGTTCAAAGAAATGATTCAGACCACATTCCATTTGATAGTGGCCATAAAAGAATGACCATCAAATCACATTATATGCATTGTAGATCACATTACATGGAACCCTTTTGTGCAATTAATGTGTATAATTTTAAAAAGGGATAAAAATAAAACAAGGAAAAACATGGCTAGACTGCAGCAATTCCAGATGTTTTTAAAATTCTGAGCAATAAAGTCTAAAGATTTTTTAGATTCTTGTTCAGTGAAATACAATGCTGTGAAATGTTTCTAATGAAATGGAATTGTCCATTAACTCTAATTTTACAGCTCAGCAGTATACATTAATCAAATTAGGCAATATGTGGCATTGCTTCCCCAAGTAGAAAATGCCCTGAGTCACTTCTCTGCCTGCAAAGCTGTCATTCTCTATAATCGTAACTGGGGATCAGGAATTTCATCCAAGGCAGCAGAAGATTGTGAACCACCAAGTATTAAGGTATTTGTTAACTGTTTTGCTTGATAATAAACAAAACATGGTAATATTTCTAGTCATCAGTAAGCTAGGCTATTTCCATTCATCAGGCTGTTAACTCACCAAATGTTTTTGTTGTTACTCCATCGAAACATAAGGACCTTTTATCTCTTGTGTGCTACTGAAGAAATAACTTGAGTTAATGTGAAAGTAGTATTTGAGCCTGTCATCAGTCAGTTCAGGATATCTGTGAAGCACTGAGGGAAATTTTCTTTCTCTACAAATCTTGTAAAATCACCTACTTTTTCAGAAAGTTATAGTATGTTAGGAGCCCAAGTTGCAACATCTGCACTTTGCAAAAGAAAAAAAAGGTTAGCACCTTTCGCTTTCCATCAAGTTTGCAACATTGCCCAAAAATAAATCAGGTGCTTCACAGAAAAAGTTAAAGCTACCAGGAGGACATTTAGAAGAATCAGAGCTTGGGTGTTTCTGAGTAATGAATTAATTCGTGGAATTTGGCACATACACACACACACACACACACACACACACACACACACACACACACACACACACACACACACACACACACACACACACACACACACACACACACACACACACACACACACACACACACACACACACACACACACACACACCCTGACTCTTTCTTACTGGTCATATGATTGCTCTACTTCTCATTCAAAATTTAGTTAGATGTTTAAATTCCCTGCTTTCTGGGCAGCCACATGGCAACTTCCTGAAGCAACATTCTCATGCTATCGTTGAATGATCCATTCCTTGCCTTTCACCTACCGCCATCAAAGAGTTGAATTCCAACAAACCTGAGACATATCTCATTCTCCCTTTATAAACCCAGTACCACACACAGTATCTGAAGCTCATTGATCTTTCTATAAATCTTGGTAATTTCCTCCACACTTTGATTTGGAATTCACTTTGATGAAGGTGTTCTATCCAGACAAATACTTAGTTCACTTATTTCAGCCCAATAAAATATAACCTAAATGTTCTTTCTTCCTGAATCAGGGAGTAGTATTCTGAATGACAAAGTCCTGCTAATTTAACTTCTTTCTCCTGGAGCCATGTCTCCTACCTAATCCCCTACCACTGTTAGCCTTCCTCACGGTTAATGAGCTCTGCTGAATTTTCCTTATGAGGTAGTGTGTGAGGAGCTGGCCTTCAGTGAATCTGCAAAGGACATACTGACTTGTGACGTCTCTGGATTTTTTTTTCCGTGTGTGTGTGTGTGTGTGTGTGTGTGTGTGTGTGTGTGTGTGTGTGTGTGTGTGTCTGTGTGTGTGTAGGAGGTGAATAGTGGGGCTTGTTTTCAGGAGCTAGATGCTGTCCCTTAGCTTTATTCAATCCATCCTAGTACTCTACCACTTAAACTACAGCTCCACTTCTGGCTTTTGGGTGATGAATGGGAGGTAAGAGTCTCATAGACTTTCCTATCTGGGCTAACTTTGAACTGTGATCCTTCTATCTCAGTCACCTGAGTAGTTAAGATTATAGCTATAAGGCACTTTTGCCCAGCTTTTGTTTTTGTTTTTAACTTGATTTTTATCCATCCTTAAAAGGCCTGGAGACGATAAGGAAAGTTGGCTTTATTTCATGAACAACTAGGATCACTTATTATTTTTCTTTTCTGGCCTACCTTTACTCACAAAGAGGTAAAATAAAATGAATCTGTTTTATGCATATGACACAGAGAGGCAGATGCACTTATGTATCTGCGTGTGTGTGTGTGTGTGTGTGTGTACCAAATAGCTATTAAATATGTGCAAATACACTGAAACTAAATTTTGTGTACTTACCAATATCAAATAAATATCATAGCAGTTTCTTCCATGACTACATTAGGCTTTTCTTTTTGGTAATTAAAATTTGGTAAACTATTGGTTGCTTCCTGCTGCAATAGGAATAGAATTGATGTTTTGTTTGTTTGTTTTTATTTGTCATGGGGCTTGAACTCAGGGCCTGGGCACTGTCCATGAGCATATTCGCTCAAGGCTAGCATTCTACCACTTTAAGCCACAGCTCCATTTCCAGATTTCTGGTGGTTAATTAGGGATAAGAGTCTCATGGACTTTTCTGTCCAGATTGGCTTCGAATCACAATCATCAGATCTAAGCCTCCTGAGTAGTTAGTATTACAGGTGTGAGCCACTAATGCCCAGCAGAACTTGAGTAATTTATTTGCCATATAAATGAGGCCCTTCCTCAGAAAAAATTATATTAAGTGAAGTAAGCCAGGTCCAAAGAAACATAGGTCCCATGGTTTCCCTTATTTGTAATATCTAGTATATGTCTGAGTCAAGCAGAAAAGGTCAGATAAGGTGATATTAGGGAAATGAACCCTAAAATATGTATTCAAATTTTTTTTCCTTTCATGCGATTGTTTCTAACACCTTTATAAGATTATTTCTTTGTTGCTTTGTATGTCCCTCCCCCACAGTATAATTCCTGCTTTCATTGTATTTGATGTCGGTATAATTTGTGGAGGGTAAGGGGAAAAACAAATCGTTTAAATAGGAATACAGGTGGACCCATTGCAACAATGAGATGTACAACTCATTATGTCGAAAATGAAGTTTACAACTTTGGTGTGGGGGGGGAGGGGGGAGGATTAGGTGAGGGGTGGGGGGAGAATGGGAAGGGATGGGAAGGGGAAACAAAGGAGGAGGCTACAATGCTTGATAAAAAATGTACTCATTATCTTGCCCATGTAATTGTAACCCTTCTGTACAGTATTTTCACAATTAAAAAATGAAAATAAATAAATGAGGCCCTTCATGGTCTTGCAATTTCAGCTGGAACATTCCCACTGCATTTGCATGAAACCCCATTAGTTTCACTAGAAGCATAATAGGCTGGTACTATTAGTTACTGTAGTTTGCTGCTACAAATGGACCCAGAGCTCTATACTATCATTTAGGACTTGCTTCCCTAGGCTGTATCCTGAGGACCTTGAAAAGCAGTCAAGTAGATTTCTAGATGACCTGAGAACAGATTCTGATTGGGAAGACAGCTTCCCCTCTGCAAATTAGCACTCTGTACCTGTTCTGGTGACCATGACAGCTTGCTACTCCTAACTGATTCTACCTCTGAGAATTTCTGGGCAGTAAGAAGTAATGCACCCTCTTACTGAAGAAAGGGAAGAAATTTTGACAGTAAGATGTCAATTTCTAGAGCTGCCATTTAAGAATGATATAGAAAAACAGTAGATAAAGGAATTTTTCCTATGGTATAAACAACTCAACTCCTGCTCAGGAAAAAGACAATACATTTGCAGTGAGGCTTTCCAGCTATAATAAATGCCTCTGGTAAGCATGAAAAAAAACAGAAAGGAAAGGAGAGTATGATGAGGGTGACAGGGATCTCATCCAGGATTCTGGATTAAAACAGACATGTGTGTGACAATAAACTTTCCTTGTGTCTGATATCATTTATCTCAGGAAGAATACTCGGGCCTTCTCCTTGCACCAGTGAGAAAAATCAGTTTGAGAGTACTTTATATATTTAAAGCAACTTTCAGAAACAGACATAAATCAAATATTACAGAGGAAATTAAGGCAAAAGACACTACTGAAGCACTGGTGGTTGTGAAATCATGTGTATGGGGGGGCTCTTCTTTATCTGTAAAATGGGAGAAATTGAATAAATATCAGATGTGTCCTAGTTCTGAAATTTCAGGAGAGTTGGTGTCCTTCTATGAAGAACTTTTGTGTGTTCATGTGTGCCAATACTAGGGCTTGAATTCAGGGCCTGGCTGCTGTCCCTTTGTTTTTGCACTCAAGGCTGGTGCTGTACCACTTGAGTCACAGCTCCACTTCTGGTGTGTGTGTGTGTGTGTGTTTAATTGGAGATAAAGATCTCATGGACTTTCCTGGTGATTGTTAGATCTCAACCCCCTGAGTAGCTTTGATTACCAGCACAAGCCACTAGTACCTAGCTCAGCAGAACTTCATATGAAGTGATCCCTGCAAGGGATTTATAGAGAAGTAGAAAGTGGTTGGTTTCAAGACATAGGAAACTTGTTTTTAAAGCTGGAAGTATATAGAAGAAAAGAAAGAAGATGATTGTCAGTCATTGGCTGGGCCTTGGCTCAAACATTGGGCAGGTGCAAAGGGAGCTGTCACTGAAGGCTGCCCGCTGCCTGCCCTCTGCATGGCTCAGTGATAAGCCATATCCTGAAGGGGATCTGAGTGTTTTATGTTCCATACCTTATGCCAGTATAAATCAGAGGCTAATACTGAATCATACCAATGAACCAATCAAGTAAGGACAAAAATCTCACACATCAAAGTGGCAGTGTCTGGCCATCTATTGGGGAGACCAGATGGCATTTGGGTAGTATGCATTGCTTTGCTTCCTTCATAAAGCTTTTATCCTGACAAATAGTGATAATAAAGAACTTACCATATTTGAAACACTCTAGTTTAAGGTTGCTTAGCAATGGGACAAAATTGCGGGGCGGGGGGAAGCAATGGGGTTTAAATTTAGTGATATGCATAGACATCTGGAGCATATTTGGGAATAATGAAAAGGGGGCAGTTTATCTCATGCCTCTTTTATGAAATGAATGTGGGAGTCAAGCTACTGACTTTATAGCGTAAGACAGTTATTGTCAATTTTTTAAAAAATTCTCCCAGTTACATTTAATCACTATTCTGGCATATGACAAGGTCGACTTTCAGCTCCTTAAGCATAAGGAAAAAATAAAGATTAGGTCTTAAACTTAGAAGTAAGTCATGCAAAAACCAAAGCATTTGAACACTTAACCCTCTTCTCATAGAAAGCAGATCTTTACTAAGTATGTGTGCTTTTTTTTGCTACCAACACTGGTATGTCTCTCCCCTCCTTAACTGAACAGTGAGAACACTATGATCATCCAAGCAACAGAGACTGTCTTCTAATGTTTTCAACAAATTTCTTCCAGACCCCACCACCTCCTCCACAAAAATACGAAAGTATATATAAATAGGAACTAGCTCAATTGAGGTCATGGTAGGTTTAGATCTATGTGTTGTTGTACCTGCATCCCTCAAGTACAGCAATGTATAGGTTATACTTGCTGAAAATTTGTTCATGGATAGTTTTCTCTTCTGTGGGAAGGGTGGCACTCAACACTTTAAGTCTGCCTCTTTTGTTTAAGTGGTGGAAATATCTATAATCATTTGGCCTCAGTCTTCCAAGTTTGTGATTTCAGACTGAAGCCATATCTTGGTGTAGGGTATCAAGTGCTACTGAAATTTTAGTCACCAATAGAACTTCTGAAATACTTTTCTAGGCTGGAAAAACTTAGAAAGAAAGGAAAGGAGGTATAGAAAGTCTAAATAAACTGTGAAAACAAAATTTAATATAATAAAAGCCAAATATCAAGTTAATGTTGAATGAAATGTAAATGAAATGATTGAATATGATTGATCATAGAAATCCAGAAGGCATCTGCTTTCAGTAACTTCCTCAAAGTAACCCAAAGTGGAATTTATAGTCTTTGCATTTGGAGAATAGCACGTGAAAGGACCACCAATCCAAGAACCAGTGGGAAAACCCTTGGCCCTTCATCAAAAATAAAATGATGAAAAAAGGTGCATGTATATGTAAGATATCTATTATTTTGACTATTGTCTGTTTCTCAAACTATTACTCCAATAAAAGAGTGGCAAAGGAGATGAGAAGTATACACATGAATACATGCAAAAGAGTGTATACATATGTATGTCTGTGTGTATGTGTGTGTTTATGTGCATTGAACTCGTGTTGGTAAAAGATATTGGAAAGCTAGTCTAGGGGCCATTTTTCAAATACACAATTAAAAAAGATAATGAGGAAATAGTATTGAATCAGCAGTTAAGAAGCCTGTTTTAAGTTTTAATTTTGATACTACTCAGTGAACTTGATCAAATCACGATTCTTCTCTCTAGTTGGTACCTCACTGTAAGTGAGTATAGGTATAATAAAAGTTTCTTTCTGTGTATTAAATAGAGTATATGTAAATTTTTCTTGAAGAGCCCTATCACTTCAGCGAAGTCTTGAGGTGTAAAATAGGATCATGGTCCAAGCCATCCCAGGCAAAACCCAAGATCCTATCTTAAAAATAACCAGAGCCAAAAGGATATGACTCAAGGGGTTTAACACTTGCAAGAGTGAAGCCCTGAGTTTAAATCTCCTAGCACAACCAAAGAAGTTTAAAGTCTAATATAGCACTGTGTCTAGTGCACTTGCAAATGGTGACCCACAAATGTAGTGGAAGAACTTACCAGACATTGGCTGGCTTTAGATGAGGAAGAGGAAGAGGGTGAGGTGGGATGAGGGAGAGGAAGATTCCTTCAGGGAAAAGGAAGTGTGGGTACTCACATTACACTAACCACAATTAAGACTAATTCAGCTGCATGGCATTGTCAAAGACAAGAACTATCTCCTCATAGCTAGTATTATTTCTTCCCAGTTTTCAGATGCATGTATAAAGATAACACGGGCCAGGCTAGGGGCAACATGGTGGATGTGCTGGTGACATATTCCTCTTGCTTGCTCTTTCCCATCAGCTACCTTTACTCTCATGTCTTGTCCTCAGAAACTATGACTTTTCTTCGGTGTGAGAGGGAATTTTACTTTTTTTAAAGTAGTTGCACAAAGCAGTTTCCCATTTAACAAAGCAGTTTATAAACAGAAAGCATCTTGATCAATGTCACCCCTTTCAACATTCTCTCATCCCTCCTCTTCCTTCCCCCTCCCTTACTCTTCTTAATTCTGTAAGATATGCATTGACTTTGTCATTCCATTTTCTCACTCTCCTCTCCTTCATTCCATGACAGAGTCCTTTCTGAGTAATGTCTGGCTCTGACTCTGTACTTCAGTAAATTTGTATACAGTGTGTGGTAGGGGATTAGTTAGTGACTATGCCATGTCTTTTCAGCACAATTTTTCTGTTCCCTGTGAAGAGCTATCACTTCCCTTATCTCTGGCCCTTGACCTTTACATGACCTGAAAGCATGCCAGCCTCTGAAGAGGTTTGAGCCATTGTGACAGAGACCAAACTAAGGAACAGTACAATAGCATCGTTCCTGAGAGCTGTGTTCATTTTGAATGCCTCTGCAATCCATAAGAGGGTCTGAGGAAAAAACACAATGGAAACCTTTGAAGTCTGATTCAATTAAACACCTCCCAGGAGAGGCTGAGTGCCAACAATGGATAATTCAATATTGGCTCAGACAAAGATACTTCATCCCATAAATGTCCTTTTGTCTCTAATGTGTAAGGAAAAATAAATAAATCTAAATCAACCTTTTGAATAAAATGGTATTTAGGCTGTTTGTTGTTTTTTTTAGAGTACAAGCTCTCAGATTCTTTTTTTTTCTTTAATGCCAATATTCCTAAGAAAATCATTACAAGAGATGATAAATGACTGGTTGGAATAACTAATTATTGGGAAATCAACATTGAAATCATGCATGAAAAGATCCTCATCTGTGAGCCTTGGCAGGGCTCAAGAAGGAATGATAGTTGAGGCTGCAGCAAGGGTGTGGGGGCCGTGATTTTGTTCTTTGCCTTCTGTGTACATAAAGGAATGTGATGGGCACCATCTCCTCTCCAAAAAGGGAATTCAAAGGTAGGCAGCATTCAAGGAACAAGCTGTTTCTCTTTGTCCTAAAAGTACAGTGGAATAGCCAATTGCATATGGATAATTTATAAACAGCCTTTGAGCTGTTTGTAGGGAGATGAGCTGTGTCTCTTCAGCTGGATCTGTGTAGGATGAATGGGTGGGTGAGGATTATTGTCAATGTTTTGAGGTCTGATAATGGCATTGTGGCTGACATCCATAGTGGTCAAATGATAAAGTATCAGAGAATCAATTTGAAATGATGAGGGAGGAAAAGAGGAAGAAATAAAAACACAATAGCTGAATTAATTACTGTACAAGCTTCTCCCAAGCCTGTATTTAGGAGGTGAGTCATTGTACTATTTTCCTTCTTTTCATATATATATATATATATATATATATGAAATTTACAATAATAAAAATAATCCCTAAATATACAGATTAACTATGTTTTACATACATTTTCAAAGACTTGATGATATGAGTTATTTGACTGAAGACAGGATTCCTTCTCTGGCAAATGAATTTGGGATGGGAATCAAAGTGTCACTTTCTGCTAAGTTTCTTCTCCAGAATTCATCGCTTTTGGTCAAAAAGAAAAAGTGTCAGTCAGATGTGTGATATGATGTTGGCAGATGGTATGAAAACTTTAAAAGACAGATGGGTGATTATTGAAAAGATAACATTCCTTCTTAGGAATGAATGAGAATATTGTCTCTCATATTTCTGGTATATATCTCAACTATTCTTGTTTATACTGACTATTTTAGTGTCATGATTTATGTACTATGCTGAGACTATTCAGAGAGATTAAAATTATGATAGCCACTTAGCCAGTTATGGTGTTACACACAGTCCCAGCCTGCAGGATGTAAAAGTAAAAGGATCATGAGTTTTGTACTAATTGGAGTACATAGTGAATTCCAGGCCAGAAAACAAGACCCTGTTAAACAACAACAACAACAACAAACATCCTTACACTTGTATCTTAGTGTTAATTATTTTTTAAATTTAATTTAATTTTATTTGTGAACATACTGTACAGAGGGGTTACAATTACCTGGGCAGGATAATGCGTACAATTCTTATCAAGCATTGCAGCCTCCTCCTTCCTTTGTTTACCCATCCCTTCCCAGCCTCCCCCCCCTCCCCCTAACCAATCCTCCCCCCCTCCCCTCCCCTCAGCACCGACGTTGTAAAGCTCCTTTTCAGCATGACAATTTGTACTTCTCATTGTTGCAACAGGTCCACCCGTATCCTTAAACAACTTGTTTTTCCCCATCTCCTCCACAAGTTATACTGACATCAAATATCATGAAAGCAGGGGTTATACTGTGGGGGAGGGACATACAAAGCAACAAAGAGATAATCTTATAAATGCATTAGAAACAAATGCATGAAAGAAAAAAACATTAAAATATATACCTAAGGGTTCATTTTCCTAACATCATATTATCTGACCTTTTCCGCTTGACTCATACCTACACTAGGTATTCCAAATAAGGGAAACCATGGAACCTATGTTTCTTTGGGCCTGGCTTACTTCACTTAATATAATTTTTTCCAAGTTTTTCCATTTCCTAACAAATGGGGCAATGTCATTCTTTCTGATGGAGGCATAGAATTCCATTGTGTATATATACCACATTTTCTTGATCCATTCATCTACTGAGGGGCATCTGGGTTGGTTCCAGATCTTAGCTATGGTAAATAATGCTGCAATAAACATAGTTGTGCTGGTAGGTTTAGTGTGGTCTTGTTTGTAAACATTTGGGTAAATGCCCAAAAGTGGGATTGCTGGGTCATAGGGGAGATCTATGTGAAGTCTTTTGAGGAACCTCCATACTGCTTTCCAAAGTGGTTGAACAAGTTTACATTCCCACCAACAATGAAGTAAGGTTCCTTTCTGTGCACATCCCCTCCAGCATCTGTTGTTGTTAGAGTTCTTGATTTTTGCCGTTCTAACTGGGGTGAGGTGATATCTCAATGTTGTTTTGATTTGCATTTCTTTTATGGCTAGGGATGTAGAACATTTCTTCATGTGTCTATTGGCCATCCTTCTTTCTTCTTCAGAGAAGTTTCTCTTTAAGTCTTTAGCCCACTTATTTATTGGGCAGTTGTTTCTTTGAGGATTTGTTGTTGGGGGGTTTAATTTTTTGAGTTCCAAGTATATTTTAGATATGAGACCCTTGTCCGTTGTATGCCTAGTAAAGATCTTATCCCAATCCGTGGGCTTTCTATTGATCTTGCTAGCTATGTCATTTGCCCTGCAGGAGCTCTGCAACTTTATGCAATCCCATTTGTCCAACCTTTCTTTGATTTGTTGTGTTTCTGGGTCTCTATTCAAAAAATTTCGGCCTGAGCCAAGGAGACCTAGGGTTTCTCCTATTCCATCCTGTAATGTTTTCAGAGTGTCTGCTTTGAGTTCAAGGTCTTTGATCCATTTGGAGTTGATTCTGGTGCAGGGTGATATATAAGGATCTAGCTTTAGTTTTCTACAAGTGATTAACCAATTGTGCCAGCACCATTTACTGAAGAGGCTGTCTTTCTTCTATTCTATTGTTTTAGCTCCCTTATCGAAGATTAGATGGCTATAGGTCTGTAGGTTCATTTCTGGGTTTTCAATTCTATTCCATTGGTCCTGAGGTCTGTTCTTATGCCAATACCAAGCTGTTTTGATTGCTATGGCTTTATAGTAGAGTTTGAAATTTGGTATTGATATTCCTCCAGCAGTGTTCTTTCCTTTGAGGAGCGTTTTTGCTATTCGGGGTCTTTTATTGTTCCATATGAATTTTTGGATTGCCTCTTCTATTTCCTTGAAGAATGAGGTTGGAATTTTGATAGGTATCGCTTTGAATTTGTAGATAGCCTTGGGAAGTATTGCCATTTTCACGATGTTAATCTTTCCAACCCAGGAGCATGGGAGGTTTTGCCATTTTCTAAGTTCTGTTTTGATGTCCTTTTTCAAGATTTTAAAGTTTTCATCATAGAGGTCCTTCACTTCTTTGGTTAAGTTAATTCCTAGGTATTTTATTTTTTGTAGGGCTATTACAAATGGAGTTGCTTTCCTAATTTCAGCCACACTTTTCTCATTGTTGGCATACAGAAAAGCCATTGATTTTGGGGGGTTAATCTTATACCCTGCTACTTTGCCAAAGTTTTGAATCAGCTTGAGTAATTTGGGAGTGGAGTCTATGGGATTCTTTAAATACAAGATCATGTCATCTGCAAAGAGGGAGAGTTTTATTTCTTCTTTCCCTATTTGGATCCCCTTTATGTCTGCATCTTGTCTTATTGCTGTAGCTAGGCATTCTAATACTAGATTGAAGAGAAGTGGAGAGAGTGGGCATCCTTGTCTTGTTCCTGAGTTAAGAGGAAATGGCTTTAGTTTTTCACCATTGAGTATAATGCTTGCTGTAGGTTTGTCATATACAGCCTTTATTGTATTGAGAAATGTTCCATGGATTCCTAATTTTTCCAAAACCTTCATCATGAAGGGGTGTTGGATCTTGTCGAATGCTTTTTCTGCATCTATTGAGATAACCATGTGGTTCTTATTCTTGCTCCTGTTGATGTGATGAATAATTTTAATTGATTTGCGTATATTGAACCAGCTTTGCATCCCTGAAATGAATCCTGTTTGATGGTGGTGTATGATTTTTTGGATGAATTGTTGAAGTCAATTGGCCAAAATTTTGTTGAGAAGTTTTGCATCAGTATTCATCAAAGAAATGGGTCTATAGTTCTCTTTCTTTGATGAGTCCCTGCCTGGTTTTGGGATGAGGGTTATGATGGCTTCATAGAATGCATTCGGTAGTGAGCTTTCTCTTTCAATTTCATTGAAGATTTGGAGGAGTATTGGTGTGAGCTCTGCTTTGAAGGCCTTGTAAAATTCCACTGTAAAACCATCTGGTCCTGGACTTTTCTTAGCTGGGAGGTCTCTTATTGCTGTTTCTATTTCAATGCTTGATATGGGCCTGTTAAGATAGTTTAACTCATCTTGGTTTAGTTTTGGCATGTCAATATTTGCTAGGAAAAGGTCCATTTCTGTCAAATTCTCAAACTTGTTAGCATAAAGTTTTGAGAAGTATTCCCTTATAATATTCTGAATCTTGGTTGTTTCCGTGGTGATGTTTCCATTCTCATCTCTGAGTTTATTAATTTGGGTGGGTTCTCTTCTTTTTCTGATAAGATTTGCTAAGGGTCTGTCAATTTTGTTAAGTTTTTCGAAGAACCAACTCTTTGTTTTGTTGATTCTTTCTATAGTTTGTTTGGATTCTAATTCATTTAATTTTGATTATTTCTTTCCGTCTACTGGATTGGGGTTTATCTTGCTGCTCTTTTTCAAGGAGGTTTAGATGTGTCATTAAATTGCTAGTTTCAGATCTCTCCAATTTGTTGATGTAGGAGCTCAGAGCTATAAACTTGCCTCTGAGTACTGCCTTTGCTGTGTCCCAGAGGAGCTGGTAATTTGTGTGTTCATTTTTGTTGAATAGCATGAACATTTGAATTTCCTTTCTAATCTCTTCCATGACCTACTCATGATTCAGCAGTGTGTTGTTCAGCCTCCATGTGATACCGGACTTTCTTTGGTGGCTTTTGGTGTTGAGTTCTAATTTTATTCCCTTGTGGTCAGACAGGATGCAAGGTATAACTTCAATGTTTCTGAATTTAGACAAGTTTGCTTTGTGGCCTAAAATGTGGTCTATAAAATGTGCTGCTGAAAAAACGTGTATTCTGATGCTGCTGGGTGAAATGTTCGGTAGATGTCTGTTAAGTCTAGTTGATCTATGCAGCTGTTTAGATCTGTGGTTTCTCTGTTGAGTTTTTGCTGAGTTGATCTATCTAGTGGGGAGAGTGGTGTGTTAAAATCCCCAACAATTAATGTCTTTGGATCTATATGGGATTTGAGGGAAAGTAGTGTTTCTTTGATAAATTTGGGTGCTCCATTGTTTGGCGAATAGATATTTAGAATTGTAATATCCTCCTGAAGGAGAGATCCTTTAATTAGTATGTAGCGACCTTCTTTATCTCTTCTCAGGAATTTTAATTTGAAGTCTATTTTATCTGATATTAGGATTGCAACTCCTGCCTGTTTATGGGGGCAGTTTGCTTGGTAGATTTTGTTCCAGCCTTTAATATTGAAAATGTGTTTGTTTTTACTGGCAAGATGTGACTCCTGCAGGCAGTAGATAGAAGGGTCTTGTTTTTTAATCCAACTAGACAGTCTATGTTGCTTAATTGGAGAGTTCAGTCCATTAACATTAAGAGATAGGACTGAGAGGTATTTGGGAGTTCCTGCCATGTTATCCACCTTCTTGGGGGCTGTGAAAACTGGGTTCTTCCTATGGTTCTTGGATTCTCAGTTTGGGTGTAGTTTCTTGGCCTTTATTGCGGTCTTGTTGGTTTTCTATGTGTAGGACATCTTTAAGAATCTTTTGTAGGGCTGGTTTGGTGGAGATGTATTGTTTCAATTTTTCTTTGCTATGGAAGGTTTTTATTTGTCCTTCAGTTATGAAGGAGAGTTTAGCTGGGTACAGTATTCTTGGTTGATAGTTGTTTGTTTTTAGGGCATGGCATACATCATTCCAGGCTCTTCTTGCTTTGATTGTCTCTGCTGAGAAATCTGAGGTGGTTCTAATTGGTTTCCCTTTATAGGTGATTACCCTTTTCTCCTTGACAGCTTTAAGGATCTTTTCCTTGGTCTGAGTTGATCCTGTGTGGATTATAATGTGACGGTGGGATGTCCTATTCTGGTCTGGTCTATTTGGGGTTCTAAAAGCTTCTTGTATCTGAATAGGCCTATCTTTTTGTATGTTTGGGAAGTTCTCTGCTAGGATCCTGTTAAACAAATTTCCTAGACCATTAACTTCTGTTTCTAGATGCTCCTCTACACCCATTATCCTTAGACTAGGCCTTTTGATGGTGTCTTCCAGGTGTTGGATAGATCTATCATATTTCTTGGACTTGTCTTGGATGGTTGTATGTTCTTTCTCTATAATATCTAGGCTGTCTTCAATCCCTGAGATTTGATCTTCTGCATGGTCTAACCTGCTGTCAAGACTCTCTACTTTGTTTTTTATCTCTTTTCCTTCTGATTGGTCAGCTTTGATGGCTTCAAGTTCTTTGTTGAAGCTCTGTTTTAGGTCTTGTATGAATTTCTTTACTTCCTTAATTTGGTGTTCAGTGCTTGTTCTCAAATCACTTAGTTGATTGGTTATGGTTTCTTTGGACTCCCATTCCTTCTGTTGGGTTCCATTCAGCATTCCCTTTGTGGTCTCCCTGACTTCCTTCAGCTCTTTGTTAATGGATTCCATGAATGCCTTTAGTGATCTTTGTGTATTCTCTACCTGGTCTCTCAATTCCTGTATTACTCTTTGATTAGCTTCCTCCCGTTTGTGGGATTCCTGCAGTTCTCTTTCCTCCCGTTCGTGGGATTCCTGCAGTTCTCTTTGAGTGTTCTCAGCCTGCTCATGCCATTCCTCCCTTTCTCTTTGGGTATTCTCAAGTTATTCACGCAAATCCTGTATCAGTTTTTGAGTAGCTTTCTCACGCTTATGATATTCCTGTATAAACTTTTGGGATGCCTCCTCTCTCTCCCTATCACGCTCATACAGAGTCCTTTGTAAGTTGTCAAACTTCTCATTTATCGTGTTTGCCAGCAGTGTTTGTAGAACTATTTGGGAACTCTCCTCTGGATTATTCATTATCTGTTCTGACCCCTGATTATCAAGATTGGGAATTGAGATACCCGGATTTGCCATTTTTCTTGTGTTTTTCCGGCTTACTCTGCCCATTTGAGATGAAAATAGCACCAGTTTTGTGCTAGAACACTATCTTAAGGCAACCATCAACCAAAGTTTGCATTTGTACAGTCAATAGTCTACAGATACAATCTAGTTCAACATCAAACAACTATATATTAATGGGCTTTGAACCGCAGAGAAGAATTTGGAAAACCAGAAATTATTAGGGTTAGGGAGAGATGTGGGTAAAAAATAGGAATAGATTGGTGTGGGGAGGCACAGGGAGAGTTAACTATGTCCTAATTCCAATGCAGGAAATAGGTTGGGTAGGATGCAAGTAGAGAGAGAGAGAAAAAGAAGAAAGGGAAAGGGAAATGAAAAGAGACCAGAAAAAAAATAGAAACGTAAAAATTAATATATTATTGAGATGACCCTCTATTTAGAGAGGAATGTGACTATATTGAGAGAAGGGGAGGGACATAGAGGAGAAGTGAAAAACTTAAAAAAATGCTTAAAATATTATATAGGTATAAAGAGGTAGTACTGCTATTAAGGAATTTAAGTCTCAGAGGTTTTGAATTGAGTAATAAATTTGTGGATTAAGTGTGTACACAATGGGGGATAGGGTCTACTAGTTAACTACGGGTTTATCTGAGGATGTGCAGGACAAGAGTTAAGTCACATAAGGAAGATCAAAAGAGAGGAAAAGGTGAAAAGGATAAGAAAGGGAGAAAAAAGATTAGAAGTTCAGTAGAGCTAGACAAAAAACAAGAAGATAATTAAGAAAGAAAGAAAAGAGAAAGAAGACAAGAAAAGAGGAAAACGCACATTCACATATTCCTAAAATAAAAATTATAAGAGGGAAAAAAAAGTTACTGGAAAACAATTATTTTTTCAAAAAAGGCAAAAATTAAAGATTAATAAAAGTTTTAGAAAAGGAAAAAAAATTTATATATATAAGGTACCGAAAAAAAAAAAAAAGAAAAAAGAAGAAGAAAAAAAAAAAGTTCTTTGATTTTTTTTTTAATTTTTTTGGGAGGGGTGGGAAGAATCCTGTATCTCCCTTTTGTCTGTAACCAGCCTCTTGTTGGAGTCTCTGGTCAGCTTGAGGTCCTGTGGCTGGATTGGTTTCTTAAGTCAGTTTGTTCGAACAGGCAGAAAAATGCTCTGCTTTACCCAAGATTTTGAGATCCCCCTCCCAGGTTAGTTTAATGGGAGGGTGATCTGCTTTGAGAATCACAAAAGAGGGGGATGCAGTGATGAGGCTAGGTTCTGGGTAGAGTTGAGGCCTTTCAACATACAGTAGCTTTTCCCTGGGGCTATTTTGTGAAAAACTCACAGAGCCCAGCCTGGAGCCATTCTCAGGGTTTCTGTTTTTCAATTGATTGTGGAGGCTGCTAGAGGGAGGGGCAGCCTCTGGCTTTGGTTACCCAGTGAGGAAAGCCACTCCAATGGCTAGCCCCTGAGCTGGGTGACTTTTCCCTGGATGGAGCTGAGTCTGGCAGGTCACTTCACCGTTAAGTTCTTGTGACCTGCTAAATGACTCGTTTTATTCCAAGGCCTGAGTTGGAGCTGGCAGCTCCTCCGAGCTTTGTCAGTATCCAAGATGGAGATCACCGGTGCTGGGGGGGGGGGGGGGGAGGGGTGGCCTTCCCTCCTCTGCTCCCTGAGAAGGAGTGAGGACATCGGACTTCTACTCACGCCGAGTCTTGGATCCTGGGTCGTCTCTGGTCTGCAAACTGCAGGATGAAGATGTCCGCTCCTTGTCGGTTCTTACTGGTGTTGAGTAGAATCCTCTCGCCTGCTGCGTCTGGCTCCTTCGTCCCGGACTCTCTGTGTGAGCGCTCAGGTATGGCCGCGGCTGCAGTCGGCTCCGCGACCCTGCAGCCACCACGGCGGCTGCTGGCAAGCGCTCAGATGTGTCTCCTTGCCTTGGCTTCCCCTCTCTTGTCTAACTCTCTGTCCTGTGATGGCACACTTGGTGTGATTCTCTGGCTTAGGACTGTTCACTGGAACTCTAAAACTGCTTTCTATGCGAGAGCTTGTTCAGATTCCAGCTTCTCCTCCGCCATCTTCCCGGAACCTCCTTAGTGTTAATTATTAATTATGGTTCCTCAGATTAGAATTGAAATATGTCAGATAATCCATTAAGGTATAGAATTTGAAGAAAATATAAAAAGAGAACATTATAAATTTGAGTTTGTCTCATAGTTGTTTTTTTTAAATCATGGTTTTGTCAAGGAAAATGTCATGAGATTCTTTTTTGTGTCAAAGGTAAATGATCAAAAGCATACTCAGGGCTGATCACTATAGATACAAATGACTATGACTCCCCTGTCCCTGCTTAATATGCTGACAGTCCAGTTCTAATAAAGGATCACTGGCTTTAACCCACAGCAGATAGCCAGAATAGTGAACAAAAAGGGAATGTTTTATAATGGGAGGGCTGTAGGAGTTTTGAGCAAGAAACTGAGAAAATAATATTTGAGCTGGGCCTTGTTGAATGAGTAATCAGTATGTGGGGGAAGGGCAGACAATCCTAAAGTAACACTGTGATCAAAAGCAGGGAGATAAGAACAGGCATGATTGATAACCTCCTTCTAACCAAATCTGGCCACATGATTTCACTACTCCTATTATCGTTTTCTTTGTGATTATTAGAAATACAGTCTCCTGAAGAAACTCAGTATGTCTCAGAACCTGCCTCAATAGTTGGTGGTGGTTTAGAGTGGAATGGTAGTAGACTAGAGTGTAGGGATCTCAAAGAAGTGGAGACAGGTAGGTCTTGCAGCCACATTCCTAATAGAGGAATTGGGGGAGCAATAGCAGCATAACAAGTGATGCCTCCATTTTGACTTAAGTCACTACATGAGGGCTGAAGCTATTAACAGAGGTAAGGAGATGGTGCCCAACACTTGAGACCATGGGTAAACCTGGTGTATATCCAAATCCTGCCTCTGTTATCCTGAATAGCTCTGAGAGAGGTATGTGCTTCCTCTAGTCTCAGTTCATTTACCTGAAAATGTGAAAGCAACTGTGTGTCTCTGGAGTTCTGGCCACTGATAATAGAACTGGCAGAAATGATTCTGAGTGGTGTTATGGGAGATTAAAAAAAAGAATGAGAAGTAAATAGTTCCTAATAAATGGTTCCTAATAAATATCTAAGCATGCAAGTGACATGTGGGGGGGGGGTGGATTTTTAAAAGTCAAATTTAACTGGAAATTTGGAAACCCATTAGCATGAGTTTGACTGTGTGATTAAGACTGCTGGTAAGGCCAAAGTTCACACATAAAGGACAGATGCTCATTTCAGGGCCTCACTGTGCTTTGATTATGAATCCCTATCTATGGCTTTTTCTGTGCTGCACCAACAAGCATCTGAAGCAGTGGTCCTTGATGGAGGGCCATGTGAATAACATAGACATCCCAGAGGTATACATTTGGCACTGAACACATCAATTTCATTTCAAAGGATGAACACATTGTTGACAGCTATACAGTTCTTGAGGCCTGACTTAGAGTATTAAGGGAAAATTCTGAGCTTTGACTCATCTGTCATTTGTCTTACACTGCAGAGGAAAATCAATCACAGTGGATAATCATAAAAATGCACAGTGTTCACATTTTGTTGGTGGTGCAATTTGCTTCTGTTCTGCCTGTTATGCTGTTCCCTTTAAACAGCTTCCAAAGTCAATACATATTAGCCTCAACGTGACGTTTTTATCTCCTTTATTGCCTACATTCTAATAACTTTGTTTTCAGGAGCCTACTATTCTCATTCTTTTTTTTTCTGTTGTGTGTCTAATGCTTTCACTGAAACTAAAGTCTTGGCAATAAACAGGCCAAAATCAATTGTTATGGCACATGCATTGAAAAATTGTACCTATGCATATAAATGTTGTAGGGGAAGTGTGAGGGGTATTGCTTGGGCTACACATGTCAGTGTGTCTGACCAGGACCCTCGGTGGGCTGCTGAAGTGAGGGCCCCACTTGCTATCCATTTGCTTATAAAGGCATCCCCATCCCCATCCCCTACTCTCTTACGAGGGGTCCAGAAGGATCAGAAGTAGGGCCAGTGTGCACAATTGCTGTTTACATAGACTTTGTGCTTTACAGTGGGAACAATGAGGTCCTGGACAAATTTCTAGAATGAAAGAGACAGATCATTTCTACCATATGGTCTTGTGAACATACTGTTACATTGGTTCCTCCCTTGTCCTTTGTCTCACCAGGGTACCAAAATCAAATACAGTGACAAGAGGGGATAAACCATAGAAGAAGAAAAAAACAAAAGGAAAAAAGAAATCACATAGTGGAAATGATCTGTACAACTGGCGGGGGAGGAGTTGGGGGGAGGAAAGTGGGAGAAAATGAGGGAGGGGGTAAAAGGTTCTACAAGGAATGTACTCATTATCTTATGTATGTAACTATACCCACTCTGTACATGACCTTGAAAATAAAATGAAAGTAATTTTAAAAGAACAAAAAGGAAAGCAAGAGACATGGGCTAAGGAATGTCAGAAGATGTACATCACATTTAAAATGAAGGAAGAGGAGGAGTAAAAGGAGGAGGAGGACAAGGAAGAGGAGGAGGAGGAGGATGTGGAAAGTCAGGAAGAGACCAGGCACCAGGAACTAGTAGTGCCAACAGCCTCCCATGGGAATGGTCTTGCCCATGGGAATGGTCTTGCCCATGGGAATGGTCTTGCCCATTCCTGGAACAGAAGGGAACTGATAAAAAGGTAAAGATAGGTGTTAAAACTGTGAGGTGGAAAAGGAGACGACCGAGGCTCAGTGGGCAGTGGTATACGGTATTTGTAATGGACATTGTTAGAGGTGAGGCAGGGGAATGAATCTGGTGGTCATCACTTTTGACTCCTCAACATCAGAACAGAAGGACTACCCTGGACACTCATCTCCTTGCAGTAGATGGTTTCTTGTTTGAAGGCAGACAGATAATTCCATGCAACAAAATATTTTAGATGATGAAATTGTAGTTTACCCCCTGAATCTCATATTGCATGGGGCCTGTTCTAACCCTTCCAGCAGGAAAAATAGAGTAGGGAACAAGAAATAGCATTGTCCATAATTTAAATTCACCATCATTTATGCAAGAGGCAAAGAAACAATGCATGACTAGTTGGATATTATAAGAATACTTTAGGGAGGAGTATGGGAAGGGGAAACAACAAGGAGGCAACAATGCTTGATAAGAAATGTACTTGTTATCTTGACCATGTAATTGTAACTACTCTGTACAATATTCTCACAATTAAAAAAAAAGAATACCTTAGAATAGCATTATGAACTGGTTATGGTGGCTCATGCCTGTAATCTCAGCTTCTCAGGAGGAAGAGATTGAGGAAATCATGGTTGGAGGCCAACCCAGGCAAAAAGCTACCAAAACCCCATTTCAACCAACAAGACAGACATAGTAGTGTGTGCCTGTCATTCCTGCTGTGTAGGAGGCAGAGAAAGGAGAATCCTAGTCCAGGACAGAAACACAAGGCCCTATCTGAAGTATAAAGCAAAAGAGGTCTGACAGTATGGCTCAAGTGATAGAGCACTTGCCTAGCAACCACAAGGCCCTGAGTTCAAACTTAGTACTACTACAGAGGGGGGAAAAAAGGCTGTTACAAATGAGTTGATTACTTTTCTGAAACAGAACAGGATGGTTCCAGAGCAGGATGTGGCTTTAGGTGAAGGCTGCCATAGTGCACTTTGCTATACTTAGGAATGTACTCATGTATAGAACATTGTTCTCTCTTCTGCATTACAAAATGTGTGACCCATGTCACTGTAGCATGGATTATGAATCATAGACATTTTCACATTAGGCATCCAGGAAATGCTAACAGTAAAAGTCTAAGCAATGTGTTTAAGACCCAGAGGAGGCCACAGATATTTGTGTGTGTGTGTGTGTGTGTGTGTGTGTATGTGTGTGCGTGTGTGTGTGTGTGTGTGTGTGTGTGAAAATACCATACACAGAGGTTACAATTACATGGGCAAGGTAATGAGTATATTTCTTATCAAGCATTGTTGCCTTCTCCTTTGTTTCCCCTTCCCATCCCTTCCCATCTCCCCACCCTCCACCCCCACTCTCCCACCCTCCCCACCCCCACCCGGCCAAAAACATTTTTTAATTTGAGCAGGATGTGACCTGATTTTCCATGTCAGGTGTGGGGAAGAGAGAGGGGCTGTGCGGATTTTGGTGGTTACTTTGGTGTCAGTTGTGAATGGTGCAGGAAGAGCTGGGACACTATGGCCTTTTCTAGTTTAGCACTGGCTGTTCTAAAAGAAGTTGATTATCTTTCCTATAGGAACAAGTGGGTTAAGGATGTGTTTAGGGTGTGGGCTGCCAGAGGATGCTAGACTAGGTACTAGACTGATACACCAGGCACTCTGTGGTGAAAGGGAGGTAGCAGAAGGCGCTCCTATAAAAACAATTTCAATTAATGAATCTGAGCTTTGCACTCACAATAGGAATCTCATTCTTATTCATCCTTCTCCTACTGTCCTTTACTCCTCTGGATTCTTTTCATAAACTGTAGTCAATGGGCAAAAGTTGTCAAGAGCAGCTATATTTTTCAGAAACACAGTTTTCTCATCCTTGTTTAAGATTGCTGCATCCTCCACCAAGATCTCCTACCAAGCATTCCCACAGCCCCTCTCCTGACAAGTGGAAAGCACCCCAAATGTAACCTTAAGATTCTTCATAAATCAAAGCCTTAGTCTAATCCCCCTCGCATGCCACTGCTCAAGTCATCCTGGGTTTTTTTTCCATTGTTTGTTTCCCAATGTAAGTTCAAACTTCTCTTTCCATCAGGAAAGACCTTCTACAGAGTGGTGCTGGGTGACATTTCTTGAGTAATCCTGTTCAGCTCTGCCTTGTATAGTCCCTGTGCTTTCTAGTCTACACATTCCTGCTTCTGCTCAAAGAACCCCCTTTACTGAAGACATCTTTTGTATTGAAGACATTCTACCTTAATAATCAGTGTGATTGACTCTCCTACACTTACTTTAAACTCAGCACAAACATTGATTCTTAACCTTTCTAAAGCCCTTCTCTTGGTTACAGTTGCACTCATGGAAGAAAAAAACAAAAGTAACCGAGATGCCTCATTGACCTTAGGCATGCTGTTTCTCTTTAGGATCAAAATGATCTGAAGAACACTGATTGTGTTTGGCAGTGGAATGTGTCCAGTGGCAGCTGGTTATATAGTCCATGCCCCAGGCTCACACATAGATTGAAAATTTAAGAGAATAACATTACACAACCTGATGTTGGTAACTTCCTTCTTTGTGAACAAGAATGCAAGATAAAGACCATGACTTCGACTGCTGTGTTACATCCTGGCCCCGCCTTGTATACCACTGACTGCCCTGTTACTTGTGAAAGCTAGAGGTAGACTGACAAGAGAGTTGGCGTGGGCCTGGCAGCCAAAGGGCAATTAAGTTGAGAGCTTGTTCTAGAACTCTGTAGCCATGGCAATCTGATTGTATGTTTTTCTGCTGAAAACGAAGGCTCTGTACACTCTGGTTCCTTGTGCTCTGGAACCACAAATAGGCAAAGCTTCACTCTCCTACATAGGACATTTCATGGATTCTTTCCTAAAGGTAGAATTCTATGCTTTTCCCCCATTTTCTGCTTTCTTACTTTTACCCATGAATACAGAAGAAAGCCACAAAATAAACGGTTCCTTTTATTCTCCTGGCATTGTTAGGTTAAATTTAAAGACACGTATGACTCACTTGAAGATAATGTGTCTGTACATATGGAGATTCTTGCATAGAAGAAATAATCAGAACAATGGGATTTTTAGGCAAATCTAGAGTTTAAAAGTCTTTAGTAATCATCTTGTCTTGGGCTTTTATTCTGTAGATGAGGAAACTTAGACTTAAAAAATGACTCACATAAGAGCTGGCATATACAAGGACTGATCTCACTTTTCTACCCACACTCCCAAACAATTCCATTGTCTTCCACAGTAATTATTCCCATAGCTAACATTATTTCAGTCCTTTTTTAACTAGAATGCTTTGTTTTTGTTGATCAATTGCCTAGTTATTATTCAACACATATAGTTTCTTATGTGTTATTTTTCTTTCAAGCTTGTGAAGCCTGTAGAGCAATGTTTTCTTGTCTAAATCTCTACATATATTCTGCTAGAGCTTTGTTTTTTCCCTTGAGTTTAAGCATCTCACTTGCTGTGGGGGAGGCTGCTCTTTGTGGAAAACATATTTACTGTATCTCACTTGCCAACCAAGAAGTAATAAAGATTTTTTTAAGGTACAGAATACTCCTCAAGATTACAAACCTATGATATTTTTTTCTCTCTGTTGTAGCACTTTCAAAATTTTCAGAGACATTCTCTTAAAAAATTGAATCCTTTAAATATTTAAATAAAATAGAAGGATTTTTAAATTTATTTTGTATTATATTTTAAGTACAGAGGAGTTTATGAACACTTCCAGTAAAATCCATGTAATTTTATAACTGCTACACACCAAATAGCATCTTCTACCTTCAACCCTCCCCACTCACCCACAAACATTCCAGAAAATTAACTAGAGGAGAGAGTGAATACAACTTGGGAATAGAAGAAGGTTCCTTCTTTCCTGTCCTACCTCCAACAGCTCCCACCTTCCCTACCTATACGTGGCATGGCTTGGTGGGAGGAGATGGGAGAAGGAATTGGAGCAGTGTAATCAGGCTAGTCAGAGTCTTCCTGGGGCTGTAAAGCCAGCCCCTAACTACTGTGGAGACCATAGGGAAATGCAGAGTCCAGAAGGAAATGTGAGTGAGAGTTTCTGAGTTCAGAAACCTGAGATATGGGAACAAGGAAGTGAGCATGATGTCATTAGCCAGTTGGTGTGTGCTGGTGAGGGGACCCAGGTTTCCTCAAGGATCAGAAGTCATGCACACACTTCATGATATGTGTTTTACGTATATCTTATAACACATCATATGTCATTGATATTTGTTCAGTTTTCAGAAATTTTGTAGTGATTTCATATCACATTATTACAAGTTAGTATCCTTTCTCTGAAATGCTGAAAAGCAGACCTTTTGAGATTTCAGAATCTTGAAAGGATTTTGAAACATCTGTCTAAAAATCTAAGATGTACCAAAATCTCAAACTTTTTGACATTTTTATTCTGTTTCTGAGCATTGTTGGATTTTGGGTTTTCAGATTATGGATGCTTAACCTTGGAGTTAGTAGATTACTCTGGGACAACTGTTGCTTCCTTGATAAGCCTAAGAAATCTCACAACTTGGCTTGTGGAGCCATGTGGTAAGGTCAAACTAAAGTCTAGGATTACTCTCTTCAAATTTCCAAGTGGAACCTGATCCCTGAAAAATTAAATACCGAGATTCACCCAGAATAAGACCCTACTGGGACATTCTTAAGAGCGTTTAGGAAGAAGAAGAGTAACATCTTCCTGGTTTTCCAGTCAGAATATGAGGAGAGCTTTTAACTCTTACTTGCTAGGAAATTAATGGAGTAAGCTTTCTTCATTTTAAAATAATTTTCAAGGGTGAGTGTGTGTGTATGTGTGTGCATGTTTAGAAAGAAAGAGAGAAAAACAGAGACAGACCTAGAGACAATGTGTTTAAGTTTAAAGCGACAAAGCCTCTACATTGTGATCTTGGATAATTACTTACTGCTTGAATCTTGATCTCCTGACCAAAAAGTTGATATCACGTCTGCCTTGGCAACTGCACCAGTTAAAAAGGAGACTTGATCTAATAAACATTTAAACTTTTGGAATATCTTCTAAGTAGGAGGAAGTATTAGTGTCACACAATTTCCAACACAGAGATAATTCCACGTGGACTTAAAGATTTAAAGGAAGCTAGTTAAATAAGGGCTTCAAGAGAACCAGTTAAATAAGCCCACATGTGTCACTTAAACGGGGAGAACTAGAACACAGCTATTAAAAATGAGCTTATGAGCCCAAGAGACAAAGCACAGGAAATAAGAGCTGAAAATAACAGACCAAAAAGAATGATAGCACAAACACTAAGCAGCAGATGTGTTCCAAGGCTTCCTCTGTCCCTGTGAAGAGCTGAGACTAGGTTGAGAGGACTGGGAAAAGGAATTAAAGCAATAGTAGGCTAAGGCCCTAGACTAGTAGACAGGAAAATTCAGACCCCAACTCTCCTCACCTCCCACTTCTGACCTTTATTCTGAACTGTTATTTGCATTCCTTGTGCTTCAATTTCCTCATCTATAAAATAGGGATAACTGTAGTACTCCTGGGCTGGGGCTGGAGTAGAATTAATCCCACAGGGTTTTTACCTCATGAGGATCAGATGGGTTAAAATGAAAATCTTGAGTCCATCTTCTACCACCATTAACATTCAGAAGATATTAACTAGCATCTACAGTAAGAACTCAATGAAAAGCAGTTATAGACAGAAAACCAGGCCAAAGTCTGTTTTTACCAATAGGCAAGCAACAAAGAAGGGGGGATAAAAACAAAAGAGTTGTGATGAGGGTATACTGGAAAGCTAAAGCCCTTTCCAAGAGAACTCAGGTTAGGAGAGCTGAAGCAGAAAAAGTAGAGCCATCAGTGGAAGATGAAGATTGTAGGCAGACACCAAATAGTTCCAAGAGGTTCTAATGTCTGTGCCCAGACAATAAAGCTCCATTTCCACACTTCCTGTGATATAATAATGGACGAACTACTCTGTCTGGCCAGACTACAACTAAAAAGCAAACACGAACTGAATGGCCCCATATCTTTTTTGGATTGAGAAACAGTCACAATGAATGCATCCTTTTCTAAATGAAAGGCAAATAATTCAGTCATGTTGAAGTTCAGGTTCCTGTTGGGGATAAGTAAGTCACTTTTGTGTTTCTTATAGTCTAAAAGATAAGGGAAACTATTATTCACAATAATTAGACATCCAACCTGAAGCTACCCCAAAACAAGGAACTACCTAACAATACCAATGGTATGGAGGAATCCAAGCCATCTTGTTAAAAGAAGAGAGATCTCAAACATGCTTTTCAGCCTTGTAGCAACCTTGACTGCCAAACACTAGATGAAGATATAATTTAGGCAGGTCAAAGAGTTTATGGTGACAGTGAATTAATGACTTCACATTCAGATATTATGTGCATACACTTTCTATTCAGCATAATTTAAAGTACCTTTCTATCAGTATCTATCTACTTTACAAGGAGAAAATATGCTAGTAGACTACTGGTAATGTTTAGGTAGAATCTGCTTTTCATTCATGTTTTTGTAGGTTAAATGCACCTTTGGTTTTTGGTTGTCTTTTGGGTAAGGAGATGCTGTCTCCTTAACTTTGCCTGTCTGGCCTCAAACTTATGATCCTACTGTCTCAGCCTCTCAAGTGCTGGGATTATACATGTGTATCACCACCACTGGCACAGAGAAATATACACTGTGAAATATACTCAGAGTTGCCTGGGATATATCAAGACCATTGAAAAGCTCCAAAGTAAAAAATAACTTAATTTTGACCATGAAGTCCATTTCTGTTTCCAGGATGTGTTCCCTGTCATGGAGCACCCCTCAGACAGAAGGTCTGGCTGTTGCTTCCTGGAGAAGAATGCATAGCTCTCTTTGGATATTTAATGTGAATATAATTACTGTTGTGGATTTTATATAGATTCATAAAAATACACCCCAGGCTCAGCTAGGACTCAGGTAGGAAGCAGAGGCAGTTTGTGTTTGCTTTTAGGGCTGTGAGTGACTGTCTCATCAGAAACAACCTCCCATGACTGAGGACTTAGCTCAGTGATAGAGAGCATTTTCCTAGCATGCTCTAGGTTCAATCCCCCAGCCCTAGAAAGAGAGAAGACAACAACCCATCATAAACCTAGGGAAAGAAAAACACTTGTAACTCATTCATAGTCATACGAGCTCCTTTAATATCTCAGTTGCCCTTGTATATCCCTGATTGGATATGACTGGAGATATTTTTCTTTTATTTCTTTTTGTACCAGTCTTGGGGCCTGGACTCAGGATCTGGTGCTGTCCTTGAGCTTTTTGTTTGTTTGTTTGTTTGTTTAAGGTTAGAGCTCTACGTTTGAGCCACTGATCTACTTCTATCTTTTTGGTATATAATTGAAGATAAGAGTCTTATAAACATTCCTGCCCAGCCTAGCTTTGAACCATGATCTTTAGATCTCAGCCTCCTGAGTAGCTAGAGTTCCAGGCATGAGCCATTAACATCCAGCTATGACTTGAGTAAAATGAAAAGTGAGAATGGTTCATCTAACTTTAAGAAAGCAGAGCTAAGGGCTGGCTCAGTGGTAGAGCGCTTGCCTTGCATGCATGAGGCCCTGGGTTTGCTTCCTCAACACCACATAAGCAGAAAAAAAAAAAAGAAAGCAGAGCTAAGCTCCCACTTGGACGTCACAGTAAGAATGGGAGCAAGAAGCATTCAAGATGGCTTTCTAAATGAGGGACCAGTGGAGATCTGTATATACTGTGCTAAGCCCTCAAGTCCTAAAGAAGAAAGAAGAATGCTTCCTCACACTGGTGCTGAGAATGCAAAGTGATTTCTTAATATAAAAATTGTACCTTTTTCTGCACGCATGTATGCATTTCTATTCTCGCATACCCTATGCCATACTTCTGATAATCAAGAGTGAAGAATCCATAAAAGGTAAGAATAATAAAACTAAATTCCTACAATTTCTTTAAACATCAATTAAAACAACCCATCCAGTCTATGCTATTGGGTCTTGATGAGTCTGCACAGCACCAGTGAACTGCTTGAGTCTGGCCTTCCCCTGCAGGCATCCATGTCTGTTCAGTCATACAGAGACAAAAAGGCCAGTTTCTTCATCTATTTTGGATGGGATTTGTAGAAGGCTGGACATAACCTGGAGATCCAGTATTTCCTGTGCTTCTCTTTGACAAGTTCTGGCAGCATGGACTTGTTCTAAACATGCTTTCTGTGTGTGATGTGCCATCTAGTGGCTGACATTAATACAAAGAAAAGTGGTTTTTCCTTGCCCCTTCTCCCTCCCATACACCCCTGAGTTAAGCAGTAATGGAGGTTTGGTGGTGAAAGGTAGTCATTACTTAGAAAAAATAACTTTCTTAGAACCTGTGTGCTGAAAGCAAATTATTTGGGAGGAAGAAGCACTGATATTATAGTAATATTTCAAGCCAAAAGTCACAAATTGACTCTGTGTATGTTCAAGCATCTGTGCATGCCTCTGTGTGTGATGTATGTATGTATGTATGTATGTATGTATGTATGTATGTATGTATGTTGTCTGGCCCAAGAGTACTTTCTTCAATTTCATCGAGGAATGAAGGTATGATTCACATTCAATGTAGAATATAAGTGTTGAGAATACATGTTTACATTGTATAACCCATGTAAAAATTACTCCGATCATGATATGGAAACTTTCAGTATCCCTCCCCCCTTGTTCTGGTCAGTCTTCCCTCAGAGATAACTGCTTTGTTGAACTATATCACTCTAGATTCATAATGGCACCATTAAAGTACATATTTCTACCTCCAACCCCCCAGAAAGAATAAAACCCTGTCATCACTTTCTTTGTAGTTTGTCCAAAAAAAATGGAGGATGGTTTTCTCAGTAGAAGCATTCCAGGTTTGCTATTTTTCAGAGTCTGAGTGTCACTGGTTAGTTCTTTCTCCAGTGGAAGTTCTAATACACTGTTTTTCTTACCAAACACCTCTCTGAGCCATAGACTCATTTGGTGCGCTAATTGTATTTCCCCAAGTCTCTCTCTCCATTATGTTTGACTGGCACCTCAGAGATGCCAATGATTATCATCAAGAGCTGATGCATGCTGATGTAATGTTTCTGAAGTTAATGGGAGAACCATGTCACCTGCCACTGTTCTGATACCCTGTTCAGATTAGGCCACAGAGAAGCCTAGTGCTAGAATTACAATGGTAAGAAAGGTGCCCAGCCTATAAATCCAAACAAAGCTACTCAATTATGTGTAGTGGAATTTAATTGTTGCTATTTATGAAGGATTTTTTCTGTTGCAATGAAACTACATTCTCTCTGAATTTAGAACGTATTGTGCATATGCTAGGAAACAAAACTGGTTTCCAAAGAAAATAATATAGTTATGTTTCCAAAGCTTTCTTTATCTTCCTTGTTTGTTCGATTGCCAGATAAACAAACAGAGAGTCAATAAAAATGTTCCTTCCCAGCATTTCTGCAAATTGCTAGAGATGGAAAAGCCTAAGGTGTGAGGGTTCCTACTCACTACAGTGGAGCTGAGACTTGTTAAGAAATCATATGCCCTGGCTAGCACACTGGAATGAAACGGAGCACTGCCTTGTAGGAGTAATCTAAGTATTGCCACATTCATTACTTTCACAAACATTTTCCTAAGTATTGGTCAATGGTTTGAAACATAAAACTATTTAAAGAAGAAAATATAAAATTTCCTAATCCAAAGAAAGTTTCCTTTAATAGCTTTGATTATTTTCTTTCAAGTACTTATAATTTCTACTCCTTCCCATTCTCATGTGTGTGTGCATATGTGTACACCTGTGTGTGTTTCTTGGCATTGAAATAATACCACTTGCTTTCCTCTATCACTGGAGATTATTGGAACATGTTCAAGAGCTGGGTTGTATAGCTCAGTGACAGAGTATTGTCTAGCGTGAATCACTGTATTCAAATCCCAGTAATTAAAAAATATGCTTGCTACATTGAATCACTTCATAATTTCTGGACTAGTGGCACGGAATATTTTATTGTATTTTTCTTTCTAGATATTTACAGATAATTTATTATTATATAGTTGAAATTAGGTTTTGGATTGACATAACAGAACTGCTAAAATGGTATTAAGTAATAGTGGTGAAACTGGTTGTCATTGGTTTGTTCCTGATGGATTTTTTAAAGTAACTCTGACTTTTATTAATATGTTAATCTGAGAGAGTTAAAATCATATTCAAGCTAAATGCCTGTAATCTCAGCTACTCAGGAAACTGAGGCCTAAGGATTACAATTCAAAGCCAACCCAGGCAGAAAGTCCATGAGACTCTTATTTCTAATTAACTACCTAGAAAAAGCTGGAAGTAGCACTGTGGTTCAAGAACACCTCACACCACATAGAACTCCCCTATGACCCAGCAATCCCACTTTTGGGCATTTACCCAAATGTTTACAAACAAGACCACACTAAAGCTAACAGCACAACTATGTTTATTGCAGCATTATTTACCATAGCTAAGATATGGAACCAACCCAGATGCCCCTCAGTAGATGAATGGATCAAGAAAATGTGGTATATATACACAATGGAATTCTATGCCTCCATCAGAAAGAATGACATTGCCCCATTTGTTAGGAAATGGAAAAACTTGGAAAAAATTATATATATATATATATATATATATATATAAATTTTATTTTATTTTATTTGAGAACATACTGTACAGAGGGGTTACAATTATATGGGCAGGATAATGCATACATTTCTTACCAAGCATTGCAGCCTCCTCCTTTGTTTACCCTTCACTTCCCTTCCCAGCCTCCCCCCTCCCCCCACCCAATCATACCCCCCTCCCCCCCCACCGACAAAAAATTATATTAAGTGAAGTAAGCCAGGCCCAAAGAAACATAGGTCCCATGGTTTCCCTTATTTGTAGTATCTAGTATATGTATGAGTCAAGCGGAAAAGGTCAGATAATGTGATGTCAGGAAAATGAACCCTTAGATGTGTATTTTAATGTTTTTTTTCTTTCATGCGTGTGTTTCTAATGCATTTATAAGATTATCTCTTTGTTGCGTTTTATGTCCCTCCCCCACAGTATAACCCCTGCTTTCACTATATTTGATGTCAGTATAACTTGTGGAGGAGATGGGGAAAAACCAGTTGTTTAAGGATACAGGTGGACCTGTGCAACAATGAGAAGTACAAGTTGTCATGTCCAAAACGAGCTTTACAATGTCGGTGCAGGGGGGGGGGGGGAAGGGGGGGAAGGAGAAGGATTGGGATTGGGGGGGGAGGGGGTGGCTGGGAAGGGATGTGAAGGGTAAACAAAGGAGGAGGCTGCAATGCTTGGTAAGAAATGTACGCATTATCCTGCCCATGTAATTGTAACTCCTCTGTACAGTATGTTCACAAATAAAATAAAATTAAATTTAAAAAAAAAAGAACACCTCACATTGAGGCTGGGTGTTAGTGGTTCATGTTTATAATCCTAGCTACTCAGGAGACTGAGATCTGAGGACCTGAGGTCAAAGTCAGCCTAGTCCATATGATTTTTATCTTCAGTTAACCACCAAAAATCCAGAAACAGAGCTGTGGCTCAAATGGTAGGGTGCTAGCCTTGAACAGAAAAGCTCAGGGATAGTTCTAGCCCCAGGTTCAAGCCCCAGGATCAACAATCATCAGACTCAGACACACACACACACACACACACACACACACACACACACACACACACACACACACACACACACACACACACACACACACACACACACACACACACACACACACACACACGTCCTTTGAGTTCTGATTCTTAAACACCAGCAATGGAAAATTGGACATTATGAAATGTCTTTGGAATTGTTGAAATTATTGGATCTGTGTCAATTTGGCCTATGGATGTAATATGTCATGTTAATGGATATCTTCCCTTTTCATCATGAATACTGTTATATCATGTAGTTTCATACTCTTAATGAATCCCTCAATTGTATACTATATCTTAGTATAGTATATATTTGGTATAGTGTTTATTTAACATTGTTCTTTACAGATAATGCATATGATTTGATTTTGCTTTGTTTTGTGGTACTAGCGTTTGAACTTAGATACTTGAGCTTTCTTGGCAGGTGCTTTGCTACTTGAACCATGTCCCAAGTGAGATACTAATATGAGAAAACTAAAGATCATCCATTAGGCTCATTCTATCACATACTACAGTCTCTAAAATTGGGGATGAGGAACCTCTGTATGCCTATTTCCCTCTCTCATTTCTTTTTTTTATTGTGACACTACCGTACAGAGGAGTTACAATTACATGGGCAAGATAACGAGTACATTTCTTATCAAGCATTGTTGCCTCCTCTTTGTTTCCCCTTCCCATCCCTTCCCATACTCCCCCACCTCCCCCTCCTTGATCCTCCCCCTCCCACCAAAGTTGTAAAGTTCGTTTTTCGACATAACGTCTTGTACATCTCATTGTTGCAATGGTATTCCACTTTCTTTTTTCCTTTGGTAAATTCACATTTTAACCTCTCTCCAAGCACTTATCACATTGTTTCTATGCTAAATTCTCTGCCTATTTGTCTTCTGCACTTGTATGAATGGTCCATGTCTTCAGTTTGAGAGTTCTCCATAAAGTTCCCTTAGACTCTTCAGTGTTGTCCACATAACCCATCCTGTATCCTGACTGGTTCAAGTTTGCAGGTGGTAGAAATTCTCTAAGATGTATTTTCTTGTGACTGTCCTTAGGTCTACAAACCAGCCTCATATCATCTGAGGAGGAAAGAAGAAAATTAAGGTTGATTCCAAATAATGTGATTCTAAAGTACTGTTCTGTGGCAGACATAGGCAGAGACTAGAAGCAAACACTAGAAGCAGCCATATGTATTGGTTCCAGGTGGCTGTTCTGTTCTGGTGCTGATGGCAGGTTGTGGAGAGCCAATTGCATCCAAAACTTTTCCCTAAGTCAAGTATATATTCCTACATAATTTTAATACTAAATACATCTGTTTATACTTGAGTGGTTTTTGTTTTGTAAAATGTCCTTTGAATATTCACTTGGAGGCATCACTTCAAAATGATGTCTTGCAATTGTCAATTCTTTCCCAGGCCATGGCATATAAAATTAAAGGTCCTGTGAGATATAAGCTTAGCTCTCACACATATGGATTCCTACTAAGCCAAGCATGTGGTATATTTTTGGAGATAATCTTTTTTTTCTTGCACTGCAGTGTTATTGAGTGATATGCTTCACACTTATTGAAGAGTCAAATGCAACTTCAAAGCTAGTACAGTTTTTTTGACAAATAGATATAAAATTCCATCCTGAAAAGTGAGTGAAAATTAATGGGAAAATATGATGAAAAACATGAAAGGGAAAGCAAATTGATTCAGCCACTCTACTTCTAGGTGTATACCCAAAAAATGCATATGTGCTAAAGAGACTTGTACCATCCATGCTTTGTCCAGCATTACCTGCAACAAAGGGGAAACAACCCAAATGTCCACTGGTAATCCATGTGGTATATGTAATATATAACTCAGCCTTTATGAGGGAAATCTGACATTGGCTGCAAGGTTGATGAACCTTGAACATTTTATACTAGCTGAAACAAACCCCTCATAAAGGACAGCTAGGTGTGATCCCCTCCATCTGTAGAACCTCTAGAGAATCTACATTCATAGAGGCAGCAAGTCACGTGATGGGTGGATGCTTAGGTAGAGAGGATGGAGAACTATTGCCTAGTAAGTCCAGAGTCTCTGTGTTTTATTTTCCTAAATAAAAGAGTTTTGAAGATGGATGAGGATAGAGATTACACAACAGTGTGAATTTATGTAATGCCACTGAGCTACATACTTAAAATAGTAAAGATGGCAAATCCTGTGCTATATGTACTTTGTCACACTTTTTAAGAGTTGGTAGGGGAAAAGTATATGACTTGAGCTGGAATGAGCAAACGTCACACCCCAGGGCCATATTTCAGGAACTGACTTCTCTCCGTGCCTAGTTAGCCTTTCAGCTGTCCCCCAGAAAGGAAGGGAACCATGTGGGTAGATCATTGACCCTATGCTTCCAGAAAGAAACTGGGGCTCCTCTGAACACAGAGTGAAATTCGGTGCTCAGTAATTACTTGTTTCTTCTTCCCAGGGTGTTAAATAGCACATTATTTGAAAGTTGGGAGATCGTTGGACCTTACCCTTCCTGGTGGCTGTTTAACCTACTGCTGTTGCTAATACAAGGGTTGAACTGCTTCTGGTCTTACTTGATTGTAAAAATAGCTTACAAAGCTATTTCAAAAGGCAAGGTAAGCTAAAATGTATTCTTTGCAATATGTCCCAGAAGTTTTAAAATATTTTTGGTTCCTATGAAACAACTGTTATTTCAAATCTCATCAAAATCAGTGTTATTTCTTCAAAGTTGAACAAGGTCACCTAGAAACACGTTGAGTTCATTTTTTAAAGTCTTTGGGTAGTTTTGTTTAGTATGCCCAAAGATCTGCATGTATAATTTTAGGTGTATAATGTATATATTCTTCGTGGTGTCCTTTCTCTCCTATCTCCTTAGCCTTTCTCTGATTATATTTATTCTGAATAGAAATGTAGTAAGTTCTTTAATGAGAAGGGTTTCTCAAGGCACTATACCCATTGAAGCAAACATGTCTCAGAGTAAAGAATTGTCTTTCCCAGCTACATTTGGCTAAGTCTCTGGTTAAGTAGACTCATGGGACTAACCTGAATATAGCTTCCTGAGCCTCAGTCCCTTTACTGTAGGCATGGCCATTTCCAGATTGTTCTCTGTAATGTTTTCTTACTTCATTGTTTGTTCTCTTCCTCCTGCCCCCCTGGAAGGCTGGAAAGTGGAACCCTTTACATGTAAGTTTCTCACTCTTTCTTTCACTCTTTGCCTGTTGTAGGGGTTCCAAATGTTTGTGTTTCACACACACAGCTCTGTCTAATCTGTTGGTAATAACTTGAGGCTTTATTTGAAGTATACTTCCCCTTAACTTCCAAAAAGAACTCCATCAGTGTACTCTTGATGAGCAGGTAGTCTGCTAAATTTTGCATGACCAACCAAGAAGAAGAAGGATTTCCTCACTGATGTTTAGAATGTTGTCCAAGAGATAAAGATAGGTGAAAGTCACGTAGGAGAAACAAAACTAGCTGAGAAGATTAACACAGCGGAGAACAGAGGCCTGGGCATCAGGAGTTTGTCTGATCTGTGGAAAGCCTCAGGGCAGCACATAGCCCTGCGCAGCAAGGCCCACAGAACTCATGCCTTTCACAGGCACATCCAACTAACTCGTCATGTGCTAAGATACCAGTTCTCAGCATCTGCTCAATACAGTGCTGAGGACAGAACCCTAGACCTCGTACTTGCTAGGCAAGTGCTGTACCACTGAGCAACCCTGGCCTAATTCTAAAATAGATGACCAGTTCATTGTTTAGAAGCTGAAGTTTATTAATCCCTATGACTTCCTACTCTTTCAAATGGACACATGTTTCTATTACAATTTTTCCTCATTTGGGTATAAATTAAATCAATGGACACAATACCATCAGTCTGGTAATAATAACACACAGGATATGGTAGATTCCATTAGTGTCTTTCCTCACCCATGGCTCTTTCTGGAAGTCATATCACCTTCCTTCTGACCATTATTCCTTCACCTTTATGAAGATTTTTATCATTAATGTCATTTCAGATCTTGGGCTTCTGAACTTTCTAACTGCTAATGCTAATTGCATCTAGGACACTGAGATTACTCATTTTGTCTATTCATCTCGTAATTTTCCTGTGGCTTATTTTGAGATATTCTAAATAGGTCTTTCTTTGAAGGTAACATAAATATAGATTTTTTTCCAGATGCAATTTAAAATAATCTTACTAGGCATGTAAATTAGTCATACTCTGCAAGTGGAGTTTTGCTATTAGCAAATTAATTTGTGACTAATGGACTTATAAATGCAGTGGGGCTTTATAACAGCACTGTCTTTGTAATCCATGCCTTTTAAGCTGTGATATCCTTATTCTCTAGTCATAATGCTGTCTGCATATCTAAGATTTGGGGAATAGTCCATGTGAGTTCACTCTCACCTCAAAGGGCATGGATTGAAGTAAGGCTCATTTGTCCTGCCATCACTGATTAATGGAGCAGTTGTCCTCAGCTTCTACTTTCTCCTGTCCCTACCTACCTTTGAGAGATTATGTACTCTCATAGTTATGGTGGCTTATCAAGTGATAGATTCCAGAATTTGGGGTTGGTATGATATGATATAGGAAACTCCCAATTAATCCAGAAATACCTCCCAGACACTCTGTCAGCCCAGTCTGCCCAGCCCAGCCCCTAGAGAGTCCCAGGAAGACATTTTGGGAGCATGTCTACGAAGCTAGGCGTAGGTTCCTATGGCCAGCTTCTTAAAATTAAGTAAACAAGACTCAGTTGCTTGAAAGCCTTAAGACCTGCTGGATTAAAATGTGGACTGTAATATAGACGTATAGAGAAGGAGGTTCAGATTAGGTTCAAGATATGTTATTTTTAAATAACATTTTCTATAAAGTTACTTCCTTGCTAGACTGTAGGGTTTTTTTTCCATCCTTTATATTAGCATACAGACTTGCATTCTGTGCATTGTTTTGCCATTCTCCTCACAAAATGAAACCTAATGGAGGGTTGCAGAATTGGAATATTCCAGAGGCTAGTTATTGAAAATATGGTCAATTAGTTTTCCTCTGGAGGTAGTTTAAGCTAGACTTTATGTAAAAGGTTCATAGAGAGCCTTTTGATGCCATTAGTTGTTTGGTGACATATAAAAAATGCTGAATTAATTTTAACAGACAGAAATGGGATTCATGGTTTAGGACATTCTCAATATCAAAGGTTATCTTGCAAAGGTCAACAAGTCCAGTTCTGTTATGTGTAAGTCTACCTGCATTCCTTCATATATGACTGTCACTCACACTGAATCATTCCAGCAAAAGGGAACTTATTACTCTAGCAATGATCTTGTCCTCTTGTATTTTTCTTAATCTATGAATCAGGGTACTTTTATGTGAGACTGTATGCCCTTCTTGGCATTCCATACCTTGATGACCTTGAACCAATTACATTCCTCTTCTTGTGTTCTACAGGTGACTAAGGATGATCGAAGTGACATTGAGTCCAGTTCAGATGAGGAGGACTTGGAGCCTCCAGGGAAGAACCCCCATACTACAACCACCACTAACGGGACCAGTGGTACCAACGGGTATCTCCTGACTGGTTCTTGTTCCATTGATGATTAATTATTCAAAACTATAAGTCCCGAACAAAGTGAACTATTTGTTCCTGGAAGTATTTAATAAGTTGCAAATGCAGTTCCTTTCATAATATCTCATCACATGAAACAAAAATTAGGATTATTAAAGCATTTTGAATAGTGCACTGCCATATGTCCTGTCTGTGAATGAAGAAGAAATACCATTCTCTCTATGTAGGCATGCTGTATGTAACTGACACAAGGGAACAGTATTTGCATTTGTACTGTCTTAGAATATTATTTATTTATTTGTATTTGTTTGTAAATCTGTGGACAAGAGGGTTTCCTCATTTCTTTTACTCTCTGGGCTCATGACAGTGAAGGAGGTGCTTCCTCTGCTTCGACCCCTCTCTCTTGCTACAGTCTCGTGTTCTGTGGGCTTAGTTTGTCAGTTAGATCCAGCAAAATCCTCACACAACGCTAGTAGATTAGCTTTCTTTGTGTTATTATTTATTGTACCCATCTTGAAATTGCCTCCACCGTTGTGATGACCATTCTTCCAGTGGAAAGTTTAAACAGAAGGAACTAGGTTTTTAAATTGTTACTCTTCATGGTCAATTAGCAGTACAAATGGAAGAGGATGGTTCTTGGGAGAGTTATTGGAATTTGGTATGAAATCGATTTAGAGTAGATTTCATTTCTTGTGCATACAGCCAAGATCCCTCAAGTGTCATTGTGGGCTGAGTTAACCTTGGAGGTTAACCTCAATTTGATTTAATTCTCTAGGAAGAGGTTGGTGTTCTGACTCAGAAGTAATATAATTTGCTTTAAGTTCATCATTATAAAGAAATTATTCTTCATATGGGGAATTTATCCCATGTGCTGGGAACAACATAAGGACAGAAACTCTTAACAGCCATGTTTGCCACTGTCCCTTATAATTAGCACAGTGTTCTGTCATATCACAAAAAAAAGAAGCTAAATATATTTTAAGGTAGAACAAAGGAATCTTCCAAGAGTTGGCAAAGCTGTCCTCCAAGGCAAAGCACCTTATTGCTACAAATAGCTCTCAAGAAAAAGCCCTCTCTAGTATTTGACTTGATGTTATCATTTTGCTGAACAAAAGAAAGCCAGTGGTAAAAGACCTGTTTTACCATTGCTTTCCTTGGTAAAGGTCATTCACAATGATCGAAGCTGCTCAGTTTCTAGTAACTCTACATCCAATTTATTTCCTTCTTTGAAGAGTTATGAGGTGTACATGAATTTTTGTTCAACTGGAGCTATTTCCAGAACAACAGACATTATCCTGAATAATGATAATACCAACATGAAAGAAAATTACTGAAGGATAATATATATAAGTTTGCATAAGCTTCCTATGTGTAGCAGTGTTACTTATGAATGCATAAAAGCATCAAGTAAGCCAAAGATTTTACCTCTTATCCGTTTTAGCAAAAGGGAAGTAATGGGATTACAAATATTTATAGGTCAAAAATTCTATTGCCTAAAACAGGAATCCAAAATAAAAATGTAGTGAAAAGAATGTGTGGTCAGAACACAGTACAAACAGCAGCAGAATATTAGAGATAATTCAATTTGTTTTGGAAAAAAATAAATTCACGTGCCCACATTTTTCAGCCTATGAGTTAATAGTGAAAAGAAAATTCCCGAAAATCTTTCATGTAATAGTAGATCTTTCTTCATCCACTTCCAAAATATAGTTTTCCTGGTATTATCCATGGTAGTTATTGAAGAGGCTTTTGAAGTATGTCTGCTTGTTTATATAGAAAACAATTAATTCTGCTTGTAGAGTCTTACTATTTTATTTCACAAAACAGGCATATGCATAGGAGTGTAACTGGTGGATAGTTGAATTTGTGAAATTAGTTGAGTTTGTGAAATACTGGAAGTATTTAGTCATCAGAACACCTGTTCAAGTGCAGATGTACTAAAAGTATCAAATATATTGTAGCTGAAAACTTTGAGGTGTTATAAATAGGATACAGAGTATATGTTAGCCTCACTCTAGTTTCTGGGCAAGTTTTCCTGATAGGTGAAAGGAACTTGAGGACCACAGAGTGCTCAAGTTTAAAACACATAGCATGCTTTTGCCCAGGAGAGTAACCTCCAGATCAACTGTAAATTCAAGATTCAGAAGAAATGTATAAAATCAAGTAAGTTGATTCCATCTTTAGTTAAAAGCAGATCCAAACAATATTTTGTTTTTCTCAGAAATAATTTTGAAGAAGGACTAGGAATACTCTGTTTTTCTGAGTGTCTATTTAACTGAGACATTTACTTTCTGCAGTCTTTTACATGTCTACAGATTTTATTTCATTTTACACTTTCAGGCAGAGTTCTTTGGGGTAATTTAAATGGATTATTGTAGGCTTTTCCTGGCATAGAATCATCTTAACTCTGACTACTGTTCTTGCATGGTGGCCCAATTAAACTGAGAGAGAGACTGTGTGAGGAATCTTATCCACCTGTGCCCGGCCATAGCTTTTGGAGGTGTATTGTATAAATTAAACTCAGCTATAGGATAGTGAGAGTATTGTTCTTGTTAATTAGCCTGTGGTGAAATCTCCCTTGTGATCACATTCACACCTTTCCTAGGTGAGAAGAGATATGTAGAAAGGACACTAGAAAAAGTAACCTTGCTTTCATAGCTTTTCTAGATCTCTTAGAGAGGGAGAAAAGTAGAAAAGTCAAATAGAATTTGGCCTTGAGTCAATAAGTGATATAAAAGTATGTGATCTATGTATGTGTGTGTATATTTCTCCCAAACCGGATAAAAACCATTATCAATGACTCATCTTCATTCATATTCTCATCATACATACCATCCATCACCATTCTCTTCGCTTTTACTCCCCACACAGTTGAGAGTATTGGAACCTGTTCAGCTTTTAGCCACAGAACAACTAAGGTCCAGGTCATAGACCACCTGAGGCGACACGGAACCCAATACAGTTCAAATTCCCAAATTCAGCCCTGTGGATGTTGAGATTAGAAGAGCAAACTGTCAGTATTTTAGACTATTCAAATGTTTGTTATAAAAATGAAATTGACATCAATAAACCACAGAGTTTTATTAATAATCACTGCTGGGCTTCCAGACAGATGTTGTCCTGAGAGATAGCTAGATAATGTCACAGGCATCTGACAAAGATGAATGAGACAGAGAAGAAAAGCAAGAAACAAGATCAGATCAGATTATCTCTAGTCAAAAATTGCAGGTGGGCCTCAAAAGGCCCCAGTTATGTTGACAAACTTCCTTCTCTGAGTCAGTTTTTCTAATCTGAACTGTATAATGATGTTTCAGTTGATGGTGAACTGCATATATTTCTGTGGTCCCATTGGATTATAATACAGCCTAGGCATATGGTAGTTTATGGTTTAGCCTAGGTGTAAGTTCATTCAATCATACTTTAAACAGAACCACCTAGTAGCACATTTCTCCCTGTTGTTTAGTGACAAATGGTTATATTTGATTGAGTTTGAATTTGAACAAACAAAAAAGAGTCTGAATATTCACTTCTGTATTTCAATCTCATTGCTATTTGGGCTGCATAAGAAAAGAGGCTTTATCTCAGCTTTTGTGAGTCTTTGTTAAGGAGCTCTCCAGAGAGAAATTTACAGATATGATTATCCCTGAGATGTTCATATTTTGCGTTAGTAGTTATTTTGGAAATAACTATTTTTGGAAATGCCAAAATGGCCTGAATATTTGAGTGCTTTTCTTAATTTGAAGTATGAAAAATATAAAGAATAACTCCCAAAGTGTTAAAAAGTTCTCTTTATCGGTATGTATGGTGATGTCATTATATCTAGAGAGACTTCCAGAAATCCTTTGGAAATGAAAGGTTAAATGTTTACATTTTATGCGTTATTTGGAGTATTATGGTTCTAATCACTGCCCCCCCAATCTTTGGGTAATTTCTGCTTTGTAGATAAATGACCCTAGTCCAGAAAGACTTCTAATATTCAAATAAGAAAGAAATGAGATCATATTTGACCTGATGGATCAGTGATGATATGATGCTCTGTAATTGTATAGAAAAGGAAATGCTTCCAAGAATCTCTCGTTATTGTACTTGCTATCCAGCATACTGGGAAAAGAGTGACATAATCAGTTTGCTGATCACAAACAGTTCTTAAGGAAAATGAAGAAAGATTTTCCTTTTCTTAAACATATTGTTGTCCCCAAGTTAGCTTTGGTTTTCCTTGGTGAAATGAAATCATGCCATTCCCAAATTGTGATAGGTCATAGAAGGACCATTAACCTTGGTATGCATGATGCTCACCTATCCCTAGGGGGCGGTCAGTGGATGCTGAGGAGCCCTGGGCAACTCTGCTGCTCTAATTTCTCTAATACTAAAAGATCACATACCTGATGCATTTTTTGTTATGAAGAAAATTGTGTTAAGAAAATATGAAGCAACCTAAGTATTACCACGAGATCAGAAGACAGCCAAAAGGAAAGCCCTAGTCTTTTCCAGGTCTTTGTAACTTGAATTCAACACAAAGCCTTTGAAGAAAATGTATTACCAATAATTGTATATGTGACCCTACTGGGTCAAAGAAACTTAAAGTGTTTGTAGCAAGGTAGTACATGGCTTCTCCAGGAAATGGGGCATTCTCATGATTGCATAGAAAGAGATGGAAGGAGCCTGTTAGCTTAACATCTGTCTCAATTATCTCACATTCCTTCAAACCTTCTAGAACTCTTAACAAAAAGGAAGTCAGGAGGAAGCCAGCTTTAAGTTTCCCAGTAATGTCTCCCTGCCTGGTCCCAATTTTATGAACAACAACAACAATAACAAAGAAAAATACCATGTTTGTGTATATATGTTTCCCTAACACAGATTTACAAACATTTGGCTTCTTTTGTTGGTGTCTGTTATGTAGCCTGAAAACCAATAACATCAGCTATTAATGATGGATTCTGTGTTGGGTAAAATAATTAAATTTCATGCTGATTTGGTATTTTTTATCTTCAATAATTGTGTGAAAGAGTCTATATGACTGCTCTTAAAGATAAGGATTTTTAAAGATTAACTACAAAAAAATTAGCTCTCCAATAGGAGCAGTTGTGTGATGCTTTTGAAATTTGAAGTTTTATTAAGTGTGGAAAAGAGCCTCCAGCTTTTATTTTCCTAAGATTCGTAAGACCCGGAAGCTCAGAGCCAGTCCTCTCTTTGCTCACACCGCAGTCATTTTGTCACAGCCATTTGTTGTCATGGAAGGGGGTGATGGTTAGGTTTTGAATTTGTTTTTTTTTTCAACTTTCAGTGAGAAATAGGATAGGTAATAGAACCTTACTTGTTTTGTAAAGACAATTCAGTACTTGAGCATCTCTGTCAGAAATGGAATGATGTACTGTTAACCAATTAGAATTATTTCATTTGTTGTTATTGTGTTTTGCTGATTTTTTTCTATGAAAATGTAATTATTCATTCTTGATCTCTGGAAGCAATCATTATTATGAGGATCATTTTACTTTGGAAACACTTTCATAATAAAGATAAGTGTTAAGCGTATGGTGTCTTAGGTGTGGTTTTCTAAAAGTATTGAGCAATTTGGGTTGACAATATAGCTCCCTTCCTGGGTGGGATGTCAGAGCTCACATCATTTCTTTTTTTTAATTTAATTTAATTTTTTCATATATATTTTATTGTAAAAATACTGTACAGAGGAGTTACAGTTACATGAGTAAGGTAATGAGTACATTTCCTATCGAGCATTGTCACCTCCACCTTTGTTTTTCTCCTACCATCCCTTCCCTCCCCACCTCCCCAACTCTTCCCCCACCACTGAAGTTGTAAAGTTTGTTGTCAACATAGTGTCTTGTATATCTCATTGTTACTATGGGTCAACCTGTATCCTTGTTTCAGCATTTTGTTATATCCTTTACCCTCCCCAAATTAGAAAAATGTATATACAAGATGTAGGGCACTGAAATCAAATACAGTGAAAACAGGGGTTATACCATGTGGGAAGAACATACTAAAGAAACAAAAAGATCATATGGTATATTATAAATACATGAAAAACAACAGCAAGGATAAAACCACTTGTGTCCTCTTCAAATCTACAGACCAAAGGTAGGTACCAGTGGCTTATACCTGTAATCCCAGCTACTCATCAGGCTGAGATCTGAGGATCATGGCTTGAAGCCCTCCTGGACAGTTAACCACCAAAAAGCCAAAGTGGAGCTGTGTCCCAAGTGATAGAACACAAACCTTGAACAGAAGAAAGCTAAGCAAGATCACAGGTCCTGAATTCAACCCCCTTACTGACACAAGAGAAAAAGAAGGGAGGGGAGAGAAGAATAAAGGAGGGAGAGGGGAAGGGAAAGGAGGAAAAGGGAAAGAGGGGAGAGAAGAGCCCTTAGACCACTATGGTTACTGGGAGTGTGACTTTATTTTGTGATATACTACAGTGTTTCTTTGAAAGTTAGGATAAAAAAACCTTAATGTTAAATGTTACATAGCTCTTCATTCTGAAAAACTATGATTTATAGATATTAACATATAAGATTCTGTTGATTTTTCCAAATTATAAAAGAAAACTTTTAAGACCAATACCCAAAGCATAACACAAAACTGCCTGTCTCTTCTGTATGACTCAGAGGAGCTTGGCCGATGGCTTCTGCTCTAGGGATGGGGTCATGTTGTTAGAACTTTCTTTCCCTCTTTCAGCTTTGGCTATGAAATTCTACTTTCCCTCTACTGCTGTAGTTCTTTCCTGAGCTTCGATTATCTGGCATAGAAATTCAACCAGATTCTCCTCATACCAATGTCATACAAAATCAAAGCAGAACCCTCATTAAAAATCCTATAAATATAAGTATTAGTAATATGAATGTATCTTTCTTTTTTTGCTGGCAATGGAATTTGAACTCAGTGCTGCACACTTGTCTGGCCTTATTGCTCAGCTGTTTTTTTTACCACTTGAGCCATACCTGCAACCCAGCTTTTTGCTAATTATTTTGGAGATAGAGTCATGCAAATATACCTGTCAGGCTGGTCATGAACCATGATCCTCCAGATCTCAGCCTCCACATGACCCACAAAGACTCATCCTTGAATGCATTTTTTTCTTAAAAAAAAAAATAAAGCTCAACCACCAAAATTTCTCTGGGGCACAAAAGATAAGCTACAGCAAAATACTTCACTCTGAGGCCATAGCTTCTTCCAGTTCTGTAAACATAGGATGACCTGACACTAGAAACAGCTCTCCCTAATGGACTCCATGTAACTCAGTTTTCTGTAGATCCCTTCCTTATCACTGGGGATGCTACAGTCAACTCGGGCATATGTTACCCCTAATTCCACTTCCACCAACCCTGCCCTTGCTTCAACAGGAAAAGTGGAATTAATGCCAACAACATCAAAGCAGGGCAGGACAACAAAGCAGGGAGCCATGCACCAGGATCTCCTAGGATGTTGGTGCTTCCTCAGAAACAGTCGTTGGTGTCTGGGCCATCACAGTGCCAGTATCCAAGACCTCCACTCTTGTTTGTCCTCAAACTGAGGTAACAAAAGGAAACAAATTTATATCATGGTTTCAATATGAGATGTCTTACACAGACTCCTGTGCTGTCTATCCAATCCTCAGCTATTGGTGCTATTTCATGAGATTGAAGAATCTTTGAGAGATAAAGTAATACTCTGAGGATCTTTTAAAGTTATACATAGTCCCTAGTCCCTTATCTCTGCTTCCTGTCTGCCATGAGGTAAAGAACTCCCACAGCCACACACTCCATTATATCCTCCACAAGCACCCAGGGCCAAGCTACCATGGGCAGAACCCTCTGAAACTATGAACTCAAATAAACCCTTCCTCCTTTTACGTTGGTTATGTTAGGTATCTAATCACAGTAGAACAACAAAAAAAAAAGAACCCAAATTACATTATTCCTAAAAATTGAAATAAAAAATACATAATCAGAACCAAAAGTTATTGTCAGATGGCTTATTTTAAGAATGCTAATGAAAGGAATACTTTCACATTCTATGGTACCCTGCAGGGCAAACAAATCTGGGTCAAGAAGGACAGTACACAGCCTAGGCTGGTATTCCTGGAGCCTCAGGTAGGGCCTGGAAGGTCACAAGACATCATATTGTTGCAGGAACAAATGTACCTAATTTTGAGAGAAAGGGTACGATGTGAGGTATCATTAATGAACATTCAATCTGTGAGGGAACAAGAGGAGCATGAGAAAGTAAAACAGTGCTTCCTCTCCCCTTACTTCTGAATTCAGAGTTTTACCACGTGTAGTCAAGCTTCTCTCATTAGTGTGGTAGGCACAGAAACTGAAGAGTTTGAGAACAGAACTCAAGTAAGGGGAATTGTCTGTATCCAAGCTTCCCTGGTCCAGGCCTCAGAGAAGGAGGATGCAAGATCTATGGTAGAGAAGAGGCTAGGAATGAGCTGAGAACTAAGGAGAACTGGAAAACTAATGAAAGGACTCTAAAATATAAACAGAACAAGAAGAGCTAAGCTCCTGCACTCATGACCAAGTTTTGAAGCAACTCATCAGGTAAGAAATTGTTTATTCTTTTAAAAGCAATGAAGGATGAGAAACATTTGGATAGACAGAGGTAGCTTGATGAGCATAGGCTCAGCTCCCTGACAGTGCCATTCATCGCTCAGATATTCTCACAAAGAATCCAGTAAGTACCAGAAATTATCATAGAGTCTAAAAATAGAATGGTGAATGAGACATATATAGTTCTTCTTTTCATGGAATTTATAATCTACTAAGAAAAAAAAATAAAGTACCAAGAAGCTGTGCATAATGCTGTCAGGGAATTGAAAAATAAAACAGCAGTGGGATACCATACACATGTGAGGGTGGCCAGAATATTAACAACAGCCAATGCTGGCAATGATGTGGAGAAGTAGAAGTGCCTATTCATAGCTGGTTGGAATACAACATGTGAAGCCATCAATAGTTTTCTTGTAAAATTAAACATACTCTTGCCAAAATAAAAAAAGCAGCAACTATACTTCTCATTATTTACTCAAAGGGGATGAAAACATGTCTACACAAAAGCCCATACATGAATATTATAGCACCTTTATTGATGATTGCCAAAACATGGAAGCAACCAAAATATCCTTCAGTGGTGAATGGATAAATGAAATAGGGTACATCCACACACTGTAATGTTACTCAGTGTTCAAAAGAAATAAGTTGTTCATTGGTCCATGGAAAAATATACATATCCGTTATTTTTAAAAGTCAGTATGAAAAGATTACATATTATTCCAAGTAGATGATATTCTGGAGAAAACAAAACTATGGAAACAGTTTTTATTTTAAGTTACAATAACAGTTTTAGAAAACTGTTTAAAACCGGGTGCCAGTGGCTCATGTCTGTAATCCTAGCTACTCAAGAGGCTGAAATCTGAGGATCATGGTTTAAAGCCAGCCCAGGCAGGAAAGTCTGTGAGACTCTTATCTCCAATTAACCACCAGAAAACCAGAAGGGGGGCTGTGGCTCATATGATAGAGTGCTAGCCTTGAGCTGAAGAGCTGAGGGACAGCGTCCAGGCCCAGTGTACAAGCCCCACAACCAACCAAAACAAACAAACAAACAAACTGTTTAAGCTATATTCATAATTGCCAAACCATGGAAGCAACCCAAAATATCCTCAATAAGTGAAAGGATAACTGGGTCAATCTATAAGGATAAAGGAATAACAGGGGAAGAAAACTCCAAGAGGAGCCCTATTGGCCAGCTATTTTCTAGAATTCCAGGGGCAAATGAAGTTTTTATCCAATTTATACATTGATACACTAATACATAAAAATAACATAAAAACAAATATATTCTTTTAGATTGTACTTTAAATAAACTGTTAACTCATAAATCTGTTAGAATTCTCCTAGTAATAAAATGGGGTCAGAAAATGGACCCTTTTTTAAAAAATGCAATTCACAGCAGATCTCCTGGAGAGTCCAGGAAAGAGAGGCCATAACAGTGTGATCTTGGGACAGCATCATTACCTGCTTCTGTATTTTTCCAGTGGTGCCAGTAGACCTCTCAGAGTAGCCTTCAGTGCCCAGAACCTGCAAGGAGACTGGAAGCCTAATTGGGCCTCCTCTTGTTTTGTTTTGTTTCTGTTCTTCTGTTTTCCTTGCACAAACTTTTTTCAAAGCCATTTCCAATGCAACAGAAAGCCATGTTAAATATAGCATATAAACAAAAAGAAAGGGAGTTCCCTTCCAGAATCAAGGTCAATAAATGGGATTAATTCAACTAAGGCTAAAAGGGGATTCAAGTTACCCCCAAATAAAATGAAGAAGAATCTCTAGCTTCCCTATTGTCATTCAGCTTGAGTCTGTCACTCTCAAAATGGTACTAACAGATGTCCCCCACTTTTCATGGGGTCAGTCAGAAATCCTAGACTAGGACCTTTTTAGACAGATGGAATCACTTCTGGAAGGTTTACTCCCTTTGTCCATATGGTTCTTGCAACTTTTCACAAACAACTCATAACAAGAATCTCAAACACAAATAACGTGGTTTCTCCATGCATATTACATCCCTCCCCTGCTCGCTTCCAGCACAATTTCAGAGTCCAAATTTCCCTGTCAGACAAACAGCAAAAGCCTAACGTGGTTCGACAGAACCCAAAATGGCTTAGAAGAGCTTCCAGACAACATAGAAAAGAATGGAAAGCCCAGCAATGCACCAAGTTGGGAGAATTACCAAGAGTCAGATTTCAGGGCTTATAGTGGCCAAATATTTGTTTCTTTGTTTCCATCAAATGATGATAAAAAGCAGTCAAGACTGGTTGAACAGGAAAGATAAGAAAGAAGTCTCTGGAATAAAAAGAATTCCAAAAGTTTCATGGAAACCATCTGTCTTTCCTGTCCATCCAGGGTCAGCTAGCAGTGAGCAGGTCAAGTTAAAGGACATATTTTGATTCTTTCTTCAGGGTAGCCACAAAAGCATGTGATCCCATGGTAATGGTGGAGGACAGTGAAAGGAGAATTCATTGACAAGACACAGGCACACTACAGAAACAACATAGCATCTCAACAATATGGACTCACTACAGAAAAAAAAATATAGCATTCTAACCATCTTCCAGGTACTGACTCTTGCCTTAGGTTTAAATAAAGGAGAGAGAACCAGGTGCAAGGGGAAAGATATGCATCATCATTAAGCAGTCCCAGTCACAGATATGTCCCAGAGGTCATATGTGGTCATTAATGGCGCCCACAGATGGTCCATTAACTAAGATCTTGGGATGAGTAAGGTAGGACCTTGCAACAATAAGAATCATCTCTGCCTGACAGGAGGTAGATTTGCCTCCTATCACAGGATGTTTATGCATCAAAATTCTGTCCTTCTTGTAGCCACCTTGGATGGTTACAAAATGACCACAGGAGAGAATGGCTCAGAGCAAAGGCACAGATACAAAGCCGAGGCTAGGAAGCCTAGCTTTCATCCAACCTTCAGTTAGTTCCTAGGTTCAAGCACTGGAGCCAGTATTTCACAGCAAAGGCAGCTTTTAAGGACCTGTTGCAAACAACACCTATCTTAATCATGACCAGAAACCTCCCTCAAGCTCCCCGTGTGGCAGTGGAATGTGATAGGCAGCAGAGACAAGGCAAGGGGATGGGTATATCGCCCTTGGGAGAAATAAAGGTTAGGATTATTAAAGGTTTAAGTGACGGCAAAGAAAATCGTGATGCAGAAGGACAGGTAGAGTGTTTGTGCTTTAAGGATGCTGAGATCTCAAATGAGAAAAAAAAACAAACAAACCCTCCAATCCCTTCAAGAAAGCAGCTTGAAAACAATGACAGAATGGTAATCAGCAGCCAGAGAAGAACCTTAGGGAGGTGGGCAGACTTGCTGACTGAAAATAGTTCTTTTTCATCATCTTTGTTAGCATCTCCCTTTGTGAACTTCAAAGGCATCTAGTGGACTGTGAATTGATGGATGAGAGCAAGTTCCAAAGCAGCTCTCTTAGGAGTCAAGCAGCCAAAGTTACAATATCGGCTGTTTGTGGATTCCATCGCTGCTGGCTGTGTGCAATCAGCCTGTCCTGTTCAGCATCATCCCATGCGGGGAGGTAGATGGAAAAGCAAGACATTTCTAAGGTCTTTCCTACTGTGTGACAGGCAGAAGATCCTACTAAGTCAAAACAATCTCAATCAAGTCCTTCCCCAAAGGTCAATTCTTGTTATCTGAAAATCTTATGTTCTTCCTGACTTCTTTCCTTTCTTCCATTCTTCTTTCCCTCCTCCCCTCTTTCCTTACTCATAATGAGCCAGTTGTTAAACATTTACTAGCACACTAATAACCTGTACATGCAGAAACTGGCTCAAATAAGTTAAATAACTTATCTCCCAACACACAACTAGCAATTGATAGAATTAAGAGTGAATTCTGGAAAGCCTGGCACTGGAGGCTCATGCTTTAAATCCTAGCTACTCAGGAGGCTGAGATCTAAGTATTATGGTTCAAAGGCAGAGAAGCCCATGAGACTCATATGTCTGATTAACTACTTAGAAAACAATAAAAAAAAAGCTGTAAGTGGAGCTGAGACTCAAATAATAGAGTGCTAGCTTTGTGTAAATAAAAACTCAGGAATATGACTAGGTCCTGAGTCAAACCCCAGGACTGGCACCAAAAAAATAAGTTGATGCAAGACTTGAGTGATTATAAACTATGCATTTTCTATCCCTAGATCATTGCACTACTTCCAATGTTTTACATTCATTTCTGAATCTTTCATTGTACTTAAACAATCCACTGAATTTTTTACTTATGTTTAACCTTGTCCTTCCCCAGCTTACCATAGGAACCTACCAACCTGTTTCTAAACGAAACAGTCCAATAAGGGATCAGTTCAAAGTTGATGCTTTGCCAAAGAGAAGGGAAAATATCTAGATAGAGGTATTTATTTAGAGATCTAGGTTTTAATCATGGGCTGAAAAATTTCCCAGGGAAATACTCCTATAAATGAGCCATGGGTGAGAGATGGAAGGGGGATTGGCTGGAGAGTGATAGTCATAGGAAATGAAAGAACAGTTAGCAGTGCGTTCTCTCTCTCTCTCTCTCTCTCTCTCTCTCTCTCTCTCTCTCTCTCTCTCTCTCTCTCTCTCTCTCTCTCTCTCTCTTTCTCTCTCTCTCTCTCTCCCTCCCTCCCTCCCTCCCTCTCCCTCTCCGTCTCTCCTCTCTCCCCCTCTCTCTCCTCTCTCAACTTGTAGTAGCTAATTTTATTCATCAGGATTAAATATCTTGGTTCTGCTAGTTTTCCTTACCCAAACGCTAGTACTTAGCTGATAAGCCACCAAGTACACATCATATTGAATGTCAGGTCTGATGGAGTTTTATCACCAAAGGTTTCTATAGGTTTGAAGATTAATGAATACTTCCTTTCCTCTTAACGTATATTATTTCCAGAGCTCTAATGTCAGTAATGTGATTTCTTGGGACGTTTAAAAAAATTGTATTATGCTATCTTAAACAAGACATGTCAGGTGCTGATGGCTCACATCTATAATTCTAGCTACTTAGGGAGCTATGACCTGGAAGATCATAGTTCAAAACCAGCCTGGACAAAAAAAAAAAGAAAAGCTCTCAAGACTCCATCTCTAATTACCCAGCAAAATGCTGGAGGCATGACTCAAGAGGTAGTTTACCAGATATGAATATAAAAGCTGCACAATAGAACAAAGCCCTAAGTCCAAGCCCTGAAGCTCACACAAAATAAACACTCAAAGCTAAGACTAAAGAAGGTAATAAAAATGTGCACTGAAAGTAAGTTGGTTCATGTACTGAGCATGACTTCTGCATGACACATTATGTTAGGCTTTCTGAAAAGCCTAGAGAAGTCAAGGGCAAAGCTGTTGTATTGACGAAGTTCCCAATTGAATTAGAGAGGCTAAGGTGAGGTCTGAAGTTTTCAAGCACACCATGGAGAATTAGGCTCCAAGCTGGGTGAAGAGGGTACCTATCCAAGGTGTAGGGATGACAAGACATGAGAGCCCACGCTGGGTGGTAGGGCTATTCCTGTAGGGACAGCCTGGCATGGGAAGCCTGCAGTGTCAGAGCAGCAGCAGTGAGAGTGGTCACACACAGCTAAACTGATTCAGCTATAAGGATAATGAGAATCAAGTTCTAGATTCTGGGAAAGCAAAACATACATATGGAGGAGGAGAAAGCTGAATGAGCTTAGTAATATTCGATGGAAATTTTAAATATTCATGAATGGCTTTTAGCATATAGATGTCAAATAAACAGAAATGTCTAACTGCATTGTGTGACTAGATGTACATAGTAAGAGAAAGAGAAATGGTACCAAGGGAGACAAAGAGAAGACAAGAGAAAGAGAGATAAAGAGCAGGAGTGAAAGTGGGGGGGGAGAGAAAGAGAGAGAGAGAGAGAGAGAGAGAGAGAGGGAGGGAGGGAGGAGAGATTGCTCACCTACCTCAGGGCCTGGAATCAGTCTTTAGTAGCTCTGACAAAACATACCCAGAACCCTAGGTCCTAGTTTCTAAATCCCTCTTGAATCTTTTCTTCACTGAAAGAAACAACATATCCTTGAAGAAGTAACCAAATCTGGAGCTGGGCTAGGAAAGACACTGATTAGGAGGGATTTGCTTGTAGGCCAGAAAGCAAGGGAATGCTCAAAGGATGGAAATGTTACTAGGGCACAAAACCAACTTGACAGGGGTTCTCTGGTCACATACTGTTCCTATGAACATGTTCATAGGGACATTATAATTCACTAAATAAAATAAAATGTATAAGTTTATGGGATACAACTTAATTAATAAACTGAAATTTTGATGATGAACAGGTGATTGCTTAGTTTCAAGGTACATCTCAACCAAATATTTACTAAGTACAAAGGTTACAATAGTAACTTGACAGTGAAGAGACTTGGAGGACACTGTGCTAATCTCATAAGTAACATCAGTAATTTAATAAATAATACCACAAGTCACTGGAATGACTGCAATAAGAATATAGCATCAGCCAGGTGCTACTCAGGAGGCTGAGATCTGAGAATCATAGTTCAAAGCCAACCCAGGCAAGAAAGTTCAAATCTGAGACTTGTCTCCAACTAAACTACCAAAAAGCCAGAAGTGGAGATGTGGTTCAAGTGATAGAGTGATAAAGTGCTAGGCTTGAGTGAAAAAGTTAAAGAGATAGTGCCCAGGCTGAGTTCAAGGCCCAGGAATGGCACACACACACATACACAAAAAGAGCACAGCATTGTTTCTATCATATTCCTGCCAAATATGAAAGCCATAGAACAAACATCAAATAAACATCAAATACATTGAAGAACATAATCTTTAATAGTGTGTGTGTGCTCACGCACGCGTGCATGCTGTTGCTGCTGTTGTTGTTAGCATGCACCCAGGGCCTGGTGCATGCTAGGCAAGCCCTCTAACACAAATCTACAGTCCCAACGCCAGCAAGCAGTGTTCAAATCAGTCAGTAGCATAAAACTCAAGGAAAGAATAGAGATCTGTGTCAGAGCAAAGGACACTACAGAGACATGACAGCTGAACACAAGGCACATACTGAAAGGGATCCTGTTGCCATGGAGAATATAAGTAGGACAATTGAAAGAACTGAAATTAGATAGTGGTAATGAATTAACTTTAATTTCCTGCCCTTGATGGTTATATTGTGGGTTCAGTGGAGAACACCCTTCTTTGTAGGAAATGTCTACTAAAATATTAGAGGGTTTTGGAGCATTTGGTTGGCAACTTATTCAGGAAAAAAAATACTTGCATTAAAACTTTAGCTTTTTGAAATTATTTTTCATATATATGTTAATAGAGTTTTCAAGACCCCAATAATGTTCCAAATTTGTGAATATTTACAGGCAGTCATATTTATTTTTAATAGTAAAGACCTTTATTTTATCAAACAAAAACATATTAAAAGAATAAAATATGTGAACTGAAATCTGAGCATTCTAAATAGGTTAGTGAGTGGTGTGGCTACAGTTTTAGCAAGTTTCTGAATTACAATTGTTATATTTTCAAGTGTTTTATATGGCAATATAAATCATCATTATTAACATCTTGATTTCTTCTGCCAAAATAATAATAATAAATATTATAACATATTATAACATAATATTTAAAAGAGTAATATAGTAAACATATGTACTGCTATAACATGTATTCTATTACTACTTTTATTTATATATCAGGAAACTGAAATTTATAGGGGCTAATAAATTATGCCTCAAATTAGAATACTAATGTGTAAGTTCATCCAGACTCTTTGTGTGTGTGTGTGTGTGTGTCTGTCTGTCTGTCTGTCTGTCTGTATGTATGTATGCCTGTTTGACCTGGGGCTTGAACTCAGAGCCTGGGTGCAGTCCCTGAGCTTTGTTGCTCCAGGCTAGCACTCTGCTATTTGAGCCACAGCTCCACTTTCAGCTTTTTTGGTTAATTGAGGATATGAATCTCATAGGCTACCCTGCCCAGGCTGACTTTGAACATAAATCCTTAGATCCCATCCTTCTAAGTAGCTAAGATTACAGGCATGAGCCACTGGTGCCCCGCTTATCCAACTTTTAAGCTCTCCAAAACCATTTCTACTAACTCCTGTCTTCTACTGCCTCCCATGGATAACATAGAGAAGGAAGATTAAGGAAAAAAATCAGAAACTTGGTTTGCTTCTAGATTCATCCTACCTTCATATCATATCACCTGCTCCCAATCCTATTTATCACCAAGCATTGCTGGTTTCATTAGAAAGCTCTATCTCTTTAAAATGGCCTCACCATTTTCTTCTAGTTCTGGGCAACAGCCTCCCACTTTTCCTGATCCTTATCTCAATTCTGTTTAGAGTCTCTATTCAGCTGTCAAACTGATTGGTCTAAAACCAAATCCCCGCCTCACCACATTTGAGAGAGTGAAGCAGTAGGATCATGAATTTAATGTCAGCCTGGGCCACATAAGCGAGACTCTGTTTCAAAATTAATTAATTTTATAAAAAGTACAATGCAAGCCTAGCCCTCACAGCGGTGCTTAAAACTGTATAGAAAGAAGATCCATCCCTATGTGGCTCCCATTACCTTTAGGTTAAATTTAATCCAAGCCATTTCAAGAACCAGTACCATCTCTTGCCTGAAAAAAAATAATGCCATCATTCTTCTCCTTAGCTAGGCTGAGCTGGGTATCTCTGTGGAATTGCCAATTGCTAAGAGGTCATTGAACAAGTTAGTGAACGAACAAATTCCAAAATAAAATACAGTTGAGGGTCAAATTGCAAGATTCTGGGGATTTCAGTAGAACCATTCCAGAAGAGTTGTGAGAGGAGCCCAATAGGGGGTTAAATAGTTCTGGAGCAAGAAGACAATAAAAGAAGCTTTATAACAAGCATATAGAGAGATGTTTGAACCTAAATTCTGGGTGAACAATCTTTATATTATGTGCCTTTTGTCCCCGGGTATGTAACAACTTGAGAAACAATCAGTATATATTTCTGCATAGGTAATGAAAGCACAGTGTATAAAAATACCAAATGTGCAAAAAGAAATAGAGTGAAAAATAAAACTCTCTTTCCTCTCTACACCCACCCCAGCCCCTCAGTTCCTATTTACAGGAATCACAATAAACAACCATTGTGAGCACTCTGGCTTTTTCCCTAAGATTCTATCTCCAGAACTTGGCAATGATTTATAGGAAATTACTACAAATCAGTGCTTTGTAAAGTGTAAGGGAAACCAAGATGGAAAAGGAAAATAAATCCTGTGGGTAGCCTTTTATTTACAAATGCAAACCTGCCAGGCTCATAATTTGCCCCGATAACTAATTTAGCACTCTAATGGATATCCCAGTAGACATCTTGATTAAGAGCTGCTGAGTCTATTGTATATGAGCTTAGAAAAATGTAAGTAATATCTCACGAGCATTAACACAGGTGATCAAATGAAAATGTAATGAAATCTGGGCAAATCTGCATTTGTAGAATAGTCTTACTCTTAGGCTTTTCTTTTGGCAGACAAAGCCATCGACCACAGCTATAGGATGGCTTGATTGTTAATTAGCTCTCATTAGTCTTTAGTTTAGGGCTTACTAGGGAAAAGCAAATTTACTTTAATTTGTTTTATGCAAATTAATCTATTTGATTTCATTTTTCTCCATTAACACCTGTGATTTTGAATTAATATGAAGTTTCTGTATGCATAATGAATATTAAATCCTAGAACATTAATACAGGGCACCATTTTTACCTATATAAAGTAAGCTAATTATGACTGTTTAGGCTCAGATTTTAAAATGAGGCAAATTTTATAAACTAGTAGGGGGTGCAAAGCCTATTTTATACAATTTTTTAAAACACAGTGTAATGAGACCAAATTGTGCATAAAAGTTACCTTAGATGCTACAAATTAAGCTGGCTATTCACCAAAGTAGCTGTGGCTTCCACTATGGTTTAAAGTACTTAATTGTACTTCTATAGTTGGTAGAGGGGTGGGTTTTTTTGTTGTTGTTTATTTCTATTCTGAGGCTTTGGGGAAAGTTTTTTTTAATTATTGTTTTGCTTTGTCTTTTGTTTTGGTTTGAATATGTGCATTTAAATAAGGCTTCAGAAATCCATTTTCCAGCTTTGGAGATAAACAAAATAAGAAAAGATGCCAGGCACCAGTGGCTCATGCCTGTAATCCTAGCTACTCAGGAGGCTGAGATCTCAGGAAGGTGGTTCAAAGCCAGCCCAGGCAGGAAAATATGTGAGACTCTTATCTCCAATAAACCACTAGAAGCCATTAAAGCCACCAAAAGTGGCTCTGTGGCTCAAGTGGTAGAACACTAGCCTTGAGCTGAAGAGCTAAAGGACAGCTTCCAGGCCCAGAGTTCAAGCCCCATGACCGACAAAAAAACAAAAACAAAAAAGGAAAGGCAATCACTTCTGCAGCCCAGGACTAAAAGTGACAACCAGGTCATTTAATAAGAATGAGAAGTATTTCTATACTCCCTGTGAAGATGGCCAGTAGAAATGATGTCACAAATGATACACACTGTCCCTGCCCATGGCTCTCACATGTCTGAAATAGCAACAGAGGACAGTCCTGGCTCCCAAGTCAGCTCCAAAAGGCCCCAAACTGCTGCCAAGCACGATTCAGAAGAGATGCTGACCTCGGGAAGATGCATTGAAGCCTGTTTAGGTTGGTCCTGACAACAGAGTGCTTTTGTAGCCCTCTTGTGGCCAGCCTTCTTGTCAGACCCGCAACCTGACCCCTGTCTGCCTGACTGAGTACTTCTGCTCCCTCTGACCTCAGTAGCTACAACCCAACCTCCGGAAGGAGGCTCCGCCCTCCACCCCAGTACCTTCATCTAACTGGATAGAGACAAACTCTTAGTTGTTCTTGGCAAACTTTTCAGAATTCAGTTTACTCAAACTTATTCATAACATTATGGCACTCTTCGATTTTAGTCTTGGTCCCAAGACTCTCTTTCTTTCATCTGTTTGTATCTTTTGTAACCAACAAATCTCCAAGAAAGTTCTCTAAGTGGTCTCTTGGGACTCCCGCTGAGTCTCTCCCCGTTTCCTGCTTGTCAAAGCTGTTTTGATTCAGTGTCAGAGCCTCCCAAGTGCTTTTCAGTCATTTCCCATTTTAGAGTTCCTGCCCAGAAGGTCACACTTATCTTCCCTCTCAGTGTTTGGAACTCTGTTTCCGGATAGCTAATGATATCGACTTACCCTGTGATGCAGCATTGCCTGCCTGGTCAGCCAAAGGCACCAGCTAATGGAATCATTTTCTAAGAATTTAATTCAATCAGATAAAAGCAGTTATTTATGAATATTTACTTTGCTTCTTGGCTATAAGAATCTCATTGAGTCATGTGATAGGGTAGATCATTAGACTAAAAAGTTGAATACAATGGGATAAACGATTCAAAAGAGATGTGTGCAATGAGTAGCCTTAAGTACAAAAGCAAAAGTGTAATTTGGAGAAAGTGATACACTGGACTCTAGAGATAATATAAGGCAAGTTCAGAGAAAGACATGCAGATACAAGGGACAGCACAAGCAAAATCCTGGACATATACGATAACAAGGCACATGATTACCATATCACTCACCACCCCTTCTTTGCTAAAAATTAAAGCAAGTGAGCATAATATTATTATCCCCCCCCCCAGTTTTCTGCTGGTTGATTGCAAATAAGACTTTCCTGTCTGGGCTGACTTTGAACGACAGTTCTCGGATCTCAGCATCCTGAGTAGCTAGGATTATAGGTATGAGCTACCAACTCCCAGATCTAATTTTTTTATTTGTCTTTCTATAGGTTTCTTAAGCAACATGAAAATCACACAGAAATGTATGAGGTAGAACAAATTGTCTATCTATCCATAGACAACTATATCTCCAACTTTGAGAGATGCATGGTAATCTGGTGTGCCTAGATCTATCTCCAAGCTAGGATCATACTCACTTTTTGCAACCTTTTTTTCAGTACACATAACTAAATGTTTTATCCTATATCATCATCTTTTGGATGTTTAATAACCCATTGTTGGAACTGAATGGCAGTGTGGTACAATAATAAAACAAGGGCTCACTAGTGTGAGATGAGTACAGAAATGTTACTTTCATGTGACCTTAACTATCCTTGCCTCAGTTTCCCTGAATGTGTTTTAAAGATCCAAATAGTACATATCTACCTCAAATGCATTTATTTTATTTGTAAAGCTCTTAGAGTAGTGCCTGATAGCCAGTAAACACTATGTTTGAACTCAAGTTACCAAGTCTCTATTGGTGATGTATGCTCACGCTGTTGGAAAACTTTTGCAAGTGTTGGCTACTAAAGAAATTTTCAAGGAAAGTTTTGAATTGCCCTTAGATCTTATTACATTTGGCTTTCAATTTCTTATTAACTTACCAGCCAGCATCCAACATTTACTGAGTAAATGTATACTAATGTCAACCACCTTTGAAGGCAGCACACAAAGAAGTAGATTGTGTCCCGTGCAGTAGTTTCCAGGTCAGACTTAAAACAAAACCATTGTAGATTTTCTTTCTGCCAAGAGTCTGAGCACAGACTAGGAAAAGAACCTGAAAGATTAGGAGCTTAGAGGTCAAGCAGTAAGTTAAACTGAAGGCCTGGGTTGGAAGGAAGACAGAGTGTGAATATAGGCCAGACATAGAATTCCAGGGACAAGTATGTGGGCAAAGAAATGCTTGGGGACTAAGTGTGGTAAGCCTTCTCTGAGAAGCTGTTTCATTATATGTACATGCACTTCTTCTCATCAACCTGTGGGTACACTGAGGTCATATTAATTCCAAAGCTACTGGACTCTATCTGACCTCAGCCTCCAACTGGGCCTCCAGTCTCCCTAGACCATTCCTGAGAGGGAGGGGTAAGGGCATCCTATATAGCTCCAGGACACACTTGTTCATATATGTGGCCTGATAGTGACTTGCCAGTCTCCACCCCGGCTGCTACTCTTTTCAGCCACACCCCTGCTCATCCCATTCCAGGAGAGAATTCTCCACTGAGGTCTGTACCATAGCATGTATGGTCTGAGAAGACACTGACCTCCTCCAAATGGGCATGTAGATCCCCGCATGAATTTAGCTTCTTTTATTTCTCTGCCTATTTTCAATCTCTGCTGAAGTTCAAAGCCTGTCCCTCCAGGCTGAGTTGAGGTGAAGGGAGAAATAGATATCAGGCAGTTACTCCCTCGTGTGTGTTTCTGCTTTATCTCCCCAGTTACTCAAGAACAAATATTGACTAACCATGGAGGTAGACTGAAAAAATAATTCCAACTCCCAGCCCCCTGTGCATCGATGACTTTTGCAATAGGACATTCAGCTCCACCCCCTGGAATGGCTTATGATGACTTTGCTTAGCTGCATATGGATAACTTGCTGATGTGTCTGGGCTCCTCAACAAGCCCTGCCCTAGAAGCAGCCAGCTTAGACTGCTGGCTGATAAAAATGGCCTCAGCCAACCACCAGCTTACATCCAGCTTCCTTACACAGCAGAGCCCAGGAGAACCTGCTGTGCCTGGCCCAGCTATGATCAGTAGAGGTGCAGCAATGACCTGCTTTGTTTGAGTGCAGAAGAGAGGTGAAAACCACCAGCTACCACACAGATTACTGAGCAAATAAATGTTGTGTCATTTGAAGCTACTGGATTTTCTGTTAATAAATACCATATTATTTCAAAAGAGAACAGACCTAATTCTCTTTCTGACCTATATTCTTTGCAGAGTTCTGAGATGTTGCATAAATAGACTCTTCTCTTTTTTTTTGTTTTTGTTTGTTGTTGTTGTTGTTGTTTGTTTCTGGGGCTTGAACTCAGGGTCTGGGTGCTGTTCCTAAGCTTATTTCATTCAAGGATAGTGCTCTACCACTTGAGCCATGGCTCCACTTCTGGATTTTTTTGTAAGTTTTTGGAGATAAGAGTCTCACAGATTTGACTTTCCTGCCTGGGCTAGTTTCAAATTACTATCCTCAAACTCAACCACCTGAATGGCTAGGATTATAGACATGAACCACCAGAGCCTGGCTAATAGTCAAACTTCTAATTATTGTTTTGTATTCAGCCAACACAATCTGCTTCCTTTAGTCTGTGAGAGGGATACAGGGGCAAAGCAGAGTTTATGTCTGGAGGCATGAGGGAAATTAATCCAACTTCTAGGAAAGGTGCAGCAGAGGTTTCTGAGGATAAGGATGCCCTAGCAATCTGCAATCTAACCACACAGATTGCAGTAAACAGTGTGATTGCATTCCTTACAGAAACTGTCTTGGGAGGTCGATCCTCCCATTTTCAACCGATTTGCAAACAAAAAACAAAACTATATTAACATCAGTTTTTAATCTGCATCAACTTTTTTCATCATGAAGAGGTATCCTAATTCCAGTGTCTTGACAGCTGCTCAATATTGTGGCCTCCAGTGATGGAATTCCTTTGGATAAGCCAAAGAAACAATGGTATTAGCATGTGGAGATCCCTGACTAACGACTGCACCTTCTACTCTTCTGGTTTAAGGTAAATCATTTTCTTCATTATCCCTTTTCTCTTCTTCATCATTTTCAAAGACTTTACCTGGAGCCTGGACACCACAGCAGATGAATGGACACATGCCAGCTAGCCAGGTTCAAAAGGATACTTTCGAACGCTAAACATTGGCCAGGACAATGTAGATGGAGCTGCTATCCGGCTTGGATCTGCAGTTGTCACAAATTATTAGGTCAATACTTGATAATGTTAGGATTGTTAACTAGGACTACAGGTGCAAAGGAAGCAATAAGAAAAAAAAAGTTACTCGTGGTTGATTTCTAGTTCTGCCCATGTTTTGAATGCTGAGAAACAAGACCAAACAGAAGTGACTCTGTCTTCTATAGAGAGGTAGCCTCTTGATTCAGTTAGGCAAGAAGTTGAGGATGGTTGAGTTAGGCCCTGAGAAGTGGCTCCTGAGCATCTTGCCTCCAAAGAGCCTTTCTTGACATGTTATGATTCTGTTGGTACAGGTCTCCAGATGTTCAGTACTGAGCTCTGGGTGATTTAGGGCAAGTGGAATATTAACTTGGTATGTGATAGGCCTTGGATTCTGGATCTGTTGAGTTGCATATTGATATCAGGGTTTTGAAAGGTTTTTGATATTGAGTTTTTAAAATTTTGTTTAGTGGTTCTGTGATCATGGTGAGCATCATGGTACCATTTGAGTTGCTCTACAACAGACAATACCTGAAGGTGCTATAGCCCCACAGCAGGCCAACACCAGTTCCTTCTTGGCTTCCTGTCTCTCAAACTCAAAGATGACATCCATAGACAACGTAAGCTTAGCATACAAGTATGGAATTCATTCAGGTGACAAGAAGCAAAAGAATGGTTTCAATAGAAGGTTGCTTGCAAAGTGGTTCAGTCTAGGGGTTTTATATACTGAGCTGTTCTCTGATTGGTCATACCTTATGCAAATGAGGCATAAGATAATCACAGAAGACCTGGGACAGTTACTGAAGACCTGGTCCTCAATCAGGTCTGTCCTACATATTCTCACACTCAGGATCATGGGAAGGCTAATTGAACTGAGAAGGCAAAACTAGGAGAAGGAGAGAGAGAGGGAGAGGCAGGACATTCTGTCCCTTGTGGCTGGGGCTTTTTGAAACAAACTTAACAGTTCTCAAGGTCTAGTTTCCTTTTGTTAGGTCAACAGTGCTTCTCTGTTGGGAGGTTCTTCCAGGGGCCTTGGGCCCTGACAAATCTACCTATTTGACTGATTTTTACCTATCCAAAATCAAAGGCATGTTATGGGCAAGTTGTTTGTCTCAGGAATTAACTAACCTTGCAAGAAACAGTTTCTCTTTGGGTCCACAAGGCCCCTAAATGTAAAAGCAACATAAAACACAGAAAGGATAAACAAGATTGGTACAAAACACTGAGGAAACATGAGTTCCCCATCACCCTAGGACATTTGGAGCTCCAGGGACTTTCTTCAAGGCTACACCCTCCAGGACTCAGGATCCTGCCTCTGAATGTTTGCAGAAACGGTTCTCACAACCTCACACTGCCTCTAATGACCCAGAGCCCTTCTTTGCTTTTTCAGGAAACAACCGGGATAAAAGTCCAGGGCTGGAACTTCCTCCTCTCTGTGTGTGGCAAGGCCTGACGTACTCTAGGCCCTTTGAGTCCCGGAAGTCCAGGACACACCCAACCTTGATTGCAGTGGCTAGAATGCTGGAGCATAGGTAAAAGGACACAAGCAAAACACAACATGAGGGATCCACTAACTGACTGCTCGGTGAGTAGCTCAATGAAATTTGTGTGTCTCTTTGAGGAGGGAGGGGGTAGATTCATGTATTAAAGGATTTTTAACTTTAGAAATGTGAAACTCTCAGAAACCAAACATGTTAAGGTATTATAATGTCTGTGGTTTTACTTTGGTTTAATTTGACACAGAGCTTATTCTAAGAAATGGCTATAATAGTTATTTTTCATTGTCAAATTTGTAGGAAAAAAATTAAGTGAACGTGTGGCATCATATTTGGGTCCAGATGGTGGATGTTTCTAAAATAGTTTTAAGATGCACACCAATGGTGACAACACTGTGTGTGGAACAGATACAAAATCATGCAGCATGTCTGTAACCAAGTGTTGTCTGTGAGAATGAAACTAGGGAAAACTTTTTTGCTTTCTTCCACCCTCCAAAGTAAAGTTAACAATCCCAAGTCCTGTAATATTCAGGGTAAACTCTCCAATCTGTTTACCCTGTAGTTGTTCTCGTGTATTTATTCATTCCCAGGAGCATTACTACAAATAGAGGATCGTCATAAGTCCAAAGCCATTGTGAGGTCATTAGTAGAAACGGCTGAGATACGATTCAGAAGAAAAGAAGCACCTAAAATAAAGGGATAGTGTATTTGTTTTAAAAATACAGCAGTTGGGGATTGTTCGTGTCTTATCGTAATAATGATGCTGAAAAGCTAAAATGGTAACATGAGAAGCAAGGACCTGTAGTCATTATGTATGTGTTTTATAAGAAAGACTATGGAGAAGGAAATAGGCACTGTAATAAAGCCATAAAGAAAATAATCAACAGAGAATTATTGATTTCCTCTTTGTTTATTCAAATAATAAGGAAATCACGGGCTTAGAAAAGATGGAACTACACCTACCATTTTTCAAAATGAGTCAGAGAACCTAAATGAGATGAGCTAATAAATAGTCAGCTTTGCCTATTTACTTTTCTAAGTACAAAACTAAGTGTGTTTAATGTATAGTGGAATTTTAACAACATGGTAGTCTATACCTGCTAAAAGTAAAGCTTTTTCCATTATTTCTTCAACTTCAATCTCTCCATTAGTAGTTACAGATAACTTTTATTTTTTTCCAAATTTTTATTGTGACTAAGTGGTTACATAATATCCCAAATTTCACAGTATACAGATAACTTTTAAAGAAGTCTTTTATTGATAATTTGTTTATTTACTTTCTCTTACTAGCCCACTCTCCTATCTCAATGTTAATACCTGTTTTGGTGGGTTTTGCTTTTTGTTGTTAATACCTGTATGGTTTTTAGGGTTTTTTTTAACTGTACAGGCTTGGTAGGGTGGGACTGGAATGATAGAAATGGAACTTGACACTGATAGTCATCAAAGGAGAAAGTCAATGCCAAGATAATATGAAAGAGAGAATAAATGAGACAAAGTTCCATAAAAAAAATTTAATAAGGTAAAAAGTAAAAGGGAACTAAGGCCTAACATCCTTTTGGTAGACAGCGCAGTGTATCATCTGATCAGGTCCTGGGAGAAACGTTTTCTAAGAAGCTTCTAAAGACCCTCATCTCTTCACTCTTGTGTCTCTTTAATGACACAATGCTGGGGATCTGGGGCTCCTTATCCTATTCTGAGCTGTTGTTCCAAGGACTTTAGTCCTTGTCCATAATTCTGAAGGGCCTATTGCCACCAACCATATCCAGGAGTCAAGAGGATACAGATATCTCTTCTTCCCCTGTTTTTGCACCCTCTGAAATCATGGTTTATTTATTTATTTGTTTATTTATGTGCAACTGTCTCATCTTCATTAAGGTGGTTTCCTGGTGCACTAAGGAAACTATGCTCTGTGAAGATGAGACTAGTTTGTGAGTGAGATGAAATAAGGACGTGGATTGCAATGGAATGTTCACAATTCATTACACAGTTTTAGCAAAGACCTCAAGGTTTTAATAGTCTGCAAAATGCTTATCCCCTGAGTCCCAAGAGCTGCACAGAGCACAATTTACTTAGCTATATTTCTTAACTTGGTCCACAAGTAGATCATAGTGGGTTACATGAAGTTCAATGGAAAAGAAAAATCTCTCTCTCTTTTTAGTTTTGCCAGAACCAGGGCTTGAACTCAGGGTTTCAAGTTCTCAGTCAGCTGTATTTGTTTATGACTGGTATTCTATCACTTGAGTCATAACTCTAGCCCAGCATTTTGCTGGTTAATTGGAGATAGAACCTCATGATTTTCGGCGTTGGCTGGCTTTGAATCACAGTCCTCCAGTTCTTAGCCTTCTGAGTAGCTAAGATTGCAGGTGTGAGTCACTGGCATTTGGTAAAAGATTTTTTTATGACAGAGTTATTATACACATCTAAAATTATTGCTTTTTCTCAGTCATAGTTAGAAAGTTTAGTAATTGTTAGGACTTGTTGCTCAGCATATTAATTAAAAAGGACAGATAACAGTATACATTTTTAAATATGGTTTATAAATGTGTTTCAATATGGATTCCTCTGTAATCCTTTTGTATTTTATACATTTAAAAATAGTATTCTGACTCAAACAAATTTTCAAACTACCAAAGGCAGCCCCAGTACAAAAGGCTTTAAAAAGTTCTTTGAGGTCATGGTCCAATGAGAAAATTGGATTGGTAGCTGGGCCTTTCAACCTTGAATAGCCAGGTCAGCATCTGTTTTCAAATGGAGTAGCACAAAGATTGCCTAAATATTGCAAGGCTTTTCAGTAATCTTCAGAGTGTCAGAACTTATTTAAAGAAGATGTTTTATAGTTCTGTTTTTGAAAAAGAAAATAATTGGCCCTAGGCTTGAAGCCTGTGAGCTTAGCTTCCTTCAAAATCTAAAAATATGCTATGGGAAGTCATCCTCAAATCCATGTTCAGAGAAGCAGACAGGATCAAATTATCCCCAGAGGAGATAATCCAATCATTTGAAAAAACAGAAAGTGCCACCTTCCTAAAAGGAATAGGATTCAATAGCATATAGCAAGTTGTGGTCAGCATTTCATTTCTTACACACTCAGGATCCAGCAGAGCCTGACAAAGCCAGCTTCTGGTGTCCACATCACCAGCTTCTTCCCTCACACCATCAACTGTTGAAACATCACCAGCAACTCTTCATGTTAATGATTTAGTTCAGATACCAGTTCTGAACTTCCCACTTTGGTAAATCAGCTTGGGAGTCTCACCAGTTGTGTCTATCATTAACTCAGAAGGTGCTAGTGAAAAGGACAATAGCTCCTGGGAGAGTCAGAGATTGCACTGCAGAGATGAAAAAAACATAGCATAGATGCTGTGTGGTCCACAACATCCCCTGGTATGCATCAGTAAAATGTGTCACATGCCACTCTACATTGATTACAAAAGGGACAGAATGGAGTAGATTGTGTTTTCTGTATTACCTATCTATGACTGCCTGCTACAGGATTCCAAATATTAAGAAGATGCTTGATAAATACAAGTACTAGTTATTGCAAATAAGGGAAACCATGGGACCTATGTTTCTTTGGGCCTGGCTTACTTTACGTAATATAATTTTTTCCAAGTCTTTTCATTTTCTAACAAATGGGGCAATGTCATTCTTTCTGATGGAGGCATAGAATTCCACTATATAGCTAGCTAGCTGTGTGTGTGTGTGTGTGTGTGTGTGTGTGTGTGTGTGTGTGTGTGTGTGTACATATGTGTGTGTGTGTGTGTGTGTGTGTATATATATATATATATATATATATGTAAATACCACATTTTCTTGATCTAGTCATCTACTGAGGGGCATCTGGGTTGGTTCCATATCTTAGCTGTGGTAAATAGTGTTGCAGTGAACATAGTTGTACTGGTAGCTTTAGTATGGTCTTGTTTATGATCATTTGAGTAAATGCCCAAAAGTGTGATTGCTGGGTCATAGGGGAGCTCTATGTGGAGTCTTTTGAAGAACCTCCATACTGCTTTCCAAAATGGTTGAACAAGTTTACACTCCCACTCACCATGCAGTAGGGTTCCCTTCTGGCCACATCCCCTCCAGCATCTTTTGTTATTAGATTCTTGATTATAGCCATTCTACTGGGGTGAGGTGGAATCTCAATGTTGTTTTGATTTGCATTTCTTTTATGGCTAGAGAGATTGAACATTTCTTCATGTGTCTATTGGCCATTTTTCTTTCCTCTTCAGAGAAGTTTCTCTTTAAGTCTTTAGCCCACTTATTTATTGGGCAGTTGTTTCTTTGAAGACTTGTTGTTGGGGGATTTAATTTTTTGATTTCCAAGTATATTTTAGATATGAGACCCTTGTCCGTTGTATGGCTAGTGAAGATCTTCTCCTAATCCATGAGCTTTCCATTAATCTTGCTAGCTATGTCCTTTGCCATGCAGAAGCTCTGCAGCTTCATGCAATTCCATTTGTCCAACCTTTTTTTGACTTGTTGTGTTTCTGGGTCTCTATTATGAAAATTTTGGCTTGTGCCAAGGAGACCTAGGGTTTCTTCTATTCCTTCTTGTAATGTTTTCAGGGTGTCTGCTTTGACTCTGAAGTCTTTGATCCATTTAGAGTTGATTCTGGTGCAAGGTGATTATAAGGATCTAGGTTTATTTTTCTACAGGTAAATAACCAATTTTGCCAGCACCATTTACTGAAGAGAATGTCTTTCTTCCATTCTTTTTTTTTTTTTAGCTCCCTTATCGAGGATTAGGTGGCTGTAGGTCTGTGGCTTCGTTTCTGGGTTTTCAGTTCTATTCCATTAGTCCTCAGGTCTGTTCTTGTGCCAGGACCAAGCTATTTTGAAAAGGCCAAAAGCTATGTACATATGACCATATAAGATAATGTTAAGCGAAATGAACCCCAAGATAAGGACACAAATATCTTTTTTCTTTCTTGCTATTGTTTCTAATGTATTTATAATGTACCATGTGATTTTTTTGTTGCTTTGTGTGTTCCTCCCCCATGGTATAACCCCTGTTTTCACTGTATTTGATGTCGGTTCCCTGCATCTTGTATATACACTTCTCTAATTACAGGACGGGAAGGGAAAAACCAAAATGCTTAAATAAGGGGGTTGACCCATTGTAACAATCAGAGGTACAAGACACTATGTTGAAAACCAACTTTACAACTTTGGCGGAGGGGGCGGGATAGGGGAAAACAAAGGAGGCAAGTATGCTCAATAGGAAATGTCCTCATTACCTTGCTCATGTAACTGTAACCCCTCTGTACAATAAAAATGTACAAATAAACAAACAAATAAATAAATACAAGTAACCCCTAATTTGTAGGGGTTGTGCTTTGAAATATCACCTCTAAGGAACTAGAATTCACATAGAATCAGTAGCATAGTGCCTGGCATGAGAAAAAGATCTGCAAAAAGCTAAACTTTTCATGTAGTTTGATATTTTTCTCATATTTTTGAGAGATAGAGTCAGTACATAGTCCAGGCTGGCTTCAAGTTCCTCATCCTCCTGCTGCAGCTTCCTGTGTCAGGATCTTTCATTTCCATTTCCCGGATCTTTCAAGTTTAAATGGGATATGATGATTTGTTTAACAACAAAAGCATCAATGTTGTGTTGTTTCAAAGATCTATATAAAATTATATATGCTAGCATATATAATTTTAAAAAATTCTAGAGTCACTGAATTTAGCTTCAATCATTCAAACTGTAAAGCCAGAAAGATCAGTGAGGCCACCTTTGATATAAGCATTTTATATAGTTTACAAGTCATTTTGTCTTGTCATTTCCTGTGTTAATTGCCTAGATTACCAAGTTCTTTTGTGAAATGGTACAATTTATACAGCCTTTGTTTCCAGCTGTGGGGCAGGAACACTTTCCTAATGGATGACTGACAAATGCCTGTGTATACTAGTTGTGTTTGTGGAAGAATATTTTAGGGACTCAGAAATGTCAGAGGGTGGTGAAACTCTTAGTCTTTTTGCTTTGAAATAAATGATCCCAGGAAGATGTAGAATGTTCATATGAATTCATGTAATGATGTAAAACCAATATTAGATTATTTGTTGGAATGAAAATGTAGTAAGGGATAGAATATTTGAAAGTTCAATGACTAGAAAAGAAATTTCAACTTCCTACCTGTGGTTTTTAGCAAAATAAACCTTCTTTTGCTTGTTGTTGGCTGACTCATACCTATAATTCTAGCTACCCAGGGCTGAGATCTGAGGATCATGGTTCAAAGACAGTCTGGGCAGGAAAGTCTATAAGATTATGATCTCCAATTAGCCACCAAAAAAGCTGTGGCTCAAATTGTAGCATACTAATCTTGAGTACAAATGCTTAGAAACAGTACTCAGGTCTTGAGTTCAAGCCCTAGTACCAGCACACATACAAAAGAAGCCATCAGTACTGATTTTAAAATTTCCACAACTCTGAATAATGTTGGGGTGATTTTTACAAATTAGCTACCAAAAAAACAACAGCTTTGGTTCTGATGGATTCTCCCATTGATTTGCTTACCTAACCTTTCTGACCACAATTCTGTTCCATCTAATGAGGAAGTTTGTTAGTTAATCTTTAGCTCTTTGGGCCTTAACTATAAATAAGAGAATTGGACTACATTGGTTTCTAAACTGTGCTCCATAGAATCTCGGGAGTCCTCTCTGTTGAGTAGAAGTGAGGTGGGAAGAAGAGATGGATTCCAAGTTAATGTCAAGAAATTTCCATGTATATATACATCCTACTTTCTCTCTCTCTCTCTCTCTCTCTCTCTCTCTCTCTCTCTCTCTCTCTCTCTCTCTCTCTCTCTCTCTCTCTCTCTGTCTCTGTCTCTCTGTCTCTGTCTCTCTGTCTCTCTCTCTCTCTCTCTCTCTCTCTCTCTCTCTCTCTCTCTCTCTCTAATGTATCTTTCATAGATGGTCTTTATGATCTACCTTGGCATTTATACAACCATGCTTTTCATAGTTTTTGCATTCAGGTGTACATATTTGATACAAGATGAAAAGTACAGAACTATTGGTTCTAAATAAGGAATTAAGCTGTGATAATGGAATTATTCTTAGCAACCCTATTATCTGTTGATGTCAACTTTATCTCAACTTAGATCTGGGATTGTGGGGAGTTTCCAGCACATTGTACATAGGTTCAAAGATAAAGATTCTCTTCATGTTGTCATAAGCAGAACATCCATCCCTCTCTTATCTGATCATTAGATTAACAATGTAACTTACTGGAAAACTTCTGGTTGCATTTGCTTGGACACACTGAAGTTAAGAGAATGAAGCCCTCACCAATCCTTCAGCCCTTTAAGTCCACAGAGTACAAGGGACCCAACCATAGACAGTCCACTGCCTGAAACAACCTTGCTCACCACTCTGTTTGAGTACAAGTATTTTCTGTAGGTGCTGTGATATGAAAAGATCATCTCTAAAACCTAGAGTAGGAGGCCCAAAGATCAAGAGAAGAGATGCATGTGCTTTGCTTGAACAACCCCCAACTTCTTTAAAGTTGGCTCTGAGTGTCTTTGGAAAACTAGTACATTTTTCTTTCCACTGGTCACCCAAGTTTTCAGTCTGCTTTATGAACCTTCAGGGTGGGCTGGCCTCCTGAAATCAATCACTTGTTCAGAGGGTAAAAAGTATATCTCAAGGAATGTTAGCCACTCAGAAAAATCCTCAGTGCTTTACTCATTTCTGTGTCAGCTATGGGCAAGGTTCTCCTCCGAGCTCTCATCCTCACACTGATCTCCAAGCTCGGCCCCAGGTGTCCTCTCTCCAAGGCTGTTCTATGAAGGCTGACCTCAGGTGATAGTGGACTGGGAAGAGAGACCTTTTTCTTTAAAAAATGGTTCATCTTGGGGTTCTTCCCTTCAACTCCCAAGTCTACCTATGGGAAAGGGAAAGGGAGCTCTTTCTTTTGTGCCCAAGGCACCTTGTTTTCCCCCAGCCCCAGTAAAACCCTGCTGTTCATCCAAATCTCTCCATCTTGCCCAGAGCCCATGGTGGCTTAATTGGATAATTGTTTCTGCTTTGCTTGGATGACAGAAGAAAAAAAAATAAATAGAACAACACATAAAAATACAAAGCTTAATACTGGGAGATGTTTCTGAATTCATCAATTAAGAAAGCTGCAGAACCTATAAAGAAAACATAAAATTTTATTGAACATGAAATAAGATTTGAACAAATGAAAAGAGTTATAATGTGTTCTTGGCTAGGAAGTCTAAATACCATTTTAAAAATCCATTTCTCATAATTATATATTATATGTACATATATGTATATACATATGCATAATACAATTCCAATTAGCATTCCAATAGGAATTGGGAAAGAAAACTTTATAATTAGATACCTTTCCATGTGAAAAAATAAATACCCAAGATAGCCTGAGAAATTTAGAAAAGGAAAGAAATAACTTTGCTCGAAGCAAGAAATAAAGAAAAACTGTTAATATCTTTATAACTTAGGTAGAATACATACTGTGCAGTATTACCTTCTGTAGTATTGGTATTTTATGAAACATAAAGATGTTTCAGAATTTATAACAAAAAGTTAAGACTTTGTTAGAACCATGTTAAACTTTCTGTTATGAAAACTCTAAATAAGTCTAATAAGGCCTCTGTATTTCTCTTACATACAAAGTAAGTCTGGAAGTAGACAGTGAAGATGTCAGGTATGCCAGCAGGCACGCGGGCCATTTTGTGATCTTGGTTCATGCTGTCCAGTTGCCTTGACTGTCATTTCTAAGAGTACAAAGCATGCAAAACAAGGAGGCTCATGAACTGAAACACCAAAAGCAAAACAAAGGATTTCTGTTACATGTCTTCAGACAGCCTTTAGTGACACCATTACAGATGTACTGAAGGAAGCTGAGAATTGACTTCATTCGGGGGATATAAATCTGCTGAACATTTCTGTGATTTCTGCTTCTGGCACCAAGATGTGCTTTGTGGGATGCTCTTAGGTTTGATGAGAAGAAAGCAAAAGGCTTAGTTAAGAAGGAATGTAGTGAAATGTTGAGTAATAAACAAGACAGCTGTATAAGGTTCTTTCCTGTAGACCTTCTTACCAATATTTTCCCAGTATGCCTAGAAGGAGAAAAAAGAGACTTTCAATGAATCATATTACCCACAGAGGAAAAAGTAGTTTTATGGATAAAAAGCTCAGAAAGCTTGGTTGACAAATGGTGACTTTCTTCTCATGAGTATTAGAGTATACTTATTTCTATTCAGGACAAAGGCCAGAATTCAGTCCCTGTACATTTATGCTGCACTTGTACTGCAGAAAATTAGTGAATTGTTTACTGCTTGTTTGAACATACACGTAATCAGATTGTTTGTTTGGGTTTTTTTTTTTTGACAAACTGTGAGATCTGACTATCTTGGGCCATATTCCTGTTGGACACAAAAAGATCAGAATGGCAATGCTATCTGCCATTCCAGCCTGCATCCCTTCTCTAACACACACACACACACACACACACACACACACACACACACACACACACACACACACACACACACACACCTACACACGTACCTAACTAGTATCTGAAGGGTCTGAAACTTTCAACCACTCTATGAAGTTAACAAATTCCTTGTGAGTATTCTACATCTTCAAGGCTCTCCTTGTGGACCAGGCAATTTCCCTGCAGCTGTTTGGTAATAAAGGCTGAACAAATCTGATTGAAACTGCTTGAGACCAGAAGTTTTTCCAAGTTTGGAAGATTTGTGTAAGCATAATGAAATGCATAATGTGACCCAGATCTAAATAAGAAATTCATACACACAAATCCTGCAGGTGATTGTATACACCATTTCCTGTTCTTGTGTTGTGACTGAGATCTATCACATGAGGTCAGGTATGAAGTTTTCCACTTCTGGTATCAGGTGATTGCTCCAAATTTTTTGGATTTGAAAGTGTTTTGGATTTTTAATTTTCAGAGTAGGATATTTGACCTATACTTGGTATCTACCAAATCCTTCTGTAGATTTCCAATGCTTTAAATTTAAAGAAAATTTAGACTGTAGTTTGTTTACAAATAATGAGATTTTATATCTATGATACTGAATTACTTTGTTTCATCTCCAAAAGTAGGAACTTCGAACAGTTCATTTCTTTAGGTCTTTCTTCCTTTGTGACCCCATTTCCACTGCTTGAAGTTCTGCTAGCACCATATGCAGATAGAGGATCTAATTCTAATTCAGCTGCTGTGTCAGATTAAGTTGTAGAATCAACCTACGTTTGTTGTCACCATAAGCCAAAAATATTATTCTGCAGTAGGAAAGAGACACAAAAAATGATATGTGTTGTCCTTTCGACTAAACTTTTGACATTCCTGGGAATGATAAGGGTCATAGGAAATCACATTCCAAATGCACCTCACTATTGAATTGTTTGTATTTGGCCCAGGAGAGAAACTGATAGACTAGATTTATTTTTGGAAAGTTCTCTAGAAGCTTCATATTCTGAAACGGGAAACTTAGACTTAGTTTTAAAAACTCATCTAAAAACTGCACATTCCTGTAGCTTCACAGTCATTTATGATGACAGCTATCATTACAGCAGGGGACTCTATCTTTAGAAGTGATCATAAACCTCCTGTTCATCTTTTTTTTTTCAGTACAATAAAGTATACAAGAGCTTAAAGGAGTTTGCTCAAAATGGAGAGAATTTCTGCAAGCAGATCACATCTGTTCTTCAGCAAAGGTACAAAATGCACATTTGCAATGAACAGTTTCCCCTCTGTAGCTGTAGCAAGCAGTATGACCATAGGAGTAATTATAAGCTGCCCTGATTTCCAGAACACAGTGTTATATTTTGTGCTCCTTGAGAGACCTATTTGAAGAATGATTCTCTGTATTGCACATTCATCAATGGGGCACTTTAAAAACCAAGGAATAACAGGAAAAATATTCTGTTTTGGAAGACTAGTCTCTTCTATTTCTTCAGACTCAATTTTTCACTCTTTTATTGCCCACTGTTGGGTCTGATGTGCATGTCCATTATTGCACTATTCATACTGATGACAATTATTAGTTTACAGTTTTTACTTCCCTAAAAGGGCAGAGGTCATGTGCTACTAAATGTTACAAGCTGAGCTTTTCAAAACTAGTCTTTTGATTTCTTTGGTAAATGTTGGTCGGCTGGCTGGCTGGATGCCTGGATGGACGGATCGATAGATGGATCGTGGATCGATGGGTGGATGGATGGATGGATAAAAAGTCCCAATTTTCAATATCATCTTCTGTTAATTCTTATGTGTGATCACATGTAAACCTTTACACTGTGTTAAAGTGGTCACAGTGAACTCAGCCAAGAGAGCAACAACAACAAAAATCTTTGCTTTCAGTTTTTAGAAAACCCAAGACTTACGCTGTTTCCTAGGCTTTCTTTCAGACCTTTAACCTGCCACTAGACAACTCTATAATATATAACTATTCTCCAAATTTAACTCACCATGTATATTAGAAAGCATCTCTCTCCTGAATATTAGGAAGAATCTGTACCCAGATTGCTGTGCTAGGGTTACAGTCACTTGATCTTGATTATTTGACATCTAGGAGTTCAAAATTAGTGTCTGATAGAGCACTACAAAGATCAATGGCAGGGGATGAAAAAGATGTCCACTGCTAAACTGACTCAAGAACAAACTGAGAAGAGCTGCCAAAGTCACTGCTTGATAACTGCCCTCTTGCTTTCCTTTATCCAGCTCTCTCCGCATCATCACCCTGCCATCTACTAGCAGAACCTTCATCTCTTACTGGAGTTTCTCTTGAAGTCAGTCCCTAGGACCACCATCTTAGACTTACTAATGTGTGAAATAATCCACAGAACTTGAATACCTAAGCACAGTTGCTGACTAGAAAAATTACAAGACTATTTGTAAACACAAAAGCCTGCACAACATAAATGAAAAGAGCAGAACTAATTTTTTTAGGAAGGTCAAAAATGATGTTAGTTATTGGATCATTTGCGTGATAGATACTTCCATCAATATTTTTTTTTTTTTTTTTTTGTCGGTCGTGGGGCTTGAACTCTGGGCCTGGGCGCTGTCCCTCAGCTCTTCAGCTCAAGGCGAGCACTCTACCACTTGAGCTACAGCGCCACTTCCGGTTTTCTGGTGGTTTATTGGAGATAGGAGTCTCACGGTCTCTCCTGCCCGGGCTGGCTTTGAACCGCGATCCTCAGATCTCAGCCTCCTGAGTAGCTAGGATTACAGGCGTGAGCCACCAGCGCCCGGCTTCCATCAATATTTTTAAAGCAAACTTGATACAAATAAATCATTTCTACTTAGTAATATGGCACCATTAGGATTTACTAGTCCTAGGGCTTGAACTCAGGACCTGGTCACTGCCCCCAAGCTTCTTTTGCTCAAGGCTAGCTAGCACTCTACCACTTGAGTCACAGCACCATTTTTTGCTTTTTCTGTTTATGCGGTCCTAAGGAATCAAACCCAGTGCTTCGTGCATGCTAGGCAAGCACTCTACCACTAAGCCACATTCCCAGCCCTAAGATGGCACTGTGAGATACTGTATGTTGATTCCTGATAAATGAACACTTGCCATGCCTCCTCACACTTCATCTCTCAAGGTTCCTCTCCACACTCAGCTATACGATTATGCAGTTAACCTGAAGGAAGTTTGTCCTCATGAAAGGAGATGGTATTTATTTCAGGAGAACTGTTATATAATGGGCTCAAACACTATTAATCTAAGACTTTAAGGCCCACTGTGTACTTTGGACCATATTTGTAGATTTCAGTGGCAAAGACTGCCGCATTCCCTAGGATCAAATCACTTCTCTCCCTAGGGGGCGATGTGATCCAGAGGGCACAACCTCTTCCTATTGAACTTGAATTGACTCAACAGAACAACTCACTCCACAAAGAAGAATGCTCAAAACACAACTGGCATTGCATTTACCTTTACTCTCCCAGTCTTGTCAATTCAGAAATTACTCCCTTCACCATATATAAGGTTAAAGACTAGTTCCTACCAGTGATCCAGTAATGAGCCCAGGACTTATTTTCCTCTTTAGTGTGAGAGCATCTTTCTTATAAATCAATAATACCTCTTCTTTGTATTAGATAAATACCTGAAAAACAAGTAGTCTTTAAAATCAGCTATTCTGCTTAGGGATGAGTAATGAGAAACTCCATAAGACAAGACAAAATGATGCTTATGACAGAGAAGATCCTGAAGGCAAATTTAATGGTAGCTTGTGGCAGATGTCATGATGTATCTATGGGCTGGGCTTCTTTCAGTTGGCAGCATCATCTTGTGAAGTATATTTCATAAATATCTGTAAATTAGATAAATATTTAAACGATTATTATTTTTAATTATTACTATGCCAACATTATTAGAACAAATTTGTTACTGTCATTGGAAATTTACATTTGTAGACATCTTGCTGAGGTATCTGTTGTAAACTGTTTCCACTCAGCAAAGCTCTGTATTCATATGTAGATATGATTTGCATTTCCAAATAGATTGTTTTCCAAGGTTAGCTGCCTTCTCACATTCATTCTAATTGGAGAGATAGAAAAGTGAGTTGTTGTTGAAATATCATTTTCCTTGGTTTTATTAAATTCATAACAATACTTAGCTTCTTTTATCCAATTAATCGCTTTTGTTTCCCTTTTATACAGTAGCAAATTCAGATTCTTTGAGAGGTACCCAGCAGCTCCCACTATCCCTAATGCCAAAGTCCTCAGGTACACTTTAATGTAATTACAGACCAGAATTAAAAGAGACAAAGGCACATTTCCAGAACCATTTTATGAGTATTTGGCTCTCAGCACCATTATAGCTATGTTTAAACAAGGCTTGATGGGGGAAATCAATTGTTCCTCTGAGAGGAAGCTCAATTGAACTTTCAAATGGCAAAAGCCACCACTTTAGACATCAACAAAGTGGTACAGAATAAAGAAGAGTAGCTGACTATTTGTCTCCTCTACAATGATCCATGGCAGACATTGTGATTTTTTTAAAATGGGAAAATAAAATCATTGATGAATCATCACATTTCTATTAATTATCCTGAATATTCTTAACTCCTACAGCTTCAGTTCACTTGTATACTGAGGACTTCTAAAAAATGTATTATTAAGCAACAGGAATTACCTGTACTTCAAACCATGTATTTGGTAGAGCATTGGATGTTTCCTTCCTCCTAGATATGCCTTAGAACCACAAGGATAGTATATTCAAAACACAGTCTGTCACCTTTTCTTTTTTCGTAATTTTTATTTATTTTTTTATTGTAAAAATACTGTACAGAGGGGTTACAATTACATGGGCAAGATAATGAGTACATTTCTTATCAAGCATTGTAGCCTCCTCCTTTGTTTCCCCTTCTCATCCCTTCCCATCCTTTCCCACCCCTCCACCCAATCCTCCCCACTCCCCCTTCCCCCCCACCAAAGTTGTAAAGTTCATTTTCGACATAACGACTTGTACATCTCATTGTTGTAATGGGTCAACCTGCATCCCTACTTAAACGACTTGTTTTTCCCCTTCCCCTCCACAAATTATACCAACATCAAATACAGTGAAAGCAGGGGTTATACTGTGGGAGAGGGACATACAAAGCAATAAAGAAATAATCTTACAAATGTGTTAGAGACAATCACACGAAAGAAAAAAACATTTGAATACATAGCTTAGGGTTCATTTCCCTAACATCACCCTATCTGTCCTTTTCTGCTTGACTCAGACATATACTAGATATTGCAAATAACTATTCTTTCCAGATTTTTGCCCTGGTAACTGGAAACACCTTCCACCACATCTAGCCCAGTCCTCACAATTCTTTCTATCCTACTTAATAGATGATACTTCATACTTCTCTCTTCTGAACCCCTGTATAGCCATGACTTTTTTTCATCTGTAGCCATCTTCATGGTTCTGGCAAATTTCATTCAAATTAGTCTTTTTGTGTGTGTTACTTTCATGCAGCTATGTAATTTTCATGCTACACAAAGTTCCTGGGTGAGCTAGGTAAGCAGAAATAAAACTGGAATCTGAATTTGTCCTTTAGATCTTGAGCCCTATCTCATTGAAGCATCCCTTCAAACACCCCCTATTTATTTTATTTTTCTTTCTCTCTTTTGTTCTACCTCCCTTTCTTTCTTTGGTGGTACTGAGGTTTGAACTTGGGACCTCATGCTTGCTAGGCAGACATTTTACCTTTGATCCACACCTTAGTCAAGTACCTTTTGTGTCTAATCCAAGCCAAACTACCATAACTTATGGAGTACCTATAATTCTATCCTTTTCTCTAATGTATATTCTACTCTACAACTCTTTTTAAGATCCTTTAAAGAGGCTTATGACCTTCAGGATCAAATTAATCCTTTATAATATTTTAGGAAAAAAAATCTTTGAGATTCAGGCCCCTGCCTTCTATCTTTTCTCTCTGCAGGCTCCCAGGAGTTCTGACACTTTCCTTCTTACTGAACCACAAGCTGACACAGTCTTGTATATGACATATTATTTTGAAGAAATACTAGAAAAATAAAATCAGAGAAGAGATCATTTATCTAGTACAACCTATAGACAGCATTGTGTTAGATGTATCTGACAGAGCTCAGTCTCTTTTGTTTTATTTTCACAACCAAATGTGGTATATATCTACTTTACATATCCTTAGTCTACAGACAGGGACGGGAAATAGATAGCATATTTTTATTCTTATCTGGCCCAACCCAGGCTCAGTGCAAAGGCATTCTCCAAGTGAGGTTGCATTACGGGGTTTTGTTGTGAGAGTCTTACACATTCAAGGAACTTGGTCTCATCCTTAAAATCCTCTATAGGAAGGGATATCAGCATCCTCAATCCCAGTGACTTTCAAACACTGTAGCTCATAGGGTCTGTAAAGTACCCTCAACAGTTTCATCAGGACATGAGGAATAAGTGAACCAGCTCCACTCCTTCTTCATTCACTCTTCTAGTTACTCAGAATAACTGTTCTGGTAATGACAGAGTTGATTGGGTATAAAATATGAGTTTCCAGCTAAGAGTCTTAAAACTGTTTTTCTTATTCAAATGATCTGACTTCACCATAGAAATTCATCCCCATCCCAGGCACTTCTGGACACTCAGCTTGGGAATGAGTAGACACAGAACCTGAAGTTCTAGAGCTGACATAGCTCTCATGTTCCTTGGACTAGTGTAAAAGATGATTCAGTGATAGCCAGGACATTTAAGAAGGGTGTCATCTATATCCCATCCTTCTAGTTTACTTTCTGATTGTCAGGAATCAGAATCTAAGCCATCAGCTGTTGCTATAAAGTAAGTGAGTAAAGTGAGCAAGCCAGAGCCTAGAATAACAGAGCTTTGTTTGGATTCCAGTTGCTAACTACTTTTATTTTGCTTTATATTTTTATTGTTATTGTTATTATAAAAGTGATGTACAGAAGTGTTGCAGTTACCTAAGTCAAGTAATTAGTACATTTATTTTTGGACAATATTACCCCTTCCCCCTTCCTCTCTCAGTTTTTCCCTCCTGTCCCTACCCACAAGTTGTGTATTTCATTTTTCATGTAATGTCTAGGAGTATCACTGCTGCATTTGTTCATCCTTTGTCCCTCCATTTATTTTGCTTTTTAATATACAAATTTAAAAGATTTTTATGTAGTCATTTTTGTAGTGCTGGGAATTGAACTTGGCTTGAGTAAGCATTTTAGGCAAGTACTGAGCCACTGAGCCATGTCCCCAGCCCTATTGGTTAAACTTTTAATAGATATATAATAATTGTACCTATTTATAGGGTACAATGTATGCATTAGGTTACATGTATGTATTGTGTAATTCACAGGTCAAGGTAATTTGCATATTTGTCACCTTGTGTGTTGATCATTTCTTTGTTGTGAAGGCATTGGAAGATCTCTCTTCTAGCTAGCCACTGTGGAATATATGATACATTGTTATTAACTGTAGTCACCCTACTATGCAATAGAACACTAATCCTCCTATCAATTTGGATTGTGGTACCCACTTCAACCTCTCCCATCCTCCCTGCTCCTCCCCCCCACCAACAGACTCTAGTAAATGTAAGGACAATGTATTTGTTTTTGTTTTTTTTAATTTAATTTTATTTTATTTGTGAACATACTGTACAGAGGAGTTACAATTACATGGGCAGGATAATGCGTACATTTCTTACCAAGCATTGCAGCCTCCTCCTGTGTTTACCCTTCACATCCCTTCCCAGCCTCCCCCCTCCCCCCCAATCCCAATCCTTCTCCTTCCCCCCCTTCCCCCCCCCTGCACCGACGTTGTAAAGCTCGTTTTGGACATGACAACTTGTTCTTCTCATTGTTGCAACAGGTCCACCTGTATCCTTAAACAACTGGTTTCAATTTGGATTGTGGTACCCACTTCAACCTCTCCCATCCTCCCTGCTCCTCCCCCGCCCCAACAGACTCTAGTAAATGTAAGGACAATGTATTTGTAAAGTGAGCTCATGACTATCCGCCAAAAGACAAATTGATAAAGCTTAAATGGAAAACATTAGCAAAGTCAACCCCAAAATGGCTACTGTTGCTGGTGGAAAGTAGGAGGTAGAAGACAGGCTGATATCATCAACTGAGCATTTGGAATGACTAAAATGCCCCTTAATTTAAAAAAAGAAGGAGGGCTCTTTCTCTTGCTATCTTCAAGCATGAGAAAGCCTTAGCTCAATTTTTATTAATTTGTCATAAACAGAAGAAAAAACTACAGTTTTTTAAAAAATTTAAATAACGATTACAGCAAAACCCTCTACCACTGATTTTATGGTTACTTATTCTTATAGTTTAACTTCTACTGTACCTAAAATATTAGGCTTCTTTCATTCAAAAGTATAACATCTTTTAAAATCCCAGTCAAACATTGACCTCTGATATACTGGTTGATCTTCATTACTTACTAATGAAAATATGTTGTTACCTTCATACTGAGAGGAAATCAGAATATAAATGGATTAGAAGTCAGCACTTGTCATTTCCTTAGTTCAAAACCATTAAAACTCACTAGAATATTCTGAGCTAGGTTACCCATCCAGAGACAGCCATATCATCAGTTTCACACATGCTAAGACATTTACTTGGAGAAGGTAACCTCACTTGTATGAAACAATGGCTGTAGAATGAAAGGAAAAATTGGAGAATAAAGTAGAAAATTAAGCACAATGTACTTATGGTGGTTATTTTAATAATCAGCTTGTTCCTGATTGCTTTAATTGGGGAAAGAAAATGTGTCAAAATTTCAGATTCACTTTTCTGCTGTGGACTCCCTTTGCACATGTGGTGTCTTGTGGCTGGAAAACAGGATAAAGTAACTCTCTTCAAAAGACTTGGAAGAAACCAAACTCAGTAGGATCGTTCATTACCACCTCTGTCTCAGGAACACCCCAAGGTCACATTTCTATTCAGCAGGCATCCTACTGCATTAAGTCGTAGCTCACACAGCCACAAAGCAGTGTTTGTTCCCACTGACAAGCATTCTGACTTACAAAAATGATTGTTAGTAGAGTGATTTTTTTTACTACAGTTTGGGATTTAACCATTAACATCGATTAAAAGTCATTGAGAAAAAGGTTCCGGAAGATGGCAGAAAGCTAACAGAGTACCAACAGAGCTTTCTTGGAAGAAGCAGAGTTTTATCCACATCTAGAGAAACACACCAAGTAAGCTATAATTATACAGAGATTTATACCAAAGAAGAAAATTACATAAGAAAATTTTTCTGCAGCCAGCATATGAAGATGGATTTAAGCACCCACCGGTGGTGGTGAAGGTGGGGGAAGCTGCTGGGGAAGCTGTGACAAAGGCAGTGGCAACAGAAACAGCATGTATGCAGGCTCGTGTCTCACCTCCAGCGTGAACTTAAAGGAATCCACAGCCCTGCCAGCCACATGCAGACCCCGAGACAACTTGTCACAGTGCAGACATTCCAAAACACCAAAAAAAGAGTGAGTACCTCACAAAAGATATCCTCTCTCCCTCCTAGAGAACAACATCTGGAAGGATACCCTCCCCCTACCTGAGAAGAACACCATCTTTGAAAGTGGCATAGAGCCTGCCAGAGCACCTGGCCAGTAACAAATGCCAGAGAAGTGGTGATATGACATTTCTGAAAAGGGCAAAGGAATCTGATATCCTTGCACCTCAATCTGTGGCAGAAAAGAAAAGACTGGCCCAGGGAGAGGCAGTCATGCCCAGGAGGTGGAAGCTCCACCCACTGAGATGCAGCTCTGCCCAGTGGGTAGGCTCAGGGAGAGACAGGGCCCTGAGTTCAAGCCCCACAACAGACAAAAATAAGTAATAAAAAAATAAATGAATTAGAGACAAAAAGTATTAGAAAGAATCAACAAAACAAAGAGTTGGTTCTTAGAAAAAATAAACAAAATTGACAAAGGCTTAGCAAATCTTACCAAAAAAAGAACACATCCAAATAAATAAAATAACAATGAGAATGGGAACATAACGACAGAAACAAGCAAGATTTAGAACATTATATGGAGATAGTTTGCAAACCTTTATGCTAACAAATTGGAGAATCTGGAAGAAATGGAAGAATCTTCAGTAAATACTGATATGCCCAAACTAAACCAAGAAGATTTAAACCAACTAAATTGACCCATAACAAGTAATGAAATAGAAATGGCAATAAAATACTTCCCATTCAAGAAAATCCCAGGAGCAGAGAGATTCACAGCTGAATTCTCTAAGACCTTCAAAGGACACCTCACTCCAATACTCCCCAAACTCTTCAATGAAATTGAAAGTGAAAGATCTCTACCAAACTCATTCTATGAGGCCAGCATAACACTCACCCCCCTAAACAGAAAAACGAACTTTACAACTTTGGGTGTGGGGGGTGGGGGGATGGGAAGGCAGTGATATAAGGGGAAACAAAGGAGGAGGCAACAATGCTTGATAAGAAATGTACTCATTACCTTGCTCATGTAATTGTAACTCTTCTGTATGGTATTTTCACATTTAAAAAACTTATTAATAATAAAAAAAAGACTAAACATAAAACTTCCTATGACCTAGCAATCCCACTCCTGGGCATTTACCCAAATGACCATAACAAGGCCACATTAAAGCACCAACACAATCATGTTCATTGCAGATGCACCTTGGAAGATGAATGGACCAAGAAATTGTGGTATATGTACACAATGGAATTCTATGCTTCTATCAGAAAGAATGACACCACCCCATTTATAAGAAAATGGAAAAACTTGGAAAAAATTACATTAAGCAAAATAAGCCAGACCGAAAGAAACATAAGCTGTATAGCTTCCCCAAAGAAACATAAGCTGCATAGCTTCCTTCATTTGTAACAACTAGACTATGTCTAGTGTATTCGTAGCAGAGGATCACAATGGCTCAAAAGCTATGTGCGTATGACTGTATAAAATGATGCTTATCGGAATGAACTCCAAGAAATGGAAACAAGAGGTTTTTATTTATTATTGTGCTGCTTGCAATTACTTCTTTTTTTCTTTCTTTTTTTTCCTTCAATTTATTCCCTGTTAGCACTCTTTTTATTTCTGTACCCTTTGTCTTGTATATTAGTTTATCTGATTTGGGGAAGGGAAGAGGAATCACAGAAACTGTGGGACAAAGGGTGAAACAATTCAACAGTGATCTTCACCAGATACTATTTTGGAAATGAAATTTACAAGTTGGGGGGAGACAGGAGTCAGTGGGAGGGAATTGGAGAAAATGAGGGAAGGGTAACACTTAAAAAAACAAAACCACTGTTCTCATTACCTGACTTATGCAACTGTAACCCCTCTGTGCACCACTTTTACAATAAACTTTAAATAGAGTCAGTGAGCTCTTCAAGCCTGGGAGATGGTGTTTCACACACTTTCCTCATTGTAAGTATTTTTAATTCTTCCTTATAGTCGTCTTCTGAAGTTCTCCAAATGGCTACCAGAACTTCAAATGCAAGAGTAGAAATTATCAGCCCACTCTATTAGGCTGATTCAAATGCTGATTCTAAGGCCATTTGGGGTCATCCACAAATTGCCGATGAAGGGAAAAAGGCAGGGTCCAACTCTGTCCAGCCTCAAAGGAGGGTTTGGTAACATTTCATGTTGTCAGTCTTCACCATTTCCAGTTTGCCAGATTCCACTTCAAAAATGTTTTACAACTGCATGGATGCTTTGGGAAGAGGCCTGGGTTGCTCAGCAGCTTCTAACATTGGCTGCTTTGAACTAGATCTCTATCATCTAAGCCACCAGGAGCTGTAGTGATTCACAAAATGAGAGACTGTGCCAAGTTTTACAATTACCTCTGTTTGACATCCCACAAATTCAAAGACAGGAAAACGGTGAAATTAAGGAGAAGCTACTCCAGCGGAGCTTCCAGATTATGATCCCAGCTCTGTCACCTCCTTCCTGGGTGGCAACCATTTTGTGACTGATTCAGCTCACTCAACCTTGGCATTCCCTCCATGCAATGGGTAGACAAACTACCTGCTTTAGGAAGAGTATCATGGATTAAATGAGAAACTATACCTAAAGCACTGAGATTGGTTTCTGGAATGCTGTATGTGGCCCAGAAGTGTTGGCTACTGGTATTTTTGTGTAGAAGGAACACAGGTCATGCATCAGCATCATCCCCAACTTGATATCCCATACTGTCAGAACAGCGCTGTGTGGACACACTCTCTTCCTGTGCAGGATGATAGCATGTTAATGTTCACATATGTCCTCCCACAGATGGCTAAGACACTCACACATGAAGAGAAGCCTGCCAGTGCTAGAAAGGCTGAGTCTCCTTAGTCTGGTTCCTGTCTGCTCAAGAGAGGCCAATATAAACATATGCTCAAGAACAGAGATGGTCTGCCTCAAGAGTACCACACACCTCAGAGCAAGTAGGGGTCTTCTCCTCTCCAGCTACCAAGCCCAACCTTCTTCCTGAGAAAATTCAATGCAGTTAACAGTGGGAAAGCAGACTTCTTTCTGCAGGTTGTCCTTTTTTATTTTAACTCTGCAACACTGTGTTCAACCTCTCAGAACCTTCTGAAAGTTGGGGTTGGAGGTGTGGCTCAGGTGGTAGAGAGCCAGCCAATGAGTGAAAATGTCAGATACTGAGTTTGTGTCCTCATCTGGAGGAAGATAAAAATAAAAATATTCTGAAAGTGAACTTGAATTTTGAGGAAGAGGCTGAGCCTGGCAGTATCAACCTGTCCCTTAAAGGTCACTCAGGGACTGTTAGCAGAATAGACAATGGATGAGAAAACCTCACATTCTTCCTCTGCACTGTCCACCTCTGCATGTGTGTACCTGTCCACTTTTTCTGGTCTTTTTGGATCCACACTAATAATCATATTAGAGGGATTCATATTTACTAAGATTGTGTTTTATGCCCAGAACTGTAAGCCAAGCACTATTAATGCATCTTATTTAATGCATTATGTGCTACATTAAAGAAGATAGGATGAGGAAAATGCTAAAGAATCCTGGCACAATGGATGGGGAATGGGTTTATATGTTCAGTGGCTAAAGTGCTAGAAGCAGTGTGCTCTGATGTTAGGGCCATGCATAGCTTATAAGTGTAAAGGCATCTAAACAGTTTCTTAGATGAATATTTTTGGAAGAGTTGAGGCAAGAACAGACCTGTAGCAGATACCAGTAAGAATTCCAACTCAGACCTGGTTGTAAGTCTGTCTATCGACTCTGTCACTCATTCATTCAGTCAGTCATGCTATAAATGGTGAGTGTTACATTCAACAAGAACTATTATTGGGCCGGGTGCCGTTGGCTCATGCCTGTAATCCTAGCTACTCAGGAGGCTGAGATCTGAGGACCACGGTTCAAAGCCAGCCTAGGCAGAAAAGTCCATGAGACTCTTAGCTCAAATAAACCACTAGAAAACTGGAAGTGGTGCTGTGACTCAAGCAGTAGAGCGCTTGCCTTGAGCTGAAGAGCTGAGCGATAACGCCCAAGCCCAGAGTTCAAGCCCCACAACCAGGGGCCTAGGCAATGAGAAAAAAGAAAGTCTTGAGGTTCATGAAACTGTTTACATTTACAGGAATTCATAAAAATGTACATTAAAATGTAATGTGAAAAAGGTAGTGATAAATTATAGGATACAAGTGGAGCTTAAAGGGCACAATGACAGGATTTTGCTTTAGACAAGATGGCCTACAAAGAGATGATATTTGAACAAGACATATTAAGGATGACATGAAGGAGAATGCCCTGTAGTTAGGTAACAAGAGAAAAACGCACAGGAGAAGCTGCTGTCAGTGCAAAGGCCCTGGAGCAAGATGGCAGTTAGCTACTGCGTGGGAGAAGAATGGGGAAAGGGATGACTATCAGAGAAGCAAATCAAGAAGAGAGCTGTGGGATCAGAACACACAGTGCCTTACAGGTCTTATTGGTTAATAACAATGGCTCTAGTTGTTAAGTGCCTACTGTATTTAGGTCATTACCACATTTTAATCCTCGTAAAACTCCTCAAGACAATTTCCTTTACTCTGTGTCAGCATTGCCTGAAGCTTGAAGCCACCTCACCTTTCAAGATTATAAAGCATCTGTAAATCTCTCTTCCCTCTCCTCTCTCTCTTTCCCTCAATGAGAGGTTTACTTACCAGCTTCATCATTTTCAACTACTTGCCTTAATTTTCCCTTCTACATTGGGTAAGTTCTGATACCAAATATCTATTTTCTGCATCTAACAGTCCACACATAAAAGAGAATTGTAGTTGTCTGTCATTATTGAGTTCAATCTATAACACTAAGTCTCATTTGTGTGAGAATGTGCAGTAATAAAGTTATATAAGGAGAGATCTGGGACAGTTTCTCAGATTAAATTAAGTCAGAAGTGATTTAAAAGATAGTTTATACTAAAAATAGAACTGAAAACCAGGAAACCAAACTTCTTATGATCACCACTAAGAATGAAAATATATTGAATTTAATTTCTTATATTTTGTGATCAGCAGTCAAAAGGATGATCCTTGAGTTTGGTGACACACACCTGTAAACACAACACTGAATGGATGCTGAGACAGAAAGGTTAAGTTCAAAGCCGGGGCTATACAGCAGCACCATATCTAAAAAAAGAAAAACAAAAACAAAAATAAGTGAGATGAACAAGAATATGGCCTTATTATATATAGCTACAGATGAATCCATAAATAGGAATTGATGAAATGTCTTTAGAAGAATGTGATTCAATCTCTTTAAAGGAGCCAAGTAGGCTGCTTTTGAGAGGAACGCCCATACTTCCTGCTGAGTCTTGTCCTGCATAGAAAGTCATGGATGTTTGATATTGTTCATCTGATGTTGGCCATTGCAATAGGAGCCTTTCATAATTTAGAGTTAATCTGATTAGTGCTGGGGCTAGGGGCCATAGCTCAAGTGGTACAGTCCTTAGAGGTAAAAGATCTATGTGTCAGCCTGATTGGCCCCTTCTGAAAAGTGTGAGGGAGCTCATCATGGCTTTCTCTCAGCTTCTGGTGTTTTGCCTGAACCTTTTGCTTTCTATAGCTGTCACCTCCATCTCTGCCCTGTGTTCCCTTGGCATTCTCTGTATGAGCATGTCTGGCTCTGTGTTCAAATATCCCTTACTCTATAAAGATACATCATCATTAGGCATGTCCTACCTTGATGAGCTCATCTCAATTCGACCATCATTTACAAAGACCCCATTTCCCATTCACAAGCTCTGAGGACAGAGCTCTGACATCTTTTAGGGAGGCACAATTCAGTCCATAACACTGGTGTAAGAAAAGGTTATATATGGGCTGGGAAGGTGGCTCAGTGGTAGAGTGTTTGCCTTGCAAGCATGGGGCTCTGGGTTCGATTCCTCAGCACCACATAAGCAGAAAAGCCAGAAGCAACGCTGTGGTAGAGCACTAGCTTGAGCTGAAGAGCTCAGGGATAGTACCCAGGCCCAGAGTTCAGGCCCCACAACTGACAAAAAAGAAAAGAAAAAGTTATATAAAAACTTCTTCCTTGTAGGTTCCTCTTCCATACCCTTACTGATTTGCTGACTGACAAGAGGATTTTTATGATGGCATTACATAGTCAGCCTACCCTCCTTTGAGTGTGAGTGCTATGTGTGAGAGTACTTTTCACTGACTTGTAACCAGCACATCCGATTAACAACTAGCCCTTTGCTAACAGGGCCAATCTGGAGATTAGCTATGCCAAAGGACTTCAGAAACTGGCAGCCAAGTTAAACAAAGCATTACAGAACACAAAGAAAAAGTAAGTATCATGGCAGAGATGGGGCCAAATCATTCCTTAAAATAATAAAAAAATGGCAAATATTCAAGCTAGCTTCCTCTTATACTTGTGACATGGCTTCCAAGACTTAGTGTTTAATATGTGTCAGGCACTGTGCTAAAAGCTTTACAGATGCTCCATTTGATCCTTGCAGCAGCCTTGGCAAATCATTATCTCCCTTTGCAGATGAGGACTTGAGGTCTGTAGAATTTAAGAAATAGTACCCCATTGCAAGGGTAATGCTTTGTACAGCTGGGTGGGTCTTTATTGCTCCTGAGACCATATTTGTCATTGACTTGGTAATGACATTTAATTTCGGAAGTGTGTTGAGCCAGGTCTTGGAGGCAGGTATGAAGTCTGTTGTCTCTACTTGGTGACTATGACAAGAAACTTCGCTTCTCTGTGCCTAGATTTCTTCCTCTGCTGAATGAAATAGGGATGTGTGATCTATGCTATGTACATGTATATGTATGGGATATATAGAATGATCTTGTATATGTAAATATAAGAGGGTCATGCATATTAAATGATATAGTATGTGTAAAGAAGTTTAGTACATTAGGTACAAACTTGATGGCTCATATTCTTCTCAATATTTGCAGGCATAGGAATGAAGTAGATTCCTTCTTTTGGAGGACAAGTGAAAGATAGTGATGCTGGCAAAATGGTCCATTGGTGATTGCTACAAAGATTCTTGACTAATGCATGTAGATATGACTCTGCATTGACAGAGCTATTGCAAAAGCTCCTTACAATGATGCTAGAGAAAAAGTAAGCACAGGAAAATGAAAGGTTCTGGGGTCAAAATCTCCACCCCGGCTTAAGCAGTACCTGTAATGGCAAATGCTGTCCTTGACATGGCCATGACTCTTGGATTTACTATTCTTTTTAAATAGTACTTTGGTAGAGAGCAAGGAGTCAGTACAACACAGTACAGATAGATTTTTGCTGATATTCTAGTTCTATCACATACTGGGTGACATAAAACAACTGACCTTCCCTCTCAACATCTCTTTTATTTGGAAATAGAGATAAAATGAGGTTGCTTAGCAGAGTACTTGGCCTAGAGTAAAAATTCCATAGATACCCATTTTGATTTTGATTCCATTTTTTTTCTGTATGCCAGTATTGGGCTTATCCTAATGGCCTAGATGATGTCCATTAGCTTTTTCTGTCAAGACTGGCACTTAACTACTTCTAGCTTTTGGTGGGTTAATTGGGGATAAGAGTTTCTTGCATTTATCTACCTGGTCTGGCTTTGAATTGTGATAATCAGATCTTAGCCTCCTGAGTAGCTAGGATTACAAGTCTGAGCCACTGTCACCCAGCTACAGCCAGCTTTGTCTTTAATTCTCAATTACTCAACCACCTCCTAAAGAATAAAGAGCCCTGGTGAGTGGTGGGGGTCTTATTGTGTTCCAACTGCAGTATTCAGCACACTACTACTAAAGGGTTGGCATGATCCACATCCAGTTAATCAGCATTAGTACAATTTGATAATAAACATTAATTGAATTTTTGTCCATACAAAATTCTGTGATCAATACTTGCCCAGCCATCCCAATGTATTTTTAGTTAAAGTGAGAGACAGAGAAGAAGTGATTCTCCCAAGGTCACACAGGAAACACAGTAAATCTTCAGATTTTAGACCAGTCACCCTGAAGCAAGCTTGCCATGTTTCCTGTCCTACTGCCCAGCTTGGTAGGACAAGTAAGAGATTGCTCTTCCCCAAAATGTACCTGACATCTTTTGTGAAAAAGTAACTCTAAGCCAGGCATGAGTGGCATATGGGTTTGGTTCCAGCTACTTGGGAGGCATAGGTTAAAGGATCACCATTTGAGAAAGTTAGTATGAGATCTATCTGAAAAATAAAGCAAGAAAGCAAACAATGTGGCTCAAATGGTAGTTAAATCCCTAGTTCTACATACAAATAATAATAAGAATAATAAGCATTCATTTTAAGTAGTAGTTTGGTCCACTTTGACTGACCAAGTCAAAACATGTTCAACATACCAAAACTTGGCTCACACCTGATCTGTCCATCTAGATTAATTTTGTCTTTTTGGGGATTGCTGATCCTTGGAAGCACACAATAGGTACTGCCCTGTACCTGATTTTAATTGTGTATTACATCTGACATTTTCCAAATTTAGGGAGCAAATTCAGCCATCAGCATCAAAACACCTGTACCATTCTGATGTTGACAGAGATGCAGCTCCTTTTTACCCCATTCATCAAGATATCTGGCCCTGAGGTTTATTAACACAATTGGGTTTATCGTCCTGACTTCTGAAGACAGCCTCTATGGACTTCTGGGGCCCTTCTATGGGGAAGATAAGATGCTTCTCCTAGGGACAGATCAGTGCTGCCCTTTGTGTTCATTGGAAACAGCTCATAGGACCATAAAAAGTTGTCTGAATGGACCCCAGGCCTAAGAGCAGCAAGCAAGAAGTGACCAGATTCCTGCCGTATGTCACTTCTCCAAAGCCTAGTTGTTGACCCACAAAGTGAAGAATCTGAAAAGATGATCTCTGAACCCCTCTCACCTAGAATCCCATCCCTATCTGCTCTCATGCCTGGATTTTCTACAGATGTGAAATGAAAGATGAAAATGAAAAGTGACTGGGGGAAAGGGGAAAGCAGTGTCTATGATACAAATCAACACATTGGCCAAATTGAATCTCATAGAGGTTGGAATAAGCTTAAGGAGATGAACACGGTGGCGGTGGTGCCTTGGGCATGATGCTTTGTATTTCAGAGTTCACTGGAATGGTGACACCCACTCTTTCTTCCCACCCCCTCTTTTGCCTCTAGCTGCCTCAGCAGTGCGTGGTCCTGGGCTTCCGAAGGCATGAAATCTGCCGCAGACCTGCATCAGTGAGTGCTTCCAGACCCACCCTGGCTTGTTCCAGCTCCAAGCAGAGCCATAAATATTGGAAGTGGGAGGGATACAAATATTCTCTTTCAAACTGGCCCTGAGTAAATGTGTTAGTACACGCCATTTCCCTAGAGAGTCATTTGGAAAGCCCATTTAAACCCTAAGACAATGATTATATGTCTTAATGTTCTATTTCCAGAAAACTTGGCAAAGCAATTGAATTGGAAGCAATAAAACCAACTCATCAAGTACTCAATAGACAAGAGAAGGAGAGAAAATCTGTGAGTCTTAAAGTGCTTTTCTTTTCTTTCTTTTTCTCCCCTTTCTTTTATTTTCAAAGCAGTATTTTGTGGCTTACTGGGGAAAAGATGGTCTAAAAGTGATACTAGCCTCAGAAATTTTTATAAAAAGTAATCAAAAACACACACTCAAGATTTATGGACAAGAAGGTTTGCTAAGCATTGTTTATAATAGAGAAAAAGTGAGCTAGGTATGGGGGTGCATACCTGTAATCCCAGCACTGGGAAGATTGGGATAAGAGGGTAAAGTCCAATTCCAGCCTGGGTTATCTCCCAAAGTTCTCATCTCTAAACACCAATACACTGAAGGAAAAGATTTGAACCTATGAATTTGGAAGTGGGAGGGAGAAGAGGAGGGGAATACACACAAATACTCAAGTCAATAGCAGTGACTAAAGAACAAAACAAAATTATTTTTCTCATTTCCTAATAGCTTGATAATGAAGTTGGAAAGACAGCAAATCTTGTTATTAGCAACTGGAATCAGCAAATTAAGGTAAGTATCCACAAATAATACTTGCACAAAGTCACTTCTTAGGATCATAGCATTTGTTTTTGCATGTACACAATCATGTATTCTAATGTTAGGACTTTTAAGTGATAATTGCAAAGAAAAATATTTCTTCAGCTGTACTATTCCATAGATGCATTTTTCAAATAAAGCAAAGAAGAACATGTCTCAAAATGTGGCATATATTGTGGTTAATTCAGCATTTATTATGTGCCAAGTGTTATATGCTTATATATTTAATCATCATTAGTCCAACATGATCCATGACCTTGCATTGTCCCATTTTACAAGTGGGGAAGGTGAGACAAACATAGTAGTTGAAGTAATGTGAAAACATACATAATGTTTTAACCAAGAATTCTTACAAGTTCTTGAATTCTAGAGTCTCTGTTCTTCATCATTATACCATACTGACTACCCCCTTGGAATAATTTCTAAGGAGAGAATTATAATCTTGATGGTCTAAGAAACTAGAACGCATCAGTTTTAGTTCTCAAACAGCAAAAATAGCAGGTGGAATGCACTTGTACAGAAGATTATTCTAGAATGATTTGGTGGAGGAGGAATTCACTTTGAGTAAGACAAATAAGAGACCAGAGAAACTTCTAGAAAAAATCTAGTGGTGACCTTGGTGAGGAATTGTATTCTAAGAGTTTATGTTTTCCTTTTTGCATCTCTAAAATGTTAGTATCCAAAGAGAACCTTCACAAATAAACAGCCACTGGTACCAAATAACCAAAGCGACTCTGAGATATAATGGCCTCATAGTTACTTCTAAAGCTTCTCTTGAACATGAAGACTCTATAGACCAAGGATAGTACTGAAAAAATGTTTGAGAGGAAAAAATTTCCATACTCACAGGGTTGTAGCTGTTATAATAAATACTTTAAAGTTTCAGAAAATGTATTTCCCAGTCATTTGGTTTTAATCTTGCTCTTGATTTCCTGAGCTTTCATTAGAAGGACTTGTCTTTTTTAAACCAATTTTCTTAAAATAGTCTTCACAGGAGGTTCAAGACAATGGACTAAAAGTCACAGCAACTGCTTTTAAGAACAAAGACATTCATTGCTATTTCCCAGTTTATACCAAGTCATCTTCCTAAATAAAGTGATTTTATTCTTTATGAAGAGTGACAGAGAAATTAAAGAAGATGAAATCCTTGAACTATAGTAACTTTTCTCCCTAGTTGCAATTCAAGGGATCCAGTGCATGGATAATGAAACACAATCTATTTTGGAGACACAAATGCAAAGTTTTAAAGGGCCAGGTACTCTTGTCTCCTGCTCTTGCCAATGACAGAGGGAAAGGCTGAGGGTGGTAGGGAAAGGGCTGGGAACTGCTTGTTCCTTGAATTCCTCTTATGGGGCCTTTATGTGTTTCCAGAAAGGTAAAAGTCCAAGGGGAGAGATACACACTTTCAACCTTCATTGTCCAGTTTTATTAGTTCTTAAAATCTTGAGAAGTAAAGCCACTTTTGCAATCAATCTAGTTCCTGAATGGACTGAATTCAACTTAACCCCAAATCTGTCTGCATATTGTACCTCAGGGGCACCATCTTTCGGCCAAGTTCAGCTGCAGAGCTAAAAGAAAAAGCATCACCTGAATTATAACTCACACTGAGCACTGAGATATCCCCCAGATGTAGAGACATGGCTACTTTTTCCTTTTTATCTCTTCCCTCAGTCTACTCAATAAATACAGAGCATTTCAGAGGGTGCCAGTCAAATGCTCTCAGTTCTGAGAATTAGGAACAAGATTTCTGCCCTTGATCATCGTGTGTGTGTGTGTGTGTGTGTGTGTGTGTGTGTGTGTGTGTGTGTGTGTGTGTGTGTGTGTGTGTGTGTGTGTGTGTGTGTGTGCTCTATCACTCAAGTCACAGCTCCATTTCTGGCTTTTTGGTGGTAAATTGGAGGTAAAAGGCCTTCTGAGTAGCTAGTAGGTGTGAACCACCAGAGCCTGGCTTCCTTGCCCAGCTTTTAAGAGAATATTTTAAAACAACCCCAGTTTTGGCTCAAGGTTGATTTAAAAGAATGATAAGAACAATTTTACATACTTGTTGCAAAAGCCATTATGTGAGCTTGGAGGCTTGGAGGCATTCTGATGTAGCAAAAAGTATAACCCTCTTGAATATCCTCAATATGATGACACCTGCACAGCAGTTCTCCAATAAAGTGTTTGCTGTGGTGGTATTTTAGGATGATTTTGAGGTCAAGTGGGAATGAAGAAGGAAAAATATGTAGTCATTTACAAGAACTTGCCTCGTTCCAAAACACAACAGCTTCTCTCTTGATATCTTTATCTTTTTTCTTGTTTGTATATTTTTACCATAGGCTAAGAAAAAACTAATGGTGAGTACCAAGAAACACGAAGCACTTTTCCACCTTGTAGAAAGTTCTAAGCAATCTGTGACGGCGAAAGAAAAGCAAAAGGTAAGCTGTCATGTTGACAGAGAATAGAAAGGGACTCCACATTGTTCTTGGCACACATTATTCCACATTATTCTTGGCATTGACATGCCATTAGAACAATGGAGTCTAAACTTTTGTCCTGTTTCTGTTTGTCTGATTTGGGGAGGGAAAGGAGAAGCACAGAAACAGTGGGACAAAGAGTGAGACAATTCAGCAGTGATACCCACTAAACACTATGTTGGAAAAGACCTACAAAACTTGGGGGAGAGGGAAGTAGGGAGGCGGGGGAATGGGAGAGAATGAGGCAGGGGGTGACATTGTTCAAAAGTAAATGTACTCATTACCTGACATATAACTGTAACCCCTCTGTACATCACCTTTACAATGACATTTTTAAAAAGCATTTCTAAAAAAGATCTGGAATATCTATATTCTGGAATACTAGTCATTTGAAATGATATAGTAGAAAAATTTGTCATGAAAACCTGCTTCCGATGCCTTTTGTTCTAGAAAATTATGACATTAGATTCATTGTCATTTTTGAGAAATGCTTTAAAATATAAACCTTATACCCATATTAATAAAAAAGGGCAAAGAGCAAATATCAAAATATTAATAATGCTTGCCCTGAACATGTGATTGTTTTATTTTATAGATTATCCATTTGCTTATTTGCATTTTATTTCAACAACTTAATAAAGATGTCATTTTAAACTTCAAAAAAGTCAGTTCCCACTCCAAATAAGTAAAAAAGTATATATACTTTATATTTGGGTATGATATATAGTACTTTCTATATTACACTAACAATTATGAACATTATAAAGTTTATAATGGGAGGATACTGCTCAGTGGTAGCGCTTGCTGCATGATTGAGGTTCTGGGTTCAATCCCCAGCTTGTGAATATAGATAAATACATCAATGTATATATGAAATGATTGCAGGACATTTGTAGGATGAGGGAAAGATAAAATGATACTTGAAATGGTTAGCTAATCATGATATCTTACATCTATTTACTTAATAAATTGGTTTTTGAGTAAAAGAGAACCAAAATATATACTTGGGTAAATATAAATTCATATTTCTAACAGTCTTCTTGATGATCCTAGTTTATAATAATTAAGCAATTAAATTTCCCATCATTACTTGCCGGATTGCACTACACTTTCTAGTGTCTGCCTTTTTCTGTGGACAGTGATATGTTATTGGGATTTGGGATTTTTGTTGTTCTTTATTTTGGAGGTACTGGGTTTTGAACCCACAGCCTGTCACTTGTCAGGCTGCAGTCTACTGTAGAGCCATGCCTTTTTTTTAGTGATCTTGGACATGGAGTCTGGCAAACTATTCTGCCTAGACTGGCTTCCCACTGTGATCCTCTGAGAAGAGTGAGCCGCCAGTGCCTGACTCACTCTGAGGTTTTGTTTCTTCTGTGTTTACTTGTTAATAATAACCTCAATCCACAGGATCTTGTCAGAAACCCATTAAAGACATTTGTGCCCTTTGTGTATATCACCTTAATTAAAGCCAGATAAGAGTATCAGTAAATCCACATGGCAATGACACACATCCCTAAAATGCTGGAAGTGAAGACAACTTCCACAGCAATGCCTCCTGTTGTGGAATCCCCACCCCCAACTTCCTCTGACCACCTCAGAATCCACAATGCCCACCTGTGGTCACCAGTGCACCATAGGAGTAAGCATGATCATTGTTCTTGGGCACAAATGAACACAAATTACATTAGTGTGCAAGAAGAAAACTAAGTACTGTCTACCTACCCTTCCCCCAAAAAAGGTCATTGCACACACTTCTGATGGTATAGATCCCAGATTGGAAATCTTTGAAATACGCCATACCTTCTCTAAAAGATGTGATTCCCCCTAAAGAACTGTAGCCAGAGCCACTGTGGTCCTAAACATCTCAAAGGGAAAAGAAAATTGGTATTATAAGTGGCTCTATCATTTCATCTGAAGAAATTATTCAGTCATTAACTTAAATAGTCTGTTAGCAAGATGTTCCAAGATTCTTATTTCTTCACATCAATCTTCACACATTTAAACAATCACTAGGGTTGAATAATGAGTAGCCTCCAAGCCTGACCTCAGTATGCACAGGACCTGTGTGGGCCATTGAGCGCTCATTAGAAGCTATTCTTCATTGATGTCACTTACATAGCTGAGGAATGAATTTCCTCTTCCTTCCATCAGCAGCTGCCTTGGCAGGTGAAAGTCCCTACACCTCCTCTGCCCTCCTGCAGCCATGACCTCCATGACCTTTATCTCTGGCCTCATCCCTCCATCCTCACTGTTTAATCTGAGGCTGGGTTTTAGCCCAAAAGCTGAACACTAAGGCTGTATTCATTTCCCACCCACCTATCCATTCCTCTGTGCTGCTCCTCAGTTCTTCCTGTTTTTCTGTTCTCAAAAGTAGCTGTTCTAAAACCCCCATTCTCTCCCCACCTCCGTCCACACCACCCACTCCCAGCAGACTTTCCTGTTTCCTACCTCCCAGAGCAAACTAGATAGAGCAGCTACCTGCCCTCTCAAGGAACTGCATCTGCACAGCTGCAGGGAGAGCTCGGCACTCCCTGGGCTGGGCATCCTGCCTCTCCCAGACCCTCCAGTGGTTATGCACTCTGTCTTGTGTCTTGAGTGCCCTCTTTGAGATGATTCCTCCTGTAAGTTTTCTTCTATTCACACACCCATGCCTCCCTCCGCCCACCTTAATCTATCAAGGACTGTAACTGTCTGTAGCCCAGGGGGCTGGAGCCATAGGCATTTATTTGTGGAGACCACAAGTCCAAGAACAGGGGTCTAACCAGCACAGTGGGGCTGCTGGTGATCACCATCCCCCAGACTGCATCTGCAAAAATGCTGTTTTATTTCCTCACAAGCCAAAAGAGATCTCTGGGGTTCTCTTTATAGAGACACTAATTCCATTCATGAGGGCTCCTCTCTCAAGACCTAACCAACCCCCCCCCCAAAGGCCTAGCCTCGTGACATCATCCCACAACAAGTTAGAATTTTAGTTGTGATTCTTGGGAGCACACAGACAATCAGTTCATTATACCCCATATCATGCAGTGAGAGCAGATTGAATCAGACACAACTTTTCCCATTCCTCTATCACCCTCTCTCTTTTCTGCCATAAAATTTATTGCAAATCTTCTCCATCATCATTCTGGAAACTCACACTACTATTGCCACTAAAAACAATGCCCTCTTGGGAAAGTCAACTTTCCAGGACCTCCGGTATCTACCTTACTGAACTTCTTGGAAACATGGCACATTGTTTATTTCTCTCTTCTAGAAACACTTCTCTTTTAACTCTAGCATCCCCCCTCACTCACTCTGGTTTTCCTCCTATCTTTCTGTAAAGATTGTTTAGATTCCTTGTTGGATTGTTCTTTCCTTGCCTGGCTGTTATATGTTGCTATTCTTGAGTCCTTATCTCTCTCTGAGCTCCTCTGTTTAATTCACTGTGACTCCAGTGTCCAACGTAATATTCTCAATGTCAGGTAGTTAATAAAATAATAAGTACTCAATAGGTTGTTCTCAAGATTTCAAGGACACTACCAAAATTTACATCTCAAGCTCAACCTAGTCTCCAAATTGCCTTCTGGTACCCAACATCCAAAATCAGACCCATCCTTTCCAACTCTACCAAAAATACTCTTAATTCTCGAGTTTTCTCCAACTTTGACAATCACCAGCTACCACATCCTCTCAGTTCTACCTGCTAAACTAAATACTTTTCAAACTTGTTTTCTTGCATCCATCTCCCTGGTGCTGCTTTCTCCCTGTCCATCATCATTACTTGCCTGAAGAACTGCAGCCAACAAATTGGTCTTTTGGCCTTCACTGTCCTCTTCCTGCCTACTGATCAAGCACAAGCCAAGCTGCTGTTTCTGACATTTGAATCTGATCATATAGGATGGCAGTGGCCTGTCTTCAGCCCTGAATAGAGAATGAATAGAGAAGAAGCCTATCTTATTTTCTATTCCCAAAGCCTGGCCCATGGCACACGAAAGGCAATCAATAACTATTGGGTGAGAATGAATGAGGTATTTCTCTTAAGAGAAAAAGAAAAGAGGACAGAAAAGAATTTGGTTCTGACAGATTTTAGTACAGCAAATTTCTTAAATTAATTAGGTGAATGAAGTCATAAAGTCTACATTCTTTTTTATGTTTTTTATTGTAAAAATACTGTACAGAGAGGTTACAGTTTCATGAGTAAGGTAATGAATACATTTCCTATTGAGCATTGTTACCTCCTCCTTTGTTTTTCCCCTACCATCCCTTCCCTCCCCACCTCCCCAACTCCTCCCACCCCCACTCCAGCCAAAATTGTAAAGTTCGTTTTCAGCATAGTGTCTTGTACATCTCATTGTTACAATGGGTCAACCTGTGTTCCTATTTAAGCATTTTGTTATTTCCCTTCCCTTCCCCAAGTTAGAAAAATGTATATACAAGATGCAGGACACTGGAATCAAATACAGTGAAGACGGGTTATACCACGGGGGAGGAACATACCAAAAATACAAAAAAATTCACATGGTACATTATAAATATGTTAAAAAAAACAATAGCAAGAAAGAAAAAAACACTTGTATCCCTATCTTGGGCTTCATTTCACTTACCATCTTCTTATATGGTCATAAGTACATAGCTTGAGAGGCTATTTCCTGTCATTTTGCTATGCAGAAGCACCAATGCAGGTTGATTAATGTGAGTGATCTCAGGAGTGACCTGATTCTCATTTTAGGGATCTGAGCATTCTTAGTAGAAATCCAAAGACAAGATGGGCATGGAAGCACACACTGTAATCTCAGCACACAAGAGGCTAAAGCAGAAAATTCAAAGTTAGACTCTGTTACAAAGACTCTGTTCTCTCTCTTTCTCTTTTTTCTCTCTCCCCCTCCCTCCTTTTCTCTCTCTTTCTATTGGTCTCTCTCTGTCTCTCTCTGTCTCTGTCTCTGTCTGTCTCTGTCTGTCTCTGTCTGTCTCTGTCTCTGTCTCTGTCTCTATCTCTATCTCTGTCTCTGTCTCTGTCTCTGTCTCTCTCTCACTCTCTCTCTCTCTCTCTCTCTCTCTCTCTCTCTCTCTCTCTCTCTCTCTCTCTCTCTCACACACACACACACACACACACACACACACACACACACCAGGTAGCAAAGCACAGCCCAGGAAGTCCTTGTGCTCTTTCACGGTATTGTTAACAGGTTAAAATTCACAAGCTCATGTTTCTCCAGATAGATGTGGTTCATTACGCTTGAAATGCAAAACCAAATGTGTTGTGGCTAGGTCATAGATCACAGTGAAGGGCATTCTGTAGCTAACATAACCATCAGAATAATAAAGTGAGTTGTGTTAGTATCTAACATTTAGGTGAATGTTCTTCATTATGGCAACATTAGTCAAAATGTCCTTGATCATAAATAAGGTCATTCCTAAAAGCCTTTGTTCCTGTCCTTTCAGCTCCTAAATTGTTAAAAATGGAGAGGATGCCCTGAAATTCCTAATTCAGGCTTGAGACAGTTCTTCTGAGAATCATCTAAGAAGAGATTTCTCGGTCTTTCCACGGAGCTCCTGGGTCTTTGTAGGCCCAGGGAGTGGCTGCTTTACAAGCATCCCTAGTGGTGCCCAGGCATGCAATCTATCTATTTCCATCTATTTTAGACATGGAAAATAATTTGTCTCAGCATCTCCACATCCTCTTTAGCTACTGTGATCTAGAGGGCTTTTAATTACATTTCTTTTCTGCAAGATTTAACCATTACTAAGGTAAATTTGGTGGATAAGCAAGAGGGGACTCTGAAGGGCAGAGAGGAAACCATCTGTCCATAAATCGTCTATCACTTGTGATCATGGGATTTTCACTAGGAAAATCATGCTCATTAATCTTGTGTGTGTGCATATGTTTGTGTGTGTGTGTGTGTGAGAGAGAGAGAGAGACAGAGAGAGAGAGAGAGAGAGAGAGAGAGAGAGAGAGAGAGAGAGAGAGAGAGAGAGTGTGTATGTGTGTGTTGTTGGTTATGGAGGCTTGAACTCAGATCCTGGGTGCTATCCCTGAGCTTTTTTTGCTCAAGGCTAGTGTCTGTCACTTGGGCCACAGTTCCATTTCTGGTTTAGGATGGTTAATTGGAGATAAGAGTCTCACAGACACTTCTGCCCAGGATAGTTTCAAACCTTGATCCCAAGTATCAACTAGGCTTACAGGAGTGAACCACTGGTGCCCCAGTGTTCACTAATGTTTGAATGCTGGGCTAGGTGTCAGAGAGTGCAGCGTAATCACCATGTGTTCTCTGATTGTATCCTCAGAGCAAACCAGTGAAATAGGAGCAATCAATGACTCCATCACTGTTAAAGAAACTGTGGCTCATCAACTATGGAAGCCAGAACCAGGCCTCCAATCCTGGAGGTCTGATTCCAGAGCTCTATGTTCAGTTTCAACCTGGTCAGGAAGGTCAGTTCTAGAAATGAGCTCCAAAAGTTATATGATTATGGAAATCACATTATTAATTTAAATTGATTTAGAAGTCTCTGTGTATCCAGGTAAGAAATAAAGGAACTTAAACAATTTAACAAGTTTAAACAATTTAAACAAGGTTTTAGGATGGATTGGTAAGCTGGAGATCCTTAACTCTTGTTGTTGATTCTCAGATGCACTGTCATGTGGTCTTGTCTTTGATTTGATGAGTATCAATAAATCACTTCCCATTTACTTCAATGTCTTCATGCGTAAAATTGAGGGTCTCATACTGAAAGGAATTAAAGTTTCCTTCTGGTTCTCCCATCCATTTTTTTTCTGAAAAAAAAAATCTTTGGTTTTGTTCTCTATGGTTACTGTATATAAAGAGTGAAAGCATAAACACTATGTGCAGTCCTTTATGTAGAATTACAAAGGGCTTGCATAAGTGTGTTAATGAGTATATGACAGAGCTGTTTTATTTTAGCTCCTGAACAAACTGAAAAAATCAACTGAGAAGTTGCAAAAGGAAGATGAAAATTACTACCAACAAAACATGGCAGGTTATTCTACTAGATTGAAATGGGAAACCACACTAGAAAACTCCTATAAGGTAAGCTATGCATTTACAATGCTTTTATTCCCATGGAACTTTGTGTGAATTGTAGAAATGAACATCTGATCAAGTTATATGACCTGATTTCTGTATTATGATCATCCATGATCATCACTCTAGACAAACTATAGTTCCTCTCGTTTCCATTTCTCTATAGATACAATTAACAATGAAAGTTTATTGACTATCATTAACGAGTTGCTGCTCCTAATTCTTAATAGGTGCAGTAGTACTCAGCAAACATCAGAAAACCATTATAATAAAATGCAAATTAAAGTGTATGTATTTCATACGTTTAATGGTAACTTTGAGTTTCTCATTTGTAATATTTTTATTTCTTCTTTGTTGGATGGTTTGCCACACTTCGTTTTTATGTGTCTGTGCTACTAAGATGAACATTTAAAATGTTGAAATATGACTTTATTCATTGCTCTATATTTAGTGCTCAACACAACCTATGATTTAGAAACTTCATAAATGATCACTGATTAAACATGCTCTCATACCTAAAACTCAATTCCAAGTATGTAATACCTAAGCCTTCATTGCATTTTGCTTAATTTTATTTCCACAGTTACACTATCAATCATTTGGCAAAATGATGGTGTGATAATATCTTGTATTGGCAAGGATGTTAGAAAAGAAGAATTCTTATACCTTTCTAGGATGGTACAAGAATTAATTTAGTGGCATCCAGTGAAAATGAAATGAGTACATGCCCACAACACAGCAAGTGCACTTTAAGCATTTATCCAGAAGAAACATTTACACCTGTACATCAAGAATGATGCAAAAGAGTGTTTATCATAGAATTACATAGTAAAAAAGGGATTGATCACAATCATCATACCCATTAAGAGAGTACTCTTAAAAACTGTGCTCTAGTTTGGAAGGTAATAGTAAAAAGTTAATTAGAGTAATGATCTATGTAAATTTTTTGAAAAAATATAGACACACAAAAACTATACTGTTTATATATGTATGTTGATAAACATTCATACAATTCAGTCAGATCTCAGTTGGTTGGATGAAATGAAGCTCACGCTATGCACTAGAACTGCTACAGTCACTTTGCTGGTCTCATGGACGTTCACTGCCTACACTGGCTTCAAACCACAATCCTCAGATCTCAGTCTCCTGATAGGTAGGATTGATTGCAGGTGTAAAGTACCAGCAATCAGCTAAATCTCTGTTTTTAAGATAACATAAATATAACCACATTAAATGATTGATTGTTTACACTGGGTGGTAAGAATAAATTTTTAAATTTTTCCCATGTATTTCTAGTAAAAGAAAAAATCCTTAAAATAGCTACAAATGGAAAAGGAAGTGGCATACTGTGTACCTTGCAGCAAGTGCTTGGTTCTTGCCCTGTACCAAATGCCTTCATATGCATTATATTTTGTTACCATCAAACACTGTGAGGAAAGTAAGAATTTATTGCCTAATTTACACTTGAGAAAGTAAGGCTAGAGAAGTGAAATATCTTGACCAAGATGTTTTTGACATTTAAGCTGGCCTCTGTGCTATGATCCTGCCCTTATAAGAACTAGAAGAAGGGGAGCCATGGGCAAGAAGCCTATCTACTGAAGGGCTATATTCAAAATCACTTGGGATTCGACCACTTTTAGGATAGAATAGATTCAAGGCTAGAGAAGAAAGTCAAGGGGAGATAAAAATTTGGGTTAAAGAAGGAAAGAAATGAGAAGGCAGGTTTTTTTTTAACTTAGATTTTTGAACATAGGATCCCAACACAGCCCTTCCTTGCCTTGGGTGAATAAGTTTTAGAAAAAGTTGAGGAAAGGGAAGAGTTTTCCATCTGGAGTCTGTCTGGAACCTTGCTTCACCTCCCAGGTTTTCTGACCTGTTCTTACAACATAGATGAAATTTACAAAATCTTTAAGACAACACTCATAGAACTTCATTCAAGAGAGTTACTGGACAGTATGAAAAATATAACAAAAATCACAAATATAACTTTTAAGTAAAGAAATCGTGTCAAGCCATGTACAAACTCTGTGTCAAAATTAGTCTGATTACTTTACAATTATACACTTTTCCTTTCTATAAAAGAAGAAACCAAAAAGAATTGGTTGGTAGAAATAACATATAGATATATAGATATATAGATACATATATATATATACCAAAAAGTAACAGTCACACTGTCAATAATTACTGAAAGTCAAGTGCTTGATACCAACAATAAATTATTTCAGAAAGCCATTTGCAATTAGGTATTAATATCCTTAAAAGATGTTCTTTTTATTAACCAATACTTCTCAACTGAGTCAGAGAATACAGAAGTGATTTGAGAGATTGTTTTCTCAATTCTCCTGAGGAGTGTACTTGACAAGTACCATTGTAGATACAGTTCATTACAGTCCTATACCTCTTAACAGTGGGATGCATCCTGAGGACAATTTCACTATGGTGTGATCAATCACAGAGTTTACTTACACAAAACTGAATGGTAGAGGCCATCACTTTCTGTGGCTTCTTAATGCAATCCAGAGAAAAGGTAAACATTAGATTTTGAGGCCGCTGCCAGTTTAACACGCAATCTATCTTGTGGTTAGCTTTTTTTGGTAAGGAATACATCTAAAATAATGACCAAAAAGTATAAGAAGCATATAATTATAATTATCAATTATTATGTACTGTACATAATTGTATTGCCATGCTGTCCTTTTTTGGCACTTCTGAGGTTATCTGGGCAGTAAGTTCCTTGACACAACATCATTGCAGACAAGGAAACAACATGTTAGGCTAGGATGTTACAGTAGCTATGACACCAGTGGGTCATAGTTTTTCAGTTCCATAGAATCTGATGGAACCACTGCATTAACCAAAATGTCATTATATAGCACATGGCAATACATATGAAGTCTTTGGACAGCAGTACTTCATTCTCTCCTAGAATTCCTGTTTAAAAAGGCAATTTCTTTTATTCATGAAGAGAAAGTGGGTGGAGGAGAACCTGCTCATAAAATTCTATGGGTGTCCTACAGAATTAAGAAAGTTAGGGGAAGGGGTTGGGTTGGAAGGGGTAGGGGATAACAATGAAAGGGTGACATTGATCAGGATGTGTTGATTGTACTTATAAACTGATTTGTTGAATAGAAACTCCTTTGTACAACTACTTCAAGATAATTATAAAAGGGCAATTTTTGTCTACAAATCTATCATGGGGAAAAATGAAATCAGAACACAGATTTCTGTTCAAAATACATTTAAAGTAACAGGGAAGACATAACCCAAGTGGCCAACATGAAAAGATGACACCTGAAATTCATACCTGCCTACCCGATGGACTATTAGAAGCTATTTAAATAGTGTTTTCTTGGAATAATGGCTTGAGAAACTGTTTATAATTAGAAGGTACAGTCATACACATTCACCTAGACTAACATACAGCAGAATGTCTATACTGATCATCTGAGTGGAAGGATTAGGTATGATTTTAGATTGCATTTCTTTGTGGGGTTCTGTGGCTCTAGGACAATATCCAAAGCACCAGAACGTTGCTGAAATTCAGATTTCTGAGCACCTCCCTAGTTCTGGCAAATCAGAACTCCCAATGATTTTAAGAAAGATCTGGACAGTCTAAAGTGTGATGGCCCTTTCTTTAGCAAGATATTTCTTTCATCAGCTTTGTGGAAGCAGGTTAAAAGGAAACATAAGCTCTTCTAAGTTCCTCCTTTGGTTAGCTAGTTGAAAGCCAGGGTAGAGGAAGCAGAAAAGAATGAATAAAGAGCATGAATTATGCTAATGCCTGACCCCAAACAGGCTCCAAATCCATGATTCTTGATAAAGTCTCTAACATTCTTTCTGGGCCATGCACCTTTGCAGAAATGCAAGAGCACAATTTGAGTCCTTCTGGAGATCTTGTCTCTCTATTGCCCATTATAGAAAAGAACAAGATAATAGAAACCAATATAACTCATCAAATACTATATGGATTTCCCCTTTGCACAGTGAAATTTATTTCTGCCTCTTTTCATTAGCAAACATAGATCATTTTAATGATTTCCCTGAAATGTAATTAAAATCTGTTAAACATTGCCATCTCTGCCAAAGGACATGAGTGATTCTAATCTCAATTGATGCTGTGGCTTCTTCTACACTCCTCAAAGTAAAGAAACAGCGGCCACAGCGACACACTGTGTTTTAAAAACCCGGCATTTCTTTCTTCCTGCCTTTTACTCATCATGCTGAGCTAGAGCTGACTGATAAATCTTTTTCTTTTGTGAGGATTGTCCCACTTAAAATCCAAATAAATGAGCAGAATGTGTTTTGTGTATTTGTAACGAAGCATTTTGATTCTGCCCGTTGAAGAAGCAATACATTTGATAGGCTGTGCTTCTTGTGTTTAATCCTTTATCTGGGAGGAAAAGAAAGACAACTGGACCCACTCAAATAGCTGATTCCAGTGATTCTGGAGAAAGACTCAGGAGATTGCCAGGCTTACATTATTGATTTACAGAAATTATGCCTGCATCTAAGAGGGTGGCCACAAGAGCACAGGTCCAGGCTTCTGATCCAAATGTCAGGACGTGTGGCACAAAACCTAAATTTGGATATGGAAGCATAGATGTTCATAGTTACTTCCTGATCCCTTTAGTGCTTCCATTTAAAAGAAGTGTTAAGATAACTTTATACTAATAAACAAAATAGGGTATATAGTTAAACTGGAATATTGTTCAGCCTTTAAAAGCAAAAAAAATCTAGCATGTGCTATAAAGTTAGTCAACTTTGAAAATATGCTAAGTGAAATAGTTCAGGCACAAAAAAGACATATATCATTGTTTTTATTTGAAATATCTATAAGGGTTCATAGAGACAGAAAGCAGAATGGTAGTTGCCAAGGCTTGGGGATGGGGAGGGAAGAGAAATGAGCAATTGTTATTTTATGGATATAGAGAAAGGTTCTGGGACTAAGGGTGGTAATAGTTACCCAAGAATCCAAATGTGCTTAATAATTCTAAACTACAGTTTAACCATCATTAAAATGATACAATTTATGTTAATTTTATCATAGTTAAAAATGCAAGTGAAATCAAATTAACATTAAAGTACAATAGATGAAAGAACAGGACATAGGAGATCATAGTGGATTCATAGTAATCCATAATGGATCAAGCCATAGACCCAGCAGGTATGCCAGGATATGCAGGATGAGAGCACGCAGTGACATCTTTGGCCCTCTGCAGCCCCACCTCCTAGCCACAGGTCAGGAGATACAGCAATCCTTCTTCCCTGTGGTAGTGTCACCCATCAATGTTCCAAACCTGTTTTATGAAAGATCATTGTGGGGACAGAGGAAATTGGATGTAGGTATGGCAGCAACCCAACTTGACCTATCTCTGGATGAAAGGATGAATGCCTAAGCCGTACCCTTATGAAAACAAGATGAGGTGAGTTTTTCTTAGATACCTGGCATCTCTATCAAAGCCATGTACCCTGCAGTCTCACACATGGCTAGGAAAATCCTTTGCATATCCCACTTTATCCTAGTTATGAAACTTCTCTGCTCTCCAGTCCAAAATACATGTCAGTGGCAAGAGTCTAAAACTTGTTCTGCAATGTTATTATCCTTTACAAGGCTAACAAGTGGGTAACTCCTCACTTCTTTATTACCTTTCTAACTAAAAGTCTTCAAAGTCAAGATGTTGACATTTGTAGGGTTTTTGGTGATACAGAGATTTGAGCTCAGAGCCTCCTGCTTGCTAGGTAAGCAAGCCTTCTACTTGAGCCTCATCACTAGCTCTACTTTGCTTATTTTTTAGGCAGAGTCTTGTGTTTTGCTTGGGTCTGGACTTGAACACTGTTTCGCCTACATTTGCCTCCTGAGTAGATGGGGTTGCAGGCATGTACCACCACACTCAGCCCAAGTTCTGGAATTTGGGGCATCCTAAACAAAATACAGACACTATGTCTCCACCTTCAAGCACCATGCTCTGATCTCCAGGCCTAATTTTAGGTCAGGATTATGCACTGAGCAGACTGAGATACTGCTCATGTCTCATTCATCAGGGATGTGTGTCTCATATTTGCCCACCAGACTAGAAGAATACTCTGTATGAACAATAAATGTTTCTGAAACTCTTTAGTGACTAGATATATTTCTGATATATGAACATGGATTTTAATGGGATTCACTGTACTTCTTTAGAAACCACGGGTGTTTCTCAAATGCTTTCTTTTTTTCTCTCTCTCCTTCTCTAAGAACACTAGGTAACCCACATACTTTTATCCCTCCTTTCCAAAATATCCCAGGGAAAGTTTGTCAATTAAATCCATCTTAAATGGGACAGACACCAAATCACATTCCTTGGCTGTCATTTGGATATGGCACAGCTTTAAAAAAAACATAGTGATAATTTGTTTAGGTTTTCCTCAGCTATGATTACATTTGAGTTATATAATAATTGGTTGTCCTGGCCTCATTTTCCATCCTCCTCAGAGCATCCTGGAGCTGGAGAAGGAAAGAATTCAACTTTTATGCAACAACTTAAACCAGTACAGTCAACATATTTCTCTTTTTGGCCAAACCCTGACCACAGTGAGTAGTAAAGATGTCTTCATTTCTAGCATGCATGGTAAGATGGGCAGGAAATATTTCTTCAGCATCCTTTTGTGTTTCTTGACATTACAGTGCCACACACAGATTCACTGTGCCATCGGCAAGGTTGATATCGAGAAGGATATCCAGGCACTAATGGAAGAAACTGCAATTTTATCTACAGAAAACAAATCTGAGCTCCTGCTGACTGATTACTTTGTAAGTATGGGATGGCAGGAAGTGAGTGGTCTGAATGGAGAGACATAGCTAAATATTGAGAAACTCATTTTGAAAAGCATTGAACTAGTTTAGGTGGAAATTAACATTGGAAGCAACTCTAAAAGAAATATCTTCTTTGGTAAAAGAAATTCTTGATTTTTCCATAGTCCATATAATTTTTAAAACATAAGGTGTGGATGACAAACTTGACAGTGGACACCTGTCTTTGGTATTCTCTACCAAAGACAATTCAGTATTTGTCTTAGATACTTCATGCTGCTCTAACAGAATGTAGAACACTGAATAATTTATAAAGAAGATAAATTTATTTCATCCAGGATCCTGAAGGCTACAAAGTCCTACTCATCAAATCTTGTGAGCCCCTGCTTACTGCATAATAATATGGCAGAAGGTATTACATGGACAAGAAACAAAAGGGCCAAACTTGCTTTTATAACAAATCCACTCCTGTGATATTGACGTTAGTCCATTTGCTAGACACAACCCTAGTGATTAACCACCTCTCAACACATTGGGAAACTTCTAACACATAACATTGACATCATAGAAGATCTACAAGAGTAATACCAGGCAATATGTTTCACATAAGTAATCATCATGGAGCACATTGTGCTGTCCTGTAAAAGGCACTAGGTAACAATTTACCTCTAAACTTAACATTTGTTATCTCCCTAATCATATGGACCTATATGGAAATAAAGCTTTGCCTATATAAGTGCTTCTGAGTCTTTTACAAGGCCACAGTCAAGGTGACAGCCAGGAATGCACATGTCTCAGGTCTCTGCTAGGAGAGATTCTGCCTGTTCACGTTGGCAGACCTGTAGTCCTTGCTGACTGTGAGAAGGTGATGTCAATTCCTTGCCATGTGGATTTCCACATGTCTCACTGTATGGCAGCCTGTGAGTGACTTGAGAGAGCCAAAGAAGAGGCCTACTATTCCTTTCTTAGAAAGGAAATCTCATCATAGAGTTCTCTTAAGAACTACATGTAATCAAGAATATAGAGAAACATTTTATAATCCATAATATATATTTGTATAGCATATATTTATATTTAAAATATGTGATATATAAAATATATAATCTATGATATATCATACATAGAAATATTAACAGTTAATAGTTAATAAAATGAATACATTAATAATATATAATAATATATAGCAAGATTTTTATCCATTCATTTTATTTTCTTGATGGTATTCTCTTTGCTTCCCTTTCTTTACAGTAAAGCTAATCTCTCAACCAATATTCATGATTCTAAGTTTCCTCCTTTCTTATCAGAGAAGCTTACCTTCCCACTCTGTCTCATGTCATTAGTTCTCCTATTTCTCTACGGGTATCTGGCCAGTCATGTTCAACCACACTCCTCCCAAATCAACATCTCATTTTTTTAAAATTCAGCTCTTGAAATAATCCATGAGAAAACTCAGCTATCACTAGTGCTTCTTCACACCCTATGTGATAGAATTCCTCCTTTCTCCCTAAAAATCTTGCTTCACCTCCACAAGCACTTTCTGTTTCTTCCACTATTTTTGCTCCAGCAACTGTTCTACTTACTGTCTCTTATATGTTCCATATAAAGCCCTCTGTGTGTCCCTTGCCCATGCCCTTTCTTCTGCTGAAAGTGATTTTCATGTAACTGAAAGTGCTGGTCAGGTCTGCAGCCTCCTTAACACTTTCAACTGCCTCTACCCTTGAACAACGTACATGGCCTTGCATTAATGTCAGGCTTTCAAGACCTAGCCAACAGATAATCCTACGTGGAGCAGAGCTTGTGCTCTAGCTGACTTTCACTCAATACCAAGCCAACACAGAACTCAACCCTTTTTCACTCCTGAGGCAGTCCTAGGCTAAGACACATTCACTGTATTTGGACCATTTAAGAACTCAAACTTGACTATAGACAAATCATTTTAGGGAGCAATAGATTTAATCAATAAATTAAAGTGGTTATAGTAATGCTTCTCCTCCAAGAATAATTTGTTTTTTGGGTTTTGGGGGTTTTTTTTTTGAAGTTTTCAGGGGCTGGGAATGTGGCTTAGTGGTAGAGTGCTTGCCTAGCATGCATGAAGCCCTAGGTTCGATTCCTCAGTACCACATAAACAGAGAAAGCCAGAAGTGGTGCTGTGGCTCAAGTGGTAGAGTACTAGCCTTGAGCAAAAAAGCTCAGGGACAGTGACCAGTCCCTGAGTTCAAGCCCGAGGACTGGGGGAAAAAAGTGTTCAGTCAAGTATTTACAAGTTATAAGCAAGATGTTTTCTTATTAATGACATCTAGGACAGGAAAAGCAATGCATGTAAGACTAAGAATTATCCTGGGATTGGGTCTTTTTGAACCTTTTCCTTCACAAGTTAAATTGAATGTAGTCAGTGAAAATCTCTGAATAACTAAGAATAGCAACTCTAGCCTAGAGAAGGTAGTTCACACCTGTATTTCTAGCTACTCAATAAATTGAGCCCAGATTGAAAAGTCTGAGATTTCATCTCCAAATAGCAGCAAAATGCTGGGCTGGAAGTATGGCTCAGGGAGTAGAGTCATGAGCAAGAGGCTCAAGGTCCTGAGTTCAAGCCTTGGAACCTGCCTTCACACATAAAAAGAACAGCAATTCTTATTTTTACTCCTTAAGTTGTTAAAAATCCTTTTCTCCTCCTAAAGGAAGAAGATCCTAACAATATAATGGATAAAGAGAGACGAAAGACTTTAATAAAGCCAAAATTGTTGAGACTACAAAGAGACATTGAAAGAGCCTGCAGAGAGAAGGAAGGTATGTGATTGTCATTTCTATAGTCCCATAGAAGCGAATATTGTACCCAGAGGTTTTATGCAGAGTTGGGGGCCATCTGCTTCTGCTGAATTGGGCAGAGTATGTCTCATTTAAAGAACCACGTGATCAGATTGGGGACGTAGTTTAAACTGTCAAGTATATATCTAGTGTGTACAAACAATATTATAAAACCCAAAGCTACCACCAATTGCAACAAAAATCAAGAAGAACCATATATCAAATCTAAGCTGTATGGGTAAAGGAAATTTTAAAAGAGGAAAAGAGAAAGCAAAGAGTGTAAAATGATATATGGGTCTTTATATGAGAGCTATATAAGTAATACACTATTATTTTTAATATAGCATTTTATTGGGGTTTTTTATTCTATAATTGGATGGAATGAAAGACAATTTCTGTGTTTTTAAAGCATGGTAAACTACTATGCATAGAGTTCTAGACTCTTATTCCTTTTTTACTTTCAAACAAAATTAAATTAAATCCCATACTTAAATATTTGAGATTTTACAGTATGAAACAGCTCTAAAGCCACAGATAATTTTTTAAATGGCATACCTGTGATTCTAATAGATCTAGTTTCTTTTATGTTGACCAGGAACAACAACCTATTGTAATGCAATTCTGTTAGTAACCTGGCATTCTATAAATGCTAGGAGTGATTGGAATGACCTGATCAAAAGGAATTCAGAAACTTGAAAATTAAGAATCAGAATACTTTAAGAACCAGCATTTCTTAAATTTCATTAAACAAAGGTAAAGTCAAACAATAGTGAGTTCGTTTCTCATTATTCATCCAGAAATGTTTAGTAAGAACTACAGCTGGGAAGGTGGCTCAGTGGTAGAGTGCTTGCCTTGCATGCATGAGGCTCTGGGTTTGATTTCTCAGCACCACATAAGCAGAAAAAGCCAGAAGTGGTGCTGTGGCTCAAGTGGTAGAGTGCTAGCCTTGAGCTGAAGAGCTGAAGGACAGCGCCCAGGCCCAGAGTTCAGGCCCCACGACCAGCAAAAAAAGAGAAAAGAACTACAGTGCATCCAGTTTCCCAGGCATTTAGGAAGACCTGCTGGCATCACTTCCAGGTAGAAGATCAGGCAATTTGAGGATGTCAGGCCCCCTTTCTTCCCCCCAGGTTATCTCACTAGGACAGGACATGGTGACCCAGAACATGGTTTCATTTTCAGGCCTGGAACAAATGCTTTGCACACACTCCAGCAACTCCTCCTTCTCTGACTCAAAGAACCAGAAAGACACTGCCGCATTAATGGATGAGGTAAATATTTGCAGAATGTACTGTCTAATGAAAAGGTTATTTTTAGAAAACTTGCTTTCCAGCCCATTTGACCTGTTTACCTTTTTCTTATGACTTAGAACAATTTAGTCAGAAAGCTAATAAGGCCAGCTCTTGCCTAGGTAGTTTTAAGGATTTGGAAGGAAAAAAAAAATCCACCTACTTAGAAATGTTTGCTTTGGTGTCGTGTAAAAGGAGAACACCAGGGGAGGAAAAAACCCAACTGCGTCTGAAATAGAATTCTCCAAAATAGATTCATTCCTTAATGAAACCATATACACTTTGACCCAGGTAAGAAAAGCGACCAAAAAACACAGAGCTGGCATTCACAATGGCCTGTGTTTGGATATTTTTTTTACTACTTTTGATCAAGCCTTTTATTTCCTGAACTTTTGTCTAGCTGTTATCACTTATAAAAAGGCTAACTTTGATGTCTCAAGTATTTACTATTAGAACTATTAGTCCTTTCTGTTTTGCCAGAATTTTGTTTTTAATTTTTATTATCTTTCATGTACAAAAGAGCTTCCATCTAACTCAGCAGTTTATGAATAGCATCTTATGTTTGGATTTTGATCTGCAACCTGAAACAACTTTAGTTTTCTCTCTGTAATATGGGGTTACTGATATTTACTTCATAGAGTTTTTGTGTAGAGGAATATTATATAGAAAATGCTAGTTTTAAAACTACTTGCATACTCACAGGACTCTTCTGTCATTTGCTTTCATGTCCAGTAAATTATATGAGCTTTACATTAGGAAATTGCCTTTGTACCACATGATTTCAGTCAATGATAAGCTAATGTGAGTGATCTGAGCCTCTTTAAGATCAGCATGGCTAAAGAAGCACATTTAGTAGGTTAGGTGCATTCTAGTGATTTTTTTTTAGCTCGGATTATTTTTTATTTCATGTTGAACTGATTAACCTCATCACAAGTTGAGGGGCATCTTCAATGTTTTATTAAAATGCCATTCAGCTGGTGTCAGAATCCTGGAGAATAACAGGGAAGGAAAAGAGCAGACTGGATGTGAAGCAAAAGCCTCGGGGGATGTTGGAAGCAACTTTAGAGGCCTACTTCTTTGAGCTCTAGGAACATACATGGTCAGAGGAGGGGAGGGGATGAGATTCCTAGATTTTTTTTTTTTTGATGGCAGTACTGGAGTTTGAACTGAAGACCTAATTCTTGCTAGGCAGGACTCTACCACTTGTGTCATGCTTACCACTCATTTTTGCTTTAGTTATTTTTTTGCTTTTTTAAATTTTATTTTATTGTAAAGATGTAAACAGAGGGGTTACAGTCACATGAGTAACGTAATAAGTATATTTCTTGTAGAACATTGTTACCTCATCCTTTGTTTTCCTCCTCCTACTACTATCTCTTACTTCCCGCACCTCTTCCACTACCCCTCCCCCACACCTTGTCCGAAGTTGTAAAGCTCATTTCCAACACAGTGTCTTGTGAGTATCATTGTTGCAATGGGTCATCGTGTGTCCTTGCTTTAGTTATTTTTTAGAAAAGTTCTCTTACTTCTTGCTCCTCCTCTCTCAGCTGCCCACATAACCAGGAGAGAAAGCATGAGCTATCATGCCTAGGTAACAAATAATGTGTATATATGTTTGTGTGATTGTGTCTATGTGTACATGTACTGGGGATTGAATTCAGGGCCCAGTGCTTGCTTGCTGGGCTTTTTGCTCAGAGTCTAGACTTCCAACAGCACCACACCTTTAGCAACGGGACACATTTTGGCCACCTCTTTGTAAAGAATCAACAGAAAAAGAATGGCTTTAAAAGATCCAGACTTAAAAAAAACAGAAATAAAAACAAATAGGCACGTATTACCTGTATGTGCAGGACTATAGCTGATTGCTATAATTTGAGTGATGAGAAATGGGCTCAGGTTAATCTGGGAAGAATTCAGGGAGAGATTAAAAAAAATTCTAGCAATGTTTTAAAGGATGTCAACTTTCTTTACTCAGCCTGTATGTCACCTTGACAATAATAAAAAAGAAGAAAGTATTTAATAATTATGCTCAACCTGGTGATTGCAAATGCTTTGATGAAAGTAGACCAATGCAGCCAGCTAGATTGCGCCATCTTTTTAGGTATAAGATTCCTTTACTGGAGACGCTGTTGCAGAAATGGTCTTCAAACTTCTTGTGAAAAGAAAGGCCTTCATCTGTTCCCCTGGGAACAGAGGTGTTAAACATATTACTCCAGTAACATGGGGCTACAATTTATAAAAGTCATAAAACAGACTTAGGACATTTTTCTGTGAAGATACAAAATGTTTAGTTAATTAATTCAATGCAAATGGTCATCCAAAACATTTACAATTGAATTAGTTATAAGTTGCTTTGGCTTTTCGTATACAAAACTCTGTCACTGCCATTACTAACAAAAGGCACATGCTAGGATCATCTGGGCACACACTAGATTGACTCACACACCCAAAACAAGAACATCTGACTTCTGAACTTAATGTATGCATGATCTAGCAAGGAAATAACCATGAACTTTCAATGCTAAATATCCATGAGACCTCCTTACACATGCTCTGCATCTGGGTAGATGGAAATTAGTGGTATTCGACACATTTTCTGTCACCCAGGGAAAGGTTGGAAGAGGAAATTTTGCTTTATTTAAATTATTTCCTATTTTTGTCAAACTATGGCAATATACATCTGTAATCCCAGATACTTAGGAGACAGAAATAGAAAGAATATGGTTCAACGGTTGGCCATGCAACAAAGTTAGTGACACCCTATCTCAAAAAACAAGACATGGTTTCATGGTTATTCAAGAGGCAAAGGTAGGAGGATCTTGATCTGAAGCCAGTCTTGACAAAAGTACCAGACATTATCTGAAAAATGAACTAAGGCAAAAAGAGTTAAGGGTGTGCTCAAGTGGTAGAGTGCTTGTCTAAGAAAACATAAACCTCCTAAATTCAAGCCCTAATGAAGACCCCTGCTTTTAAAAAAAAGTTATTTCCTATTTCATTGTCTCCCAGTCCTTGAAGTGCCATATTTGAATGAAGAATGTTGATAAGGCATGTCATAGGAGAAATTGTTTCAGAAACAGGAGGGAGACATTTTGATTGTTTTCAGAGACTGAAAAGCACCACACATAAAAGGAAGTACATTCATTTTCTGAGCTTTCAAAAGGAGCTTGGCCTGGGTCTCACTAACAACAGGAGGTAAATCTACTTCACAACACAATGGATGGTGCTAAACAAGGGTTAGAGAACTTCCCCATCAAAGGACATGTTCTACCCATGGTGGAACCCCCAGAAGAGCTGTGAGGTTAGGAGCCCCCAGGTTGAAGTGTAAGAAAGAGATGAGAGGTATGGAGAAAGAATGAGGAGTGGGAGAATAGATAAGCAGAACCCTTCGAATGTTTACATTCTATATTTGATTTCTTCTGACCCAACCCACACTTACAACTCAGTAATTATAACACATTAATTCAAGGGCAAAGCAGAGAACAGAACGAGATGAGGCATTAGCCTTATTTTTAAATAGAAATACCTTAGAATATTATTTCCAATTTTGAGAGCATATTTCTACAAACCTTCTGGGTATTATAAGGTCCTTCTTCCTCAAAGAAAAGAAACAAAATCATGTCCATGTTTGTTTGATGCTACTAATGTTATTACACTCTATTATATTAACCTATGGTTTAATCACCCTTCCTCACTGCCACTAGAACTATCTTCCTGATTAGCACTTACTGTTAGGTTTTTAAAAAGAGGTGGCCGAGTAAGAACAGCACCACGCACGTGGTATTCAGGTAAGGGGTAGGTTTATTCATCGTTCCGACTGGCACCAGGCCATCTTGGTCCTCCACGCGTTGGGGAAGGGCCTGGGAAAGAGAGAGAGCTGGGAAAGAGAGAGAGAAAGAGAGAGAGAGCTGGGGAAAAGAGCTAAGAGAGAGCTAGAAAAGAGAGAAAAAAAAGCTAGAAAAGAGAAGAGCTAGAAAAGAGCAGAGAGCGTCTGGGCCTGGGCTAGGTCTTATCTAGGGTATGAGAGGAGAAAGGTGTGGCCACATCAAATTCAGATGTGACCTCAGTGGATGCAGATGTAACCTCTTCCAGGTGTCCCAGTTGCCTAGGTAACGCAGGTACTGGGTGGAGACTTTGCTGTGAGGAGGGAGGAGGGTGGAGTCTGCTAGCCATCCAGGAGCAGACCTTACACTTACTTCCTGTCTTGTTCCTCTGCAGAAAATTGCATAAAGCTGTGCAATTTGCATAGCTAATTTCAATGTCACAAAATACTGAGTAATGCTTCTAACAATATTCCTTTATCCTACTTAGGAAAGTGTTTTCCTTTAGACTCTTCTAAGAGTCCTTTTTCTTTCAGGTTTGTTCTCATTAGCAATTTTGTGCATATCTGTGAGTTTTGTGCATATCTGTGAGCCTGCTTCCCTAGACCTCTTCTCTGAAAGTGATCTCAGTCTTCCTTTATCTTTCTTATTGTACTTCAATTTCCAGAAATTTACTTATATGGCCCAATCATGTATCCACAGAACAACCTGAAACTAGACCTTCTGCAAGCAAACTCCTACAAACTGTCATCAGTATTAGCAGAACTTGAGCAAAGACCTAAACCCAGCCATCCTTGTAGTACCTCCATCTTCAAGTGGAAAGAAAAGGTAAAACTGCAGAGACCAGATATAATCTCTGGGTCGGATTTGCTAGGAGACATGGAGCTGTTATACATGCCAACGTTCCCAAATATTTATTGCAAATGTCAAAGACAAATTTCTTTTTGTTCCATTTGAGGACAGTAAGAACTAGATACAACCAAACACATTCTTTGTTCTTTCTCTTGCTCTCTCTCTTTCTCTCATACCTTATTTTTAGCCTTTGAATATGCTTTTGTAGAAAAATTTCTACTAAATTGAATTAGTATTCTTACAGATATAAATTTGATGGCTTTATGATCTGTATTAGTCTCATTATCACAGGTTTAGTTATGGCTCAAGGTTTAACATAGTATATACTGTCTGAGGAGAGTTTTAAAACTTTACACACAAGCTGGTCACTGGTGACTCATACCTGTAATCCTTGATACCAGGAGGCTAAGATGTGAGGATCACAGTTTGAAGCAAAGCTGGGGCAGGAAAGTACATGAGACTCTCTCCAACTAACCATAAAAACCTGGAAGTAGAGCTGTACCTCAAGTGGTAGAGTGCTGGCCTGGAGCCAAAAAAAAAGCTCAGGGACAGCGCCCAACCTCTGAGTTCAAGTCCCAGGACCAGCACACACACACACACACACACACACACACACACACACACACACACACACACACACACACACACACACACACACACATACACACACACACACACACACACACACACACACAACCAACCAACAAAAAGTTAACCGCCTACAAGTATTTTTGTAGTGTTGATCTTTCAGAAGCTGAAGATGAGCTCCTTGCCTGAGGAGGTATAGAAGAAAGCTGATTTCCATTGTTAGTCAGAAGCAGAAGCTGTCACTATCTTATCACGAAGGGCCAGCCTGCTTTCAAAAGAGTTTTAAGAGCTCTAAAATGATTGTAATCATGTAGCTAGTCATCATAATTCTACTTGCACTCAATTCTGTAAAAGCTAAGTTTGTAGAAGTAATGCAGTGAATGCAATTATTTGGCCTAGACATACAGGTCAAAACTGGAAAGAGGCTATAATTATAGTAACTGTGTAATTGTAAAAATATTAAAGCTTCAGAAACAAGACAATCTAAACAAAAGAGTTATGACTATATTAATTAGTTTTAATAAAACAAGTTCTTGAGGAAATTACCTCTAGATAATGAGTTTTTATTAAAACTTATAATTGACAAAATATGTTACATCAAAATTGAACTTTAAAAAAAAACTGTTTCAACAGGATCATACTCATACTTACATAAGAGTATCCCGGCCTGTTTTAACAAAGAGATTAGAGAATGCTGTGAGCAGGGCATCTTCTGGTGGGCAGAGCAAACCAACTTCTTCATCTTCAGGTAATCTAATACCCAGAATAACTCTGAGCTGCTTCTATTGGTAAAACACATTAGTACACTAAGTACTATTTTCAGGGCCATATTTACTTATATTTGCTCAAAGAAATTCAATTGCATTTGGTACTGAAATCTGTATTTTTGCAGATCTAATAAAAGAAGTAATGGGAGGTATTCAAGAAGAATGATGGCTGGGAAAAGAATGTTGTGAGAAATTGTGTTAAACACATACACACATGCGTCATTATTTTCTTTTTCAAAATTTTTTTATTGTGAAAATACTGTACAGAGGAGTTACAATTACATGGGCAAGATAACGAGTACATTTCTTATCAAGCATTGTTGCCTCCTCTTTGTTTCCCCTTACTATCCCTTCCCATCCTCCCCCCAGCTCCCCCCACCTGATCCTTCCCGCACCCCACCAAAGTTGTAAAGTTTGTTTTTCGACATACCAACTTATACATCTCATTGTTGCAATGGGTCCACCTGTATCCCTAGTTAAATGATTTGTTTTTGCCCTTCCCCTCCACAAATTATACCAACAACAAATACAGTGAAAGTAGGGGTTCTACCATGGGGGAGGGGCATACAAAGCAACATAGAAATCATCTTATAAATATGTTAGAAACAATTGCATGAAAGAAAAACAAAACATTTGAATACTTATCTTGGGGTTCATTCCCTTAACATCAACTTATCTGACTGCTTGACTCAAACATATACTAGTTATTGCAAATAAGGGAAACCATGGGACATATGTTTCTTTGGGCCTGGCTTACTTCACTTAATATAATTTTTCCCAAGTCTTTCCATTTCCTAACAAATGGGGCAATGTCATTCTTTCTGATGGGGGCATAGAATTCCATTGTATATATATATATATATATATATATATATATATATATATATACAATGTATATATATATGTAATATATATATATATATATATATATATTACATTTTCTTGATCCATTCATCTACTGAAGGGCATATGGGTTGGTCCCATATCTTAGCTATGGTAAATAATGCTATGGTAAATATGGCAAATAAACATGGTTGTGCTGGTAGATTTAGTATGGTCTTGTTTATGATCATTTGAGTAAATGCCCAAAAGTGGGATTGCTGGGTTATAGGGGAGCTCTATGTGGAGTCTTTTGAGGAATCTCTATACTGCTTTCCAAAGTGTTTGAACAAGTTTACACTCCCACCAACAATGTAGTAAGGTTCCCTTCTGTCCACATCCCCTCCAACATCTGTGGTTATTAGAGTTCTTAATTATAGCCATTCAACTGGGGTGAGGTGGTATCTCAATGTTGTTTTGATTTGCATTTCTTTTATGGCTAGAGAGGTTGAGCATTTCTTCATGTGTCTATTGGCCATCTTTTTTCCTCTTCAGTGAAGTTTCTCTTTAAGACTTTAGCCTACTTATTTATTAGGCAGTTGTTTCTTTGAAGATTTGTTTTTGGGGAATTTAATTTTTTGAGTTCCAGGTATATTTTAGATATGAGACCCTTGTCCGGTGTATGGCTAGTGAAGATCTCCCAATCGTGGGCTTTCTATTAATCTTGCTAGCTATGTCCTTTGCCATGCAGAAGCTCTGCAATTTCATGCAATCCCATTTGTCCAATCTTTCTTTGATATTTTCTTTATTGTTTAAGCATATACTATAATCTCAGATTTGTAGTTTTGTTTTGTTTTGTTTTGTTTCTGGGCCTTGAACTCTGGGCCTGAGCAATGTCCCTAAGCTCTTTTTGCTCAAGGTTACCGCTCCAACAATTTGAGCCACAGCACCACTTCTGGTTTTTAATTGGACAATTGGAGATAAGAGTCTCATGGACTTTTCTGCCCTGGCTGGCTTCAAACCACGATCCTCAGATCTCAGCCTCCTGAGTAGCTAAGACTATAGGCGTGAGCCACCAGCACCCAGTAATCTGTAATTTCTTGATTTGTAATTGGCACTAAACAGTCCCGGAAAAAAAAAAAAACTGGGCATTGTGGTTTGTATAGTATAAAAAGTCACTGTTGCCTTGTTTAAATGGTTCTTTAAGCACTGAAGGATGAGGGTAAAAAAGCATATGCTGTCTCTATATCTCTCATCTCTACCTGATAGCAATGCTGGTTTTCCATTCCTGTCAACCAATGATGTTATAACTAACATCTTTATTGTGATAATGATAACTTTTTTCCTCCAGACTTATTTCCAATACTATAATATGGGTTTTGTGGTCATATAATATGCACAGAATAGACATAATAGGTACATCAAAAATGCTTTTGAATCAAGGGATGTTAGATAAAACCATAAACATTCTTTTTGAGAACATTTCAGCACATTTAAATCTGAACTGCATTGTTAAATTGCCAAAAGAGCTTCTGAGTATATTTTGGCATCTATTCCTATTTTATAGCTAAGCACACAGGTACAGGAAAGTTAAGAACTTTGTCTAAACTTACAGGCAGTGGTGGCATAGGATTCAAACTCAGAAACTTAGTTGTATCCCTTCGATTTGGATACTAATACAGCATGGTAATTATAACTTTATCTGACTTTTAGCCCCTGGTATGGCCCAGTCCAGCAACAGATTTTGCAAGGCCTTATATTCTTTTCAAGCCAGGCAAGATGATGAGTTGAATTTGGAAAAAGGTAAGACACATTTGCAAACATGTTCATTGCCTTTTCATGTTGAGATTCTTGATATGAATAAAATCCTCCATGGCATTGTAGCCTTAAGTTAGTACCAGTTGAGGTTTACAGTTCTTTGAATATAATGTAAAGATGACTGGATTAGGGACTCACTTGTATATCCAGCTATTTAGGAGGTGGAGCTTGGGAAGATGTCAGTTCAAGGCCAGCTCAGGCAAAAAGTTGTGAGGCCCCTTCTCAACCAATAGCTGGTATGAACCTGTCATTCCAGCTATGATGAGAAGCAATAAAAGGAAGATCATGGTCCAGACAAACCTGGAGAAAAAGTGAGACCCTAAAGAGCATAAAGGGCTGGAGACATGGCTCCAACTATAGAGTACCTGCTTAACAAGTACAATGCCCTGAGTTCAAATGTCAGAACCAACCTCTCAAAAAATATAAATAATATAAATATAAAGTGCATGAAAAACTATAGCTCACCTAATGATAACAGCAGTTATTCCATGTTTCTATGTGTCAGATATTGCTGCAAGAATATTGTTCAATTCATATTCGTAGGAATGCTCTTAGGAAGGTATTGACATCTACTCACATTTTATAGCTGAAGTACAGGACAGTTAAGAACTTGGGCTAACCTTACAGGCAGTGGTGGCACACGATTCAGACTCAGAAACTTAGTCATGTCCTTAGTTACGGAGCTACAATGGGGCAGAATGAATGTTGGCAGTGGGAGGTCATCAGCAAATTTAGACACTAAATTCACAGAAAGATGAAGTGACTTCTCATAAACTGGAATATAAAAGAAAGTTCTAGAACCTGGATCAATTGATTCCTAGTGTTTTACAACCAGCCTAAAGAATCAGACTTCTTTCTTGGTGGTACCAATTTTTATTTAACAAGCAAATGCATTACATGATGTAAACCTCAATAGTATTAAACAAAAACAAGTCTCCAGACTCAACTTTCCATTTATGTCCACATTTTGAATGTCAGTCCTAAGGCACTGAACTGGCAATGGAAGGACCAGTGATAAAGGGTTATATCATAGAAGAAAGTTTATTATTCATGACCAGAATATGGCATCCAGAGCCAGTGGAAATTGAGATGGATTTTCCAGCCACGTAGGAACCTTGTACATTTGTTCATGGGGTGCTATCTTTTTTAGCATATTGGTCAATTTCTCCTTTATTTTCTTTTTCTGTGACTCTAAAACATATTTTCTAGAGGCAGCCTACAACTCAAAGAGTCCTGAGGTTGAGTGACAGGGTTCACAATAATAGGACTCTTGCTTGTGTCCATTTTTCCATTGGTCTCAAATTCTACTTTGTACTTTCTAGTGTCTAAGTAGTTTCTTTAAGAGAAACACATTGGGAATACAGGAAATGTGGCAATACAATTTTAACTCATTTTTTAATTTCCTGATGACAGATTTTGTCAAACAATTTATTCACCTGAGAAACCTCATTGGAAGAGAACTTAGACTGAGAATGATACCCTGCAAGAATACGTAGTGATGCATGATTAAGAACAGGTGGAAAGAGCTTTAACCATCGCCTTTCCCTTAGAGCAAAATTCCCTGTGGAAAAGAATAGCTGGGCACTGCTGGTTCTGCCTGTAATCCTAGCTATTCAGGAGGCTGCGATCTGAGGATCATGGCCAGGTGCCAGCCCACAAGGGAAAGGTAGTGAGACTCATCTCCAATTAACCATCAAAAAGCCAGAAGTAGAGCTGTGGCTCAAGTGGTAGAGCACTAGCACTGAGTAAAAAAGCTAAGGGATAGTGCCTACGCCCTGAGTTCAAGCCCCATGACCGACAAAAAGAAAAAGGAAAGAAAAAAGAAAAGTCTTTGGAAAGAAAAAGTAGATCTTGGATCCTGAAGAAAGTGAAGGCTTCAATTTTGATGTAACAGAAGCAGCTTGTGTTAGTCAGCCTTTTGGTGCTGAGGAAATACTTGAGGAAAAAAATAATTTAAAGGAGATTTATTTTGGCTCGGAGTTTCAGAGGTGTCAGTTCATGGTTGGCTGGCTCCACTGCTTTTAGAAATGTGACAAGCAAAAAAAAAAAAAACCACTATGGAGAAAAAGGGCATGAGGAGAAAAGCTACTGGCTAGTCAGAAAGCAGAGAAAGATAGCCCAGCCAGCTGTGAATTTATCAGTGTCTTAATCCATTAATAAAGCTAGCATCTTCATGATCCAATCACTTCTCAACAATGCCACAAATTCTGGGGACCAAATCCTTAGCACATGAGCCTTTGGGACTTTGCTTCTTATCCAAACACAACACAGCCAGAAAAAAAAAAAGAAGAAAATGACTCTCTCATAAGACAGAGGTTTAACAAAAAGGATTTAGAGCACCAGGTTAAGTTTTAAAGCTATTAATATTATAATGATATATATTTTTAAAAATCAATATAGATTTAGATAAGAGCAGTCTGAAGGATGCTGTTTATTTGAACCATTGCTTTAGAAAACATTGTCTTTGAATTGATATTTTGTTAAAGTTACCTAAATTGATGAATGGGAAGTCATGTTACTGTGCAAATCTGTGACTGAGAATATCATATTAGGAAGCCAGGTGTCATAGAGAGGCGCTGTTTCGATCTTATGGAAAGATTGCTGAGACATACTCATAGGAGTCAAGAAACCCAGCTATCATGGTTACCAACATGTGAGACTTTTCAAGTATGGACACTAAGAAACAATTCACTGACAATGCATCGATTACAGAAATAGTAACCAGGTAGCTGAAGAACACAACTTGATTCTGCTATAAGAGAACTCGTTGATGGCACAACTCGGTGGTTCATTATCTTACCCATTTTAGTATTCTTTACCTTACACCTGTTTCATGGAGGTGCTGCCTAAATTTTTCTTTACCTGAATCAACTACATAAAATAAGGGCCGCAACTCTCTAGATGCAACATTTCCTTAAAACTCTTACTATGTTTTCTTTAAAGTCTGGTACATGCTAGAGTTGCCAAGACCTTTTTCTCTAATTAAAGGTGTATTTTTACAGGAGACATTGTGACTATACATGAAAAGAAAGAAGATGGATGGTGGTACGGATCTTTAAATGGAAAAAAAGGCCATTTCCCTGCTGCATATGTGGAGGAGTTATCTTCAAAGCCTGGAGGCACAGATATACAGGCTTAAAACAAGCCTGAGCACATGATCATGCACCCTGAAATCTATATAGTATGGTGCAAATAAAGATAAAATATTATCCTAGCAAGTCCTTTTTGTTTTCTTTCTGGATACGTGGTAGAGTCTTACTTACACCTCTCAGCACTGTGTACCCATGGTTATTTGATTCCAAGATGGATGAGTAGAGGGAAGACAGAAAGAAGCTTGGTGGTTCTCTACATGCTAAGAGACCTAGGAATGGTCCAGTCTAACTACTGGCATGGGGAAAGGCAGAAGGAAGAGGGAGGAAGAGGGGAGAGATTGATCCAGCACAAGATAGATTCAGATGTTTGTTTGAAGTCACATAATTACCTGACAACACAACAGCAATAAATTTTAGATGTCCTTTTTCCTCTGGGTAGCAACAGAACACAACTGCAGGCCTCCAAGGATGAGCTATCTCACCCAGGTTAGGAGAATAAAAAGGATCAGGAGCCAAGGTGAAGAGGCCACAGGATCGGAGAGTAAAAGACAGGAAGTCCAGATCCTAGACAGAGGAACAATGGTAGATGAGCTTCATCTGATCCAGGGGCCTTCTGAGGCAGTGGGGGTTTTGTTGTTGTTGTTGTTGTTCTTTGTTTGTTTTTTTACTTTTAGGTAATGAGGTTGAACTCAGGGCCTGGTGTTCTACCACTTGAGCCACTGTCTCCTGAGTAGCTAGGCTGACAGGCATGAGCCACCCTTGCCTAGTTAGTTTTGTTTTGCTTTGTTTTTGTGTTTTTGGTTTTGTCAGTCGTGGGGAACTCTGGGCCTGGGCGCTGTCCCTCAGCTCTTCAGCTCAAGGCTAGTGCTCTACCACTTGAGCCACAGCGCCACTTCCGGTTTTCTGGTGGCTTATTAGAGTTAAGAGTCTCAAGGACTGTCCTGCCCAGGCTGGCTTTGAACGGAGATCCTCAGATCTTAGCCCCCTGAATAGCTAGGATTACAGGTGTGAGCTCCCAGCTCCCAGCTCTAGTCAGTTTCTTATGTAGCCTTGCCCACTACCAACTTTTCTTAAGCTGATGTCAATCAAGCATGAAGCAGATGCCTGGGGATCTGAGGGAAAGAGCAATGCAGATAGGAAAGGGTTAGGTGGTAGTGGTACCTGAGAAACACCGTATTTCCTTGATCATTTAGAAACTTAGCAATTTGGGAATAAGGAATTTTGCACTTCCCAACTAGGTTATTATGGAAGGACTAACTAGGAGGTCTCTAGTGAACAGAAAATTAAATATTTGTAAGTCTCTAGTTTAGAAAGGAATTTACCATAAACCAACATTCACTATCAAAATGAAAAAAAAGGTGGAAATGAGGGCCTCGGTCCCTTCCCAGGGGAAGAATAGTTTGGAATGAGTATTACATCTATATCTGGCTAGCCTGGACTTTGAATCCTAATTTATGCTTCACACATGGCTAAAATAGCACAGGCCACCACTCCCAGGTTTTATTGGTTATGACAGGGTCCTGAATTCTCCTCTTCTCTGCTTCTGAGTAGCTAGGAATACAAGTGTAAGTCACCATGCCCAGCTCACTTCTTTTTTGTTTTAATTTGCAAATTTTATACATTCAAGAAGAAAAGTTTCAAAACTAAGATAGTTTATTTTTCCTAGCACTATGTCATTATATTCCTGAATAGCATATACAAGGTATTTATATAGAGATAGTAAATCTCAGACTCAAGTCAAATTTGTTCTATGAGACATAACTTACAGCTTGGAAGAGCAGATCCACAATTTTAATGTCATTTGTAATGGTGTGTTAATGATGCTTTCAGCATATAAGAAGTAGGCCATTAGACCATGAACAGAGATTTTGAATTTATATCTCCTTTTCGTTTTACTTCTTTCCATTAAGCCTTTATGGATAAAAAAAAAAGTGTAGGATTTAATTGCAAGTTTCTCTGGGCTGTTTGTGTGGAGAAAGTGGAGATGATGGCGGATGGACCCTCTTTGGAAGTAATTTTCAAAGAAAGAGCCCTTTCCGCCTTCATAAGTCAGCAAACAAGCTGGGCTCTGTGAAATGGTTTTCTTGCTTTGCAATGTTGGTATAAATGTCTTTTCTATCTATGGCAAGTTCTAAGTTTCAAAGAATACTGGAGGTGTCTGTCACTCAGTGATAGAACACATGCATAGCATGAGCAAGGCTCTGGGTTTGATTCCCCATACCAACAAATATAAAATAAAACGCTAATGTAGCTGGGTATTACAGAATTGCGAAGTATTTTTTAGGACAGCATGAATGCCATCTTGGACAGATGGAATTGTACTTCTTAGATGTGAGGCAAAAATAAAGTGCTTATTGGGTGAAAAGTAATGATATATCTGAGTCTTTTATAGTATAAAATCAATTCTCGCATGAATCGTTTAAACTATTAATTAGTACTTTATAACTATACCCCCACTAAGCAGTTTCATATGTCAGAAAGTTTTAGCACCGTTAACAGCCTGAAATATAGGCTACAGAGGCACAAGCCAGTTCTTATCAAACATATAGATATTATTCTACTTTACCTCCTTTCTAGTACAGTAGATCTGATATATCCATCAGGCTATCTGCCAGAAACATCTACTAATTTTATTTTTGCATTTTCAATTAGCCACAATAATATTCATAATGATAAAAGACATTTTAATCACTTAAAATGTCTCATGATCCAACAATGAACAATATAATATTCATTTTGGGGCTAATTTTACTGTACAGAATTATAAGCCCTTATTTTATTTTATTTTTTTTGTCGGTCTTGGGGCTTGAACTCTGGGCCTGGGCACTGTCCCTCAGCTCTTCAGCTCAAGGTGAGCACTCTACCACTTGAGCTACAGTGCCACTTCTGGTTTTCTGGTGGTTTATTGGAGATGGAGTCTCACGGTCTTAACTGCCTGGGCTGGCTTTGAATCACGATCCTCAGATCTCAGCCTCCTGAGTAGCTAGGATTACAGGCTTGAGCCACCAGCACCCGGCTAATTATAAGCCTTTGATTAGTTTTTTAAGCATAGCTTAACTGTCCCCTCCCCAAGAGAAACCTCCCTTCCTTGCTCCCCCTCCCCCAAATGACTTGATGATTCTGAGGGACAATCAGCCTGACTGGGACCAAGAGAATACATTAGAATCAAAATCACACACCCCATGGTCCTTTGCAACGTATCCTGGGAAATGAGGTAAATCCAGGGAAGGTAGTCGGGGTGAGATGACGGAAGTTAGATTTAGACAGTTATGTAGATGCTGTATAGTAGAACATTTTGCAGAGAGAATGCATACGTCAATAACTGTCTTATCTCCAGGACCAAGGGAGGCCAAGGAGATACCTAAAGGAAGAGAACCTGAGTTCTGAGTTTATGACATTTTCAGAGAAGATTCTCAGCATATGTCAAGATAGAAATTAGTAAAGTTTATAACAGCAAAGAAAGGAGAGTACACACCCAGACCTGGGTATGTGGTCACATGAAAGAGGGGCATTGGACATTTTAACGTTAGTGATACTTATTCCAGGTGAAATGGATGTAATTTAAATGTTTAGCTAAGTGGGCCTTTGTTCTAAGCAGCCTGGACATCCCAACCATTCCTATCGCTATGGTATTCTGACTTTAACCAATTCAGCCAGACACATTCAATCTGAAAAGGTAGTTAATTAGGTGTCCTTGCAACACTTACTTCTACCCTTCAGAGGAAGGAAGGGGAGTAAACTAGAAAGTAAGTATGTTTGGTCTCTAGGGCACAATTGTCTGAAGCAAGGACAGGTGGAGAAGGAAGGTCATCCTTGTACTGTTCAGTGAAGGAGCATGAAGCTTAAAGAAAATGGTGTTTGTGCACTTCTAGTTTGGTTATACATTAATAAGGTGTATATTTGCAAATTGCAGGTTTCTTCTCAAGTTCCATGTCCCATCCTGCCTCATTTCCATCTTCTACTCTCATAAAGACCTGAGTGGATGAGTTCAGTTGATTTCCCAGGAGACTGCTCAGTGAGCACCAGACTGCCACTCTGCTGCTCACTATTTTCTGAGACTTAAAACTGCTTTGTCATTTTAATGAGGCTATTTCCTAAGCATAAAGACAAAGGATAGTTCCCAGCTTTCAAGGCAATCTACCTTTTTGGTGTTTTTTTGTTTTGTTTTGTTTTCCCCCAGCACTGAAGTTTGAACTGAAAAACTTGTGCTCATTAGGTAAATGCTCTACTACTTGAGCCACTCACTCAACTTAATCATAAATTCAAATTTGTTTAAAAACTTAAGAACTGGGGCTGGGAAGGTGGCTCAGTGGTAGAGTGCTTGCCTTGCATGCATGAGGCCCTGGGTTTGATTCCTCAGCACCACATAAGCAAAAAGAAAAAAGCCGGAAGTGGCGCTGTGGCTCAAGTGGTAGAGCGCTAGCCTTGAGCTGAAGAGCTGAGGGACAGCGCCAAGGCCGAGTTCAGGCCCCACGACGATCGGACCAAAAAAAAAACAAAACTTAAGAACTATCCTTGCATTTCTTCCCTACAATACTGTATAGAAAGGCATTAAGGTGCAGCAAGCTGATGGATTCAAGTGTTGAGTTCAAATCTAATTCTAATACTAGCTATGATTACCAACTGTGTGACTTGAGTTAAACTTTGCACTTTTAAGTTTTTAACTGAAGAACAAGGCTATCTTGTTCTATCTATCTTGTACTATCTATTGCACAACTTGTGAACATACAAAGAAGCAAATATATATGTAAAATGTTTAGAAAAATACCAGGCTCATAGGCATTGCCAGAAATATATATATATATATATATATATATATATATATATATATATATATATATATATATATATATGGTATTCTAAGATGGCTAGCCCTAACCAGGCTAGATTGCCTGGATAACCTTCAACTTTGGAATGAGTCAACTTCCCTGTTGAGAAAGTAAATCAATATAAATTTCATAGCCTAAGTCTCTGGCATGACAGTGCACTTTGTACATTCAACTTTGGATAACAGCAGCTAAGCTACTTCCTGCAATGTCCTTTTGTAACTTTCTTACTAATGTCCCCAGGTCTTAGCCCAACATTTAGAAGTGATGCATGATTGTTGCTATGGGGAAATGACCTTATGAGGTCTTTTCTCATCCTTGCAATGGTCTTCCCTCAAACCTATTTCTTTATTACAGTCATTTTGCTTTTAGTTATTGTTGCTTAATGTGCCCTTTTCAACAATATAGTACAGATTCTGGAACTATCTGTGGCTTCCATTGTCTATTGGGATCTTAGAACATAGCACCATGTGAATAAGAGGGTCTAAGTTATTCCGATGGGTAGTAGCTAAAGCTGGTCTGCACACAACTATGGGTCAGTGATTTTTCCACCAGTGTATCACCTTTTTCTCAAAGAAATTCTTATTATTTGATCCAAGCCCAGAGTGATACCCCAAAACTGAACAACAACCTCTTCTGTACTAGCTGGACCACAACTAAACTTCATTAAGAGAAGACAAGACACTGAGGACTTGTAATTGTTGCCAAGTTATCTTGAAACGGTATTATGTGGCTTCAATCAAATTTACAAGAATGATGACAAAAATGGAATTCTACAACTCTCATCTGTTAAACAGACTCTCAAGATGACTTATGTCCAAACCAGAATTAAATGGCATAAATATTACCATATGAAAGTTGATGATAAATTTTTACATTTGTACTTTCAGAAATAAATCATTCTCTGGATGCCTTATTAGGTTGCAGTCAACTTTCTTCTTTAGTGAATTATCTTTTATTCTAACTGTAGATTCTTCTTGGCACAAGGTAAAAATACCCTTTTCTTGTGACATTGGGATAGAAAACAGTAGTATTTATTTTGTGAAGTATTTTTTAAAAGTTGTCAACACAAAGTTGAGCCCACTCTTCATCTTTTAATAAATAAGAGTCCAGGATCCTCCAAAACTGTGAAGATGGCAAAGATACAGGGTAGGCTGTATAAATTCCCATTCCCAGTGCTCATTGTACATAAACTACTTCATGCCTGATACTTAAGCAAAAAACAAAGAATATAGAGTATATTAACTACACTTCATTTTTAAAAGGGCACATTTACTTTGTCAACCTCCTCTTTAGACAGTAATTAAAATAAAATAAAGCTATATAAGTAGAAGAAAAGACTTAAGTCAACCCTCAGAAATTGAAACTTGGAAGATGCATGTAACAAGACAGGGTAACGAAGATATAAATAAGCAGCTTTATTAATGCATGCAGAATACATCACATGGGAGAATCCTCAATGACAGGTAACTCCAAGAAGTTGCTTATAGCTCTGGCTTACATGGGGTCATCAACAAGGAAAAGTTTTTACGGAAGAAAGTAGTTTAGGCTTTCAGAGGTGGGAAGTAGTGGAACACAAGGTCATAGGAAAAAGCCAGTGAAGTAAGGTTTAATTCCCCTGCCACTATGAGTGAACTGGGAAAGATTCTCTTTAGTGGTGACCTTCTGTTCTGCCTTGTGGACATGGGAATCAGTGATACTTTTACTATGTTATGACTTGCTTTTATGCAACTAGGGGAAGGGCAGAGAGCTTTTTTCACTTTGCTTCTTCAATTCAAATACTTACATCAAAGAAACACATTTTGGGGTTAGGTGGTCCGGTTTCCTACATAGCACATAGGAAAAAATCACAAAAACAGCAATAAATTATATATAAGTAGACAATATATGAGAACTATTTTACAAAGACATACATGACAGAGAAGAGAAACAATCATCTTTATATAATATTTAGACATTAATTATAAACCATAGCAGTGAAAGCTTTCCGAACATTGGCAAGAAAAGCTGAAAAATTGTTGGTCTTCCTCACATTCTCTTGCAATTCTGCAAGGCATTCAAGATGAGGAGCACTATCTGACACTAGAAGAAAAAAAATGAAGATACTATAAATGAGGGTTTTTTTTAATGGGAGAGAAGTATTTCTAATAGACATTTGCTCATCTGATCTGAACATCAATTACATTCTCTAAAATGCTTTGAGTATAAAATGATACACTTGATGCTAACTATCTTTTGGACCTTTTCTTAGTTTAATCTCTAAATATTCAAATCTTAACTATAATCCAGCTTTAAATTTAAACAGTTGGTACTGGAAAGACTCAGGTCTCAGTGATGCAGTATGCCATTTTCCTTCATCTTATATCCACACCACACATTTTATCTTTTAACTGTTTGAACAGTTTCTAAACTTTCAACTGATGGACTTCTAGTATCTCACCACTGGATCAAGATGAGTACAAATTTCAATACCAATTCATAATATCGAACAAATAAGGAAGAAACAGCTAGTTTGCACAAGTTATTGGAAGTTATTGGAAATGTAGTTGATATTTTCAAGAGTGGTATTTATGAAGTCTATTGATCAAATGAGACTCAAAGTCACAAACACTAGTCCTCATATAGAGTGTAATGGCTGAGAGCAAACCTTCAGGGAGGTGGTCAAAGGAAATGGAAGACTAGATTCTGTAGTCTTCATCATAACAGATTTCCAGCTCTGATAGATAACGCTGAGGACTAAGGACCATGACCACAGCAGAGAACGAATAGCAAAGGGCACATGGTTAAATATATTTTTACTCTCTTACTATTCACACTAGTATTAATTATATATTCCTAGGTATCAAAGGCCTTTAGTTTGCTAAAGAATAGTAACTAGTCTACATTACATTTGATTTTAAAGTCATTTACTTAAGTTGTCTAAAAGGAGCTTCATATTTGTGTATGACTGCAGTAATGTTTGGTCTTGTAGACTTTCAATCACTGTGGCATTCAATCACTGTGAAGAGAAGTTACTAGGCTCCTACACAGTATATAGTTTCTATAAATCAGAACTATCCTCACATCCTTCCCTTTCCAGAAAGACTGGAAAAGGAAGCAAAAGGACTGTGGGACTATTACATTACTTCATACACTTAATTACCTAATCCAAAAACCACTTGGGGATACTAATCTCAAACACAAGTTAAGAGCGCTGAGAACATACCTTCATAGTCTCTTGCTTCATTCAGATGTAAGGAAAACATAAATGGAGTCTCAGGATGCTTGGGGTCAATACCAGTGAATATAAACTGCAATTTGCCACCTGAAAAGAAATTAATAATTTAGCATGAGAATATTTTAGCATGCCAAAATTTTCAATGGAGATAAGCTTGCTTTCCATATCTATGACCAATACTGTATTGCTGAGTATATGTAACCACTTAACCAGTATCTGTAGACATTCTAAGTTGGTTTTAATTTAAATATGATTTTAAGCTGAGCACCAGTGGCTCAGCCTATAATCCTAGCTGGGATCTGAGGGTCAAGGTCCAAAGCCAGCCTGGGCAGGAAAATCTATGAGACTCTTATTTCCAATAAACAACCAGAAAATCAGAAGTGGCGTTGTGGCTCAAGTGGTAGAATGCTAGCCTTGAGCTGAAGAGCTGAGGGACAGCTCCCAGGCCCAGAATTCAAGCCCCACAACCAATAAATATATATACACACATATCTATATGATATCAATATCATAAACAGCAAAAGAAAAGAATAAACTGGATATTACTGAAATTAAAAACTTCTTCAAAGGAAAAGATAAATAAGACAATTATAATCACAAAAATCCAGTGAAGTCTAAATACATAGAAGATATATGTTTTAGAACCTCCAAAATTGAACATGAGAGATTCAAAGAGATAGGTGTACTCTAATGTTCAATATGTTATATATAATAACCAAATAATGAAAACAATCCAGTGTCCCACAAAAGGTAAATCACTAAACCAATGGAACATATACATTCAGCAGAGCATTGTTCATTCACAAAAAAAGATGTTCTCATATGTATTATAATATGGACAATCCTTGAAAATGTAATGCTAAATGAGATCAGCAGGATACAAAAGGAAAAAATGTATATGACCCATTTACATAAAAAAGATAAACTCCTTGAAACAGAAAGCAGATCGGCTATTAAAAGATTGAATGGGAGGGGGGAGAATGGGGCGTTATTTCATAGAACTGGAAGTGAAGAAAAATTCTAAAAATTCATCATGGTCAGTAATGGTTGTACAGCATTGTAAATGTTAATTACATCACTGAATTTACACACTTAAAGTGGCAAATTTTATATAACATATTTTACCACAATGAAAAGGTACTATTAAACCTTGCAACCTGCACTTGAGTCTACTTTTCAAAAGTACTTCAAATGCTCCTAAAAGGAGTAAATACCCAGTAGAAATTCACAAGCATTTTAGGTTTTTTTTTTTTTCTGTCATGTAAAAACTTAGGAGAACTCATTATAAACCTTTTTATTTCAAAAATGAATCTTTGATAAAACAAAAACAAAAACTATCTCCCATTCAACTTCAGAATGAAGTAGTTACGCCAATACACCAGATTTTTTTTTTTTTTTAGGGGGTCCGGTCGTGGGGCCTGAACTCTGGGCCTGGATGCTGCCCCTCAGCTCTTCAGCTCAAGGCTAGCGCTCTAGCACTTGAGCCATAGCTCCACTTCCGGCTTTTTTCTTTTTTTTGGTTATGTGGTGCTGGGGAATCGAACCCAGGGCTTCAGGCATGCAAGGCAAGCGCTCTACCACTGAACCACCTTCCCAGCCCAATACACCAGATTTTTAAAACTGTTCATAGTAACAGAAAGGAAAATAAGATTTCAGGGTTAAACATATGGAAAAAAAAAAAAGTGCCCAAGTGCTTATCCTATTCTGTCACTCAACAATCGATAGAGAATACCGGGTAGCTATAGGTGGGTCAATAGTTCCTACATCAGTTCTGCTGTGGACCAGTTGGTTGTCCTCTAATTCAATTCAGTGCTGACACTTTCCACCTGAGGACAGCCCACCACCATCCTTTCCTTGGGCTGAACTGATTTGCTTGAGCAGTTCACAGAACTGAGGGAAACACTTTACTTGTTTATTTTAAAGGATGTTGCAAAGTATATACATAGAGAAACGTGAAAATCAAGGTATAGGAGGCAGGATGTGGAACTTGCATCCCTTCTCTGGCCCTGTCTCACCCCAGAAACCTCAGTGTTCAGTTGTCTAGAAGCTCCTAGATCCCAGTCTCTTACCGCTTTTATTATAATAATCTTTATTCTGTACATATGACTGATTAAGTCCTGGCCATTTGGTGATGAGCTATGCAGTTCTCCTCCCCACCTTTCCCCAGAAGTTAGAGGGTGGTCTTCAGGTGACAATCTCCCACCATCCGAAGTCACCAATGTAGAAGCTGGCCATAGGTCAACTCATTTGAACACAAAATGACATTCATCATTTTAGATATCTCAAAGATTTTAGGAGTTGTACATTAGGAAACTGGGAAAGACACCAAAAAGCTTTCATAACATCGTACTTCCTTAAAACATTATTTCCTGACTTCAAGGGCTATGAACAAATTCTATTTGAAATGTAAAAATAACTTTAAAGTCTTCAATCTGGCTATTTCAAAACTAAACTAAACAAACAATAGCAACAACAACAAAGAAAACGCAAGATGATGGCAAAGATCTACTTAAGAATACTACACATCTAAAGGTCAGAGTTGACTCTTATATTCTTGTTTACTCAAAAGATTAATAGTTTTTATTAAAAACTCAATCTAATTAGCTTAAAAAAATCAACCCAACTGATAGGAAAAACTCCAAGACTAAGAAATATGTCAGTTAAAAAAAAAATCAAACAGCAAAAATATATAATTAGTAAAGAAATAGGAAAAAATTGTCACCCTTTAAGAAAGGAAATGCATCAGAGAAATGCTTTTTAAAAAATCTTATGTACAGTTCTGTTGATAAGAGAAAAATTCTGACAGTTGGAAGACAGTAGGAGAAATGGGGGTTTAAGGTTTGTTCTTACATAAGACACTTTGGGACTCTTGAATATATGTTAAATCCTTAATTCAAATCCATACAGGCCTGTAGGTTCTAATCCTTACAACTCCAATTAATCTAAAGCAACAAAGACTTCTTCCTATCCCAATGAACTTCCTTCCTATTCCAATACTGCCCATCTTCACAGAATCCTACCTTTCTTATCTATAGCCAGGGAATGCCCAATGTAAGAATTTTATGCCTTCTCTTCCCAAATTGTCATGGGGGGAAAGGAGGGAAATGTTCTTTGCGCTAGCCTGGTGGACATTTTGCCAAATGCTACCTAGATCTGCCACAGATATCTGTGGGATCTTATCCCAATAAGGTTCCTTCTTTCTAGCTAACATCTACAAAAGTTTGAGTTTGTGTGCATGTGTTGGTACTGGAGCGTGAGCACTGGACCTGAGCACTGTTTCTTAGCTTTTTTATTCAGGGCTGACACGCTACCTACCACTTGGGTCATAGCTCCACTTTTGGCTTTTTATTGGTTAGTTGGGGATAAAAGTCTCATTCAATTTTTCTGCCTGGACTGACTTTGAACCCCAATCCTTAGATGTTACCCTCCTGAATAGCTAGGATCATGGGTGTGAGTCAGTGACACCAGTCTTCAAATAATTCTTTTATTTCAGAGACCTCTCAGTCTCAAGAACTCAATGAAATGGGTTCTTTCAGACAATATAAAAGTTAACAAAATGTAAAAGTTAACAAAACAGGCTTGAGATTGCTATTCTTAAGACCCTTAGGAAGCCCTGCTTCCCAGGATGTCCATGGGTTGGTAAGTATTAGTCCCCAAGATCAACTTGAGAAGGATTCAACAAAGCCTGCGAAAATAAAAGACGTATAAAGACCAAGGAAACTAGGTACAAGCTTCTAGATTTTTCTAATAAGCTTTCACTAAACAAGCTTTCTTCATTCACATTTGTTGTCACAATTCAATGCTTCAAATAATAAAGTCCATCCTGCCGGATTCTGTTTAGTACTCTCAAATACTTACACCTAATTCCCTCTATACTTTATAATGTGCCTTCTTTGCTAACAATATTTTGTAGGCTTTTGTTGTAATAAATCTTAGCCTGGAGTAGGACTGCAGTCACTTTCATTTCTCTCTGATTTTTAATTACTTATAAGTCAAGGTCTAAAAATATCAAATGGAAAATTCCAGAAATAAACTGATATATTTGAAATTGTAAACTGCCTAAACTATGTAATACAATCTCATGCCCACCTACTCTATTAGTCCAGAATGTCAATCATTCCTTTGTCCCTCCCACTGTCTGTCCAGGATGTCAATCATCCCTTTGTTCAGTATAGCCACACATCTTAGTAACCAGATTGTTAACATATTGGAGGGCTTGTATTCAAGTTACCCTTGTTTACTTAATGGTCCAAAAGTGCTAGTGATACTAGTAATTTGGATATGGCAAAGAGAAGCTATGAAGTACTTCCTAATTTAAATAATACACAGTTCATGCAGCATTTATTACTATCAGCAGTCCACTGCAGGCTGGAACATACCCATACAGGCAAGCAGAACAATATATTCTGCGTCCTCTGAGTTAATCACCAAGGCTGACAATGAGCTTGGGGAACTCAAAAACAGCAAACATTATTGTAAATTAGCACATATATAAGTAACAGCAATAGGAGTATCCATATGTTTTAACCTAGTGATCCCTTGAGATGGCAGTAGCTCACACCTGTAATCCCAGCTAATAGGAAGGTAAAAAAGGTTTCAAGGCTAGCCAGGGCAAAATGTTGGTGAGACCTTATCTCAACAAACAAGCTGATTATGGTGTTAATAGGCCTATCATCTCAGTTACACTGGTGATATTGGTAGGAGTATGAAAGTTAAGAGACTGGCTTCAGGCAAAAAAGATATCCTAGTTAGACTAAAAAACACCTAACTCAAAAATAAGTAAGGCATAAATTTTAAGTTGAAGAATGTCTAGCAAGCATGAGGCTCAGAATTCAAGTCCCAGTATGGCAAAATAAAATGGAAAAAGAACAAAGAAAAGAAAATGAGGGATCTATTTATTTCTAAAACTGAAAGACTACTCAGGAGGCTGAGTCAAAGACAGCCCATGAGACTCTTATCTCCAATTAACCATCAGGAAACTGGAATGGCACTGTAGCTCAAATGGTAGAGCACTCGCCTTGAGCTGAAGAACTGAGGGACAGCACCCAGGCCCAGAGTCCAAGCCCCACAATTGACAAAAAAAAAAAAAAAAAAAAAAAAGCAGATAAATAATTAAAGCACCAAAAGTCATTTAGGGATGATTTAAAAAACTAATTTTTCTCCTATTTTCTAAAAAGATAATAGTATAGTTATTATTTTAATTCAAAACATTTAAAAAATTCTTCCCTACTTAAAAACAAACATTTTCTGATAGCTCTGTTCATCACTGATAGTTACAAAGTTGTTATAGAGATAAAAACAGTGGCTCTGAATTAAAAAATCAAACATATCAGAACTTATTCAGCAAATAAAGAGTATCTTCTTTAAGCAGTCAGCTGCTATTTAAAATCTTCAGTATAGAGTTTAAACATCTGAGGTTTGGAGAGTTTATGGATAAACATTGGGGTATCTGTAGAACTGGATGAGGGAAATGGTATATTTATTTTATTAATCTCTTTGTGGAATTTATTTATTTTATTTAATTAAGAAGAAATAAGCATCATCCATGATTTTTGTCGCAAATAGAAATCCTGAATCTTTTCATGTTCCATCATTTTTATCACATATTTCTGTTTTTGCATTTTAGGTATTAGACATTTGTAGTTTTGCTATTTAGTGTTATTAGAGAAGCAAATATATTACTGTACTATAATTTTTTTTTTTGGGTCCGGTCGTGGGGCCTGAACTCTGGGCCTGGGTGCTGTCCCTCAGCTCTTCAGCTCAAAGCTAGCACTCTACCACTTGAGCCACAGCGCCACTTCCAGCTTTTTTCTTTTTGCTTATGTGGTGCTGAGGAATCAAACCCAGGGCCTCAAGCATGCAAGGCAAGTGCTCTATCACTGAGCCACCTTTCCAGCCCCTGTAATTTTATATTTTTATAACCATATTTAATAAAATTGGTTTGTGTTTTGTTATATATATATATATATATATATATATACACATTTTCTAATCTCCTAAATATTACTTATAACATTAAACTTACCATAGATTTTTCTAATTTCTAGTCCAAGTCGATCTTTATACACATCTGCTGATGTCTGCAGCCTTTTCAACCGCTCTTCATTAGCTTTGTTAGCAGTGGCTATAGCTATGATTAAAAAACAAACACACTGTAGTAGGTATTTTAAGTATCTCTCAATTCATTCTCATGGAATTATTATTAAGAAATGAAGACTATTTTTAAAAAGTATACATTAAAAACTTTGAATCTATTTACATTTATTCAGTTTCTATTTCTACCAACTAGCAAAAGAGGTAACTTCATTCCAGATGAATGGATAAATGCTTAAGACACAGATAATCAGGCCACAGAGGTATATAGCTAGCATAGAAATGGGCTTCCTTTACATTATATTGCTTTTTTTCTGGATAAAGATTAATAACTGCTTTATGAGAAAAACATCCTACTTCTTTAGACATAACTACTTCCTCATGAGGTAAACATTTCATGTTAGTTCAGAGTTTTTCTTCAAGTGATCACAAGAATAGGAAAGTATTTTTCTTTTGGTCGTGTCTTATGTCTTTGGGAGTAGAAGGGGAGATACAGAAATGGAGGGACAAATGGTAAACAAATGCAATCAAATCATGGTACACTACAGTGAAAATGAACTATACAACTTGTGGTTGGGATGGGAGGGAAAAACTTGGAGAGAGTAATGGAAGGTGTGACATTGTCCAAAAGGCAATTACTTTTTGTCTGACTAATGTAACTGCAACCCTCTGTTTTTATCATTTTAAGTAAGAATAATAAAATTTAAAACATTAAAAATGATTCCATAGTAATAGTTGATGGCTGATAAAAACAAGTTCACAATTTAATTGTGGGTAAGAAGTCTATAAGAAAAAGCGTTAATAAAACAAACTGCTATTTTCAAAAGGTTTGAAGAGTTGATTATTGTGCACAAGTAAGTCTCCTTTGTAAATAACACATTCATTTGGATATGAATGTATCTTCAGAAAAAGAGGCTTTGCAACCTGAGCGCTCCTATTACCTAGGTAGACTTATAATAAACATTGTTGTAGAAATCACAAACTTTCCAGAGGCAAATCTTATTAGGTGACATAGTCTCCCACTCCACTTAATTAACCCTCATAGCAATGCCAATATTACTGTGGTTACAACTGAAAGGAGGAAGTCCTCTAAGGAAAACAAAAGGGAACAAAGCCCATTTGGCTACCATCCTCCAGACATGAGTGCTAGGTATACCCTAAGGTGTGTTATCCATCTTTAACATAATAGGATTGGGAGCCATCCCCGCTATGAAATCAGGATTCACGCTTGAAATACGTGCCTTACTGAAACTTACCTTCTTTTTTCCTAGAATATTCTTTCTTAAGATCCTGGATGTTTGTTGTCAGTACTTCCAGCTCCTGTTTTTTGCCTTTTACTTCAGCAACCAACTTTAAGAGACGCTCTTTTTTTTCCTGAATGATCTTATTCTGCCTGCAGATCTCTGCATGGAGCACAAGGACAGAACATTAATACACACACTTCTGCCTCAAACATGGAACAAAACACAAAATTGTTTTATACAACTAATTACACTGTTTTATACAACTAATAAGGAATGAGTTTTGGGTTTTGAGATAGGTTCTCATATAGCCTAAAATGGCTTCAAACTCAGGCTCCTCCTGCCTCAGCTTCCTGGGTATAAAGAACGTTTTGACTGACAATTATTTTCTAATGACTTCAAAATCATAAACAGCAAAAGGAAAGAAAAAAACTTACTCTGTTCTCCTAGTCCTCTAAACACAGCTTCTACAGCCACCCCACCCCTCATACGCATCCTCAAAATGCAGCTAACAACAAAGCCTGTGCTAAACCTGGAAAAAGGAAATAACACTGGCAAGGCCACTCTGACCTCTGTCAACCGGAAAACACACGACTACCCAAAAGTCTAAGAACTCTCAGAAGCGAGAGAAACAAAGCCAGTTGAGCTTTATGATGTGCTTATTATTTTATTGTTGTAATTAGACAGTGTCTCCCTATCTTGTCCCATCTGGTCTCAACCTCATGGTTCCAAGTCATCCTATTACCTCTGTCTCCAGAGTAGCTGAGACTACAGGTATGCACTACCACAACAAACTGTGCATAAATTTTTAAATATTTAAACTAACATTTAAGTGAAATTTGAACGTTAACACAAAACACATTGTTAATAACAGCAAACCTGCTCTATGTTAAACAAACTGAAACAACTACATTGCCATTTAATTCCAATATTTAATTACAAGTGTTCTCCAAAAGTGAAATGAGTGAGCCCATCATAAAGTTTCTGAGAACTTTAAATACCACAAATCCTTAAAAGGGAAATGATGCCATGATCTGTTTTCCAAACAGAACTGAACCCAGGATTCTTTGCTTGAAGTGCATATCATAAGACTGGCCTCCCTGGGGCTGGGAAGGTGGCTTAGTGCCTTGCATGCCTGAGGCCCTGGGTTCGATTCCTCAGCACCACATAAGCAAAAGAAAAAAAGCCGGAAGTGGCGTTGTGGCTCAAGTGGTAGAGTGCTAGCCTTGAGCTGAAGAGCTGAGGGACAGTGCCCAAGCCCAGAGTTCAGGCCCCACGATCGGACCTCCCCCCCCCCCAAAAAAAGACTGGCCTCCCTTAGGAAATAGGGATGTCTCATTTTCAGCAATAACAAACAAAAAAAGAATGATCTAGACCAGGAAATAGGTAGGTGCTATATGGAAAAAAAGTGTAGAACACAGTGGAAACACATATTTGACATATTTGATATCCAGAGTGACATTTTATGTTTCTAAATGCCATAAAAAAAGCCAGTACATCTAATGAATTCCCAATGGAAATAGAGGGAGAGCAAAAAAGGTCTATCAAAGGTAATTACTAACCCTATCACCACATGTTGTTAAGAAGACATAAGGGGAAAGAATAACAAGTCAAGAGACTTGTCTGTCAGAAGTGGCACTTGATATGAAGACACTTTAATCCAACAGCGGAATACTAGGTGAAGAACTGATGTACAGCTCAGTGAAACAGAAATACACATCCCAGTCAGTTGTATATTCAGGAAGTTAGGAGAAAGAAAATATAAAAACCAGTAATCTATGAGTAAATTATTCCCTAAATAGTGCTAGAATCCAAAGTATTAAATATTTATATACAAAATAAAACTTGAAAAGCAGTATTTATGAGTATAAAATTAACTACATGGAAAAAGCTATTCTCCAAATCAAAAATAAATCAAAGATAAGTGGGGATTTTCTGCTAATTAATTAAAGATTGAGCAGAATTATTTAAAAAAAAACAAAAAAGAAAGGTTAAAAAAATTAACATTCAGGTGAAATGCTTCATATGTGACTAGAGAATAAAACTATCATGATAGGTACTTTGTTGGACATGCACGTAAATCTATTTAAAGTTAGTGATAATTTCTGTTCTATACGGTGTAAGCATTTAGGTATTTTAAGACCCCACTCATACCCTACTCTTAGTTTTTACTGACAGTCTTCCTGCAGATAATAACCAGATAGAACAGATGGACCAGGAGGGCCAGAACATTTGGCTATTGTGTTTTCTGATGTATCATTTTAGAACAGTAACTAGCAGTGGGTACTGCTGGCGCATGCCTATAATCCTAGCTACTCAGGAGTCTGAGATCTGAGGATAACAATTCAAACCCAGCCCAGGCAAGAAAGTCCATGAGATTCTTATCTTTAATAAACTTGCAAAAAGTGAAAGTTGACCCAAGTGGTATACCGCTAGCCTTGAGCACAAAAATGTAGGGACAGTGCCCAAGCCTTGACCCAGGACCAGGACAAATAAAAAATGAATAGTGCTTGGCGCCAGTGGCTCACATCTGTAATCCTAGCTATTCAGGAGGCTGAGATCTGAAGATTGCGGTTCAAAGCCGGCTAGGAAAGTCCATGAGACTTTTATCTCCAATAAAGCACTAGAAAACCAGAAGTGGCGCTGTGGCTCAAGTGGTAGAGCGCTTGCCTTGAGCTGAAGAGCGCAGGGACAGTGCCCAAGCCTAGAGTTCAGGCCCCATGACCCACCAAAAAAAAAAAAAAGAGTAGTTGACTCAACAGGTGGTGAGGGAATAAATCCCCTCAACTTTTCCAACTCCTCAAATATTGTCTGTATCAGCCTAGTCTGAGCAGTAAAGTCTATAAGACTCTTATTTCCAATTATCCACAGAAAAAGAAGGGGGAAAAAAAAAGAAGCGGAGCTATGAATCAAACAGTGAAGTGCTAGGCTTGAGCAAAAGCTCAGAAACAGCACCCAGGCCGTGAGCTCAATCACACCCCAAGACCAGGAGAGAGGGAGAGAGAGGGAAAAAGGGAGAGAGTGAGAGAGGGAGAGAGAAAGAGGAAGGGAGAGAGAGAGAGAGAGAAAGACTGTTAAGAACTAATCCTAACTCTTAAGTACTGAAAGAACCCCAGCCTTTCAATACCCAGGCTATGATTTCCAATTTAAAAATAATTAAAAAATACTTCCCTTTACATATTAGCATAGATAAATTTCATAAACATGTTGAGTGAAAAAGCGACAGAATACATATAAAATGATACCAATTACATAACATTCAAAACACAATACTAAACAAATTAGTATATAGGAGGAAAGAATAATATGAGATGCCCTACTTCCTCCATCTCAAACTGGGTGGTAGGAACATGAACACACACACATACACACGTATGTATTTTAAAATGTGTGTTTAAACACTCTACTGCCTTACTTGTACAAGAGATTTCATGTAAAGATGCTAAATCTAAAAAGAACTTTGTGATGTTTTTCACATACGATTTTGATATTCCAGAAACATCTCAACCATTCTTTCTTCTTCTTTTAATTTCACAGACAGCTTCTCTGAAAGAGATATTGAAATCAACGTTCCAATTACGCTGAAATACCATTAGAAAATATAAAAAAGAAAAGGGCAAGAAATCAGTTAACACTACCTGCCAGTGCTTTAATGGAGTCCTTGTAGGCATCTCTCAGCCCCACCATCTGAGAGGGAGTGTCACTCAGAGTATTTCGGAACTTACTCCCAAATTCGCTTATGCTTTTATCGAAGTGTGCCAGCTCATCCTCCACCATGGTGTAAGCCACTACAAAACACAAAGAACACAGTTGGTACTTTAAAGTTATTGGAAGCAAATAAACACCATGTTCCAAACCAGTCTGTTTGGACGGCTTGGCCCTTACACAACACAGCCCGCCATTTAGCTTTCGTTCTAGATACTAAAGTTGTGATTAAGCTGCAGTTAGGAGTCCAGGACCCCTGGACGGACTTCCCACTGGTCAGTCGCTCAGGCCACCGGCCTCGCCAGGGCGGTGGCCGGGGGCCACGGACGGTGACTGCGGTCTGGTCACAGGTCTCTCGGGCCTGGATCGCCAGGGGCCCCGCACCTCCTCGGTCTCCGGTACACCTACCCTTCCACCCCACGAGTCGGTTCCATACACACACAGCAACCGCAAGCGACAGGGAGTCGGGGTTGAGTCTGGAGGGTTCGGCTCACCCACAGGGCCCACCTTCTCCCTCCGGGACTCGGAAAGACTCCAGATCCCGCCAGATCTCGGTGAGCCCCGCCCCCGAACCTCGCCACCGAAGCCCAGCCGCGGCCTGCCCAGAGCGGCAGCCGGGATCCGCGCCGGCCGAGGACACACGAACTTCCCCGAGGGCGGCTGACGAGTCGAAGGGCCAGCTCGGCTCCCACACCCCTCACCTGGCCGGGCGGGCCAGAGCCACTCCGCCGTCCCCAAACCGGACCTGAGCCGCCGCCAGTAACCAGTCGGTGCCCACAGCCCGCTTCAGCCACCGCGCCAAACTTCAAACGCGGGAGGCTTCCCGCCACCCGCCTCCCAGAGCCACCCGGCCTCTGATTGACTGATAAAACAGGATCTTCATGCAGCGATTGGTTAGGAGCGCCCTCCGGAATCTCGCGGTAAAATACGGAGGAAAGAGCCTTCTGGGATTTGTAGTTCTTTCCTGCGAGACTACAGCGATACCATTGAATGTGTCAAGAGCCTGGGATAGCCCCAAGAGGGGGGCATTCCTGGCATCAAATAAAGGCTTCCATTGCAAGCAAAAAATAAATTTGAAGTTTAATTGTATTCTAAGAAGTATATAACCTCTTCTTTGCGTTTACTTTGGAAAGTAGACTCCAATTTTGAGTAGGCAGAAACCTCCTGAGAGTCCTCAGAAAATGTTCACACTATTTTAAAAAGCTGCTGCTACTGCTTCTTCTGCTTCTGCTTCTGCTTCTTCTTCTTCTTCTCCTTCTCATCTTCCCCCTCCCCCTCCCCCTCTTCCTCCTCCCCCTCCTCCTCCCCCTCCCCCTCCCCCTCCTACCCCTCCTCCCCCTCCTCCTCCTCCTCCTCCTCCTCCTCCTTCTTCCTGCCCCAACTTTTCTAACAATGTGTTTGAGGAATACTAAAAAAAAAATAAGGAAGGATGGAAACTATGTCCTCTAAACAACGCTAAAGATGGCTAGTAATATGAAAAAAGATATTATTTTCATCTTAGAAAAGAATACACTGTGCTGTGTTCAGATACACATTATCATCAGAAATCTCTGACTATAGGTCTTTTATCATACTGCTGGTCTTTGATGTCTTTAACAACGCAAACACCAACATAAGATAAAGGTATAAATAACATGCTCATGAGTAAGAGATATTAGCCACTCTATCCCTGAGAACTATATTAAGAACTATGAAATCAGGAGAAATTATTATTGCTCATATTGAACAAATCAGAGTGTACATGAAAGTCAGCTTCCTGCTTTGAGATTATTATTGAATTTACTGCTTGCTATAGAAAAAAATCTTTCATTTCCCAAATATTTACCCAAGAACTTCTGATTTTAGATATCTGGTAGTATTTACCTTATATTTCATGGGCTTGGGAACTCAGAGATTCAGCTGAATGAATGGCAGTGCTTATCAGTAGGGTCTTTAATGTCCCAGATCAGTGAGCATAGTACTAATAAGATTCAAAGCCGGGCGCCGGTGGCTCACGCCTGTAATCCTAGCTACTCAGGAGGCTGAGATCTGAGGATCGCGGTTCAAAGCCAGCCCGGGCAGGAGAGACCATGAGACTCCTATCTCCAATAAACCACCAGAAAACCGGAAGTGGCGCTGTAGCTCCAGTGGTAGAGCGCTAGCCTTGAGCTGAAGAGCTGAGGGACAGCGCCCAGGCCCAGAGTTCAAGCCCCACGACCGACAAAAAAAAAAAAAAAAAACAACAAAAAAAAAAAGATTCAAGAAAAGGTACTGACTTTATACCTGTTTTTGTTTCCTGAGTTTTTACACTGACCTTGCTCAGGCTGCTGAGTGAAGATTCTAGTTCTCTGTGGCCCTGGAACTGAAGAGAATGATTTCCCCAACCAATATGCAGACTTCAGGGTGACCCAGGGTGGCTATTGCCTTTTATTCTTTCTCAAGTCTATTCAACCAAGCTGTGAGGGAGAAATTTCTATGTCATTTGTCAAACTTTTCATCTAAGTCTGAGTGAATTATTTCTCTTTAGATCTCTGCATGGCTTATTCCAGGAACCACTGAAATAAATTATTTTAAAAACCCAAGTCTTCTGATAATTGCTGTAATAAAAATCACAGTACCCAAAGTGAAGTCAATCTTCAGCACCTGTTCCACTTGGAATCTTCATCTTCCAAGAATTTAAAAGAAAAAATAGCATAAGAAAGCACTGAGGCCTCTGTCACAGTGCAGTGATAAAGCCAGCAAATAGCTATAAAAATTACTGCTTACTAAGAAAGAGTATGCTAAGTAAGAGAAGCTAGATGCAAAAGACTTCATATTATATGATTGCATTTATGTGACATAACCAAGAAAGAAAAAATCTACAAAAACAGAAGACAGTTCAGTGTATGTCTAGAGCAAAAATAGACATTGACTACCAGAGGAGCCAAGAACTTTTTGAGGCAATAGAAACATTTTAAAAGTGATTTGATATAAGTTTACATGGAATGATATAGTTATAATTGCCAAGATTTTGTTATGTAAATTATTGCTCAAATTTCATATAAATTATTTTTTAAAAGATGGATAACTTCAAAGAAGACAAGAGTAAATTTCTCAAACACTCAGAATATTTAATATAGTGAGAAAAACATTCAATTTCTTAATTTGTGGTAAAATACACATAGCATAAATACACATAGCAAAATAAAAATTTTATTTTTAAATGATAAGAGACGGTAATGTTTTATACCACCATTACTATTCATCTGCAGAACATTTTTATCTTACAAAGCTGTGCCCATTAAACAATAAATCTCCTTTCCTCTTGTCCCCAAGACACTGACAAACATCACTCTTCCTTCTGATTCTGAAAACCTGACCACTCTGGACTATAGTGGGAGAATGATTTCCTAGCTTGTGTGAAGCCTTGAGTCTGATCCCTAGAAACACACACACACACACACACACACACACACACACACACACACACACACACACACACACACACACACACACACAAAGTTGACCGTTTTGGGAGCAATTTTTCAATTGTTTTACAGTTTTTAAATGCAATCTATTAATTACTGTGGAAATTTTTAGACAAAATAATGGTATCATTTTCATTATATTATAGGATCTATTTTTACTTTAAATCCTACATTTTACATTTATAAACTCTACCCATATATCAACACCTAGTTACATGCCATCTGCTCCACAAAGGCTCCCTAATTCCTAGACTGGAAGTTTCATCTCCCTTTTTGTGTTCTATTTACTCTTCTGTTCATCTGTAAAGGCATATATTATCCTCCTCATACAAATATTTTATCTCTTCTACTAGAGTACAAGTTTCTTACGATATGATTTATTTCTGTCCTGCCTAGTACATATAAGAATCAGTGTTGAAACATTGATCACTTTTTCTCAAAATGAGTTTTCTCAATCAACAACCTCACCATTACCTGGGAATTTACTAGAAATACAAAGTTGAAAGGCCCCCTCCATTCCTACCAAGTCAAAGATTCTGAAAAGGGGCTCCTGTAATACATGTTTTTAACTTTCCTTCAGGAAGAATAAGATGCATACTCAAGTTTGGAAGCTACTACCTTTCAGAAAGTACTTTCTACATCCTCTATCCAATATGACCTCAGTTGTACAATATTTGGCTCTTCTGTGAAGAATTAATAACACTACTTCCTGGCCAGCTCTCCTGAGACCATTGCTGATCCAAGAAAGAGCTTATGGATGTATAGGTAATGATCATTTCGAGAGAGGAATACATTATGGGACTAATGGAGGGGGTACCTGGAACAGCTGTAGCAGGATCATTCATAACAGTGTCATAATGGGATGCCAATATTCCTGGGATGCTAGCCAAGATAGAGGTAATTATTTTCTGAAAGTCAGTAGAATTTAAACTCTAGGGTCTGAAATAAATCTATTTTACATTGCAACATAACAGTGTAGAGACTCTTAAGTACGATTTATCTTAGAGAAGACAGGTAAGCTTATTATAAAGGGGTAATACTATTTAGACCTTAAAGGTCAACATCTCCAAAAATCTGTTTTTGTTTTTCTGCCACTGAAGAAGTAACACACTACAGTCAAATGTCTCTGAATGTTGTTGAATTGCAGTAAGCATTTAACTCAAAGATGAGTGACTGATTTTATGATAAGCATCTATCTTCTAGTACAACAAAAAGCAGTGTGTGGATCAAGTAGTGGAGCTCTTGCCTTGCAGGCATCCAATCTCCAACAATGAAAAAAAGGCAGGAATGGAGATGCACACTCATAAATTCAGTCTTCCATAGGCAGAGGAAGAAAAACTTACCAAGTTTGAAGTCAACCTGGACTATATAACAAGACCCATTTCAAATATGTGTGTCTGTGTGTGTACATGTGCGTGCATGTGTTGCAATATTTGATGTGGCAAAACGTACTGAAATTCTAGCCTCTCTCCTTTGTATAGCAATCTAAAACAGACAAAATTGACTGAAATAAAAACCTATACAGAATTTAGATGACTCAGAATTAGCACATTCTGAAAAGATCTGAAGCACTCAATTAATGGAACTAGTTAAACACAAGGCAACCATAATGGGGTTTGAGAATGGCAATTTTGGTAAAAGATAAAACTCACCCTCACACATGAGTTATTAGAATGTCATTAACTCACAAGTCATGCTAGTGTAAATGGAGTGCTGAAGATGGCTTCAAGGAAACCGGGTGGGATAGGGAGGCACTACTGGGAATAGGCACCATGGGCAGTGCATGGGATTCTGGTGAACTTTATGCCTTACTCAATTTGTTTGGTTCAGGGATTCCATTGAGAATCTGGCAAAAGCTGTGGCCTTCTTCCAAGAAATGTGCACAAACACAAACCTCTTGCTTGCATTTCCAGGAAGCTCATTGACCCCTAAGTAAATCAATTCAGGTCATGAGCTACCTCGGGACTGAGGAGATTTGGCTAAGATTAGACTCCACAGTGCATACTCATCAAGATGTCTTCCATATCAAAAATACTTTTCTGCTCAGTAGATGAATGGATCAAGATGTGATATATATATATATATATATATATATATATATATATATATATATATACATAATGGAATTCTATGCCTCCATCAGAAAGAATGACAATGACCCATTTGTTAGGAATGGAAAGATTTGGAAAAAATTATATTTAAGTGAAGTAAGGCAGGCCCAAAGAAACATAGGTCCCATGGTTTTCCTTATTTGCAATAACTAATGTATGTGTAGGACAAGCAGAAAAGGCCAAAAGCTATGTACATATGACCATATAAGATAATGTTAAGTGAAATGAACCCCAAGATAGAGACACAAATATCTTTTTACTTTCTTGCTATTGTTTCTAACATACTTATAATGTACCATGTGAATTTTTATTGCTTTGTACATTCCTCCCCCATGGTATAACCCCTGTTTTCACTGTATTTGATGTCAGTGCCCTGCATCTTGTATATACACTTTTCTAATTCGGGAAGGGGAAAGGAAAAACCAAAATGCTTAAATAAGGATACAGATTGACCCATTGTAACAATGAGATGTACAAAACACTATGTTGAAAATGAACTTTACAACTTCGGCAGGGGGGAGGAGATGGGGGGTAGTTGTGAGGTGGGAGGAAAGGGATGGTAGGAGGAAAACAAAGCAAAGGAAGAGGCAAAAATGCTCAATAGGAAATGTACTCATTACTTTGTTCATGTAACTGTAACCCCTCCATACAGCATTTTTACAATAAAAAAAGTGTACAAAAAATACTCTGGCACAACAGAGTTCAGGCTGTCAAATGCTTGAAGGAATCAAGTAGAATATTCTATTATAGAAAGAATAAAATTGTTTGTACCTGAAGGGAATGATAGTTGGTTCTGCAACTTTCTAAAGACTGTATTTATTCATGGTATATTTGCTTGGATTCCAAGATAGTGAACAATGAATAGTGAACAATTCATATTTGTCTCTGTTCTCCTGGAGCTGTCTTTGCTTTCAGGCGAGAAGTTAAATTTTCAGGCAGTGACCAGTTCAAACACTTAATCAGTTTTGGGCAGAGTGATGTACATTTGTAACCCCCCCCCCCAGGACTCAAGAGTCTGAAGAAAGAGGATTACGGTATGAGGTCTTCTTGAACTACATAGGGAGATCTTGTCTCTAAAAAAGACTTAGATCTTATTTTCACATTTGTAATTAAAAGACATAGAAATATCTACAAATACAATATAACACAATAAAAAAGACAGTGAAAGGCAAAAAATTATATGATCTGAAGAGAAACCAGAGACTGTAAAAATACAGATAATTAAATGCTTCATCTAAAAAGGAGAGTGAGACTAAAAGGAAACACAGAGATAGAAAGAATGAGAGGGGAGAAGAGAGGGTGGGAGGAAGAGTAGAGATATCAGAACAGAATGAGCTTTAAATTTATGCAAGGGTGCAAGTTCAACTCTGTGTCCTACTTCTATGGTGATCAAAAATCAGAGTAGGAATTCTATTTCATTTTTACAAACTATTTGGCAAAATAATGGTAACTAATACTAACCCAATTTGAAATTAGTATTTACCAAATGCTCTGGGTTACAAAAAAAAGAGGAATAAAAAGGAAGGTCCTAAAATAATAGCCTGCATACATTTAAAAGACTGGAATAATACAGACTCTAAACAAGGGAAGGGGAAAATAAAACACCGTAAGTCAGAATATGAGAAAATGGATCAGGGTAGAGTGCACTGGGTGTACGCAGAGGAGAAGTATAGTCATCTTGTATCAAAAGAGAGATGAGTTAAGACAGAATTTCTAAAATGTGATTATGTAAACATTATGCAGGTAACCTGCAAATATGTAGATTTCTGAGATCTGAGGATAACAGTTCAAAGTCAGTCCAAGCAGGTTTGTTGGTTAGAGGTTTATCTCCCATTAAGCAGCAAAAAGCCAAAAGTGGAGCTGGGGCTCAAGTTGTAGAGCACTAGCCTTGAGCAAAAAAGAGCTCAGGGCCCAGGGACAGCACCCAATCTCTGAGTTCAAGCCCCAGGATCAGCACATGCATGTGAGCAAGAGCAGTGCATGTGTGTGCACACACATACACGTTAGGGGAGATGAATGACAGGTTCAGATCTTCTTAAAGAAAAAAAGTCAGGGGTGGACATACACAGGAATTTTTAACAGTGGGATTTAATTAAGCAAAAGCTAGACTTTATTAAATTAGAAGTGATTGTAAAGCACAGAGGAAACTGAAGCCAGACAACTTGACCAAACTGGCGCATGTCTTGAGTCCTTCAAGTCACAGATGCTTTTATGAATAGGGTTTAATGACTGTGTTAAGGGTATGTATGTAGTTGTGGCAATCTCTAAGAAACAAGAGGTCATTTCCAAAAACTGGGGCATAGGGAATAGCTTATGTAACAAAATGTCCTTAGAACCAAGATAGAGATTTGAAGGGAGAAGTGTTTGTTCATGCAGCCTCAACTATAATGAGATGTAGATGAGGCCTCTGGCTAACCTCTAGGTTGGGAATTTTCCTGTTCGGTTGTTTGCGGGGGACTGTTGGCCAGGTTACCAAGGAATTAGCCTCCACCATGGTCAACCATTGCTCCAGGTCAATGGTGGAGGAGGATGCTTGTTAAAATGTACCCAGATGTAATGCTGCACCTGTTCCCTGGCTCTTTTTGTTTTATTATTATTCCCTTTCTACCTTCCTGCCCCATATAAAAATACTAAAGATGACAAATTAGAAAAATAAAGAGATTTATCAGATCCTATTAAAAGGCATAAGAAGTCAAGATGCTTTTGTTTCTGTTAATTAGCCCACCATCTACAAAACCATAGTCCTCGGGAGACTACAGGCTTTCTAAATTAACCGCTAAAGATGAAAAGCTAATGTGAAGTCAACCTCATCACAATCCACAGACTCTGAAGTGTTGAATGAGCATGAAGCTTAATTTTTAATTGTAAGACAAAATGTATTTGATATCATTCATACTCTGATTTAAGGACAAGCCACTTCAAAAGAAAATGAATATTATGAATTATGTACCTCAAACCCTTGTAGAAAAAGAATAAAAGGAAGTTATGTCCTTCCTCGTGGCTCATTAACAAGATTATGGAAATTATAGAGCCTGAATATGCAAAACAAAAAAAAAAATGCCAGAAGCACAGACTCTGATTAGTCAAGGCTAATGCTGCCTGTGAGTTGCTTTAGCACAATGATTTGAAACCCGATTTTACATTGGGATCACCTGGAAGTACATTTATATTATCAAGGTCTGGATCTCATCACCGGGAATTAATAGATCTAGGATGAAGCAAAAGCATAGCAGTTTTTCTTTTAAGCATCCTAAGTTGATTTTAATGGTCAGTTAATGAATTACTTCTAGGCAACAGAGGCCTAGAAGATACGAAAAGTCACTGGATGCGTGTAATAAGGATGCTGTTAAGTCATGAGCTAACTGTAAGAGAAGTTCAACGTGGTATCCGTAGCCAATGAAGGAAGTTTCTAGTAAAGAAGGCTGTGATTAGCGAAGACAGCAATCTGAACTGTGAACATTACAGCTCCTGCTCTACTCCGGTCACCTGGTAGGGCTTCACTGACTTCTCACAATCTCTGCTAGACAGAACTTAGCTCTCTTAAACCAGCGTTCCACTTTGATGGGGACTTATAGGTCTCTACATAGCTCTCCTCTCTACTTTCAATTTGCATGTTTATTTGGATACTTCCTATTTACTTCTACTGAGCACTGTGCTCAACTAATTATTTTCCTGATTGATTGAAAGCCTATTCTTGCTGTAAGAGCAACAACTCTCCATTCCTGTGAACTATATCCTCTAGTCACATTAAAAATTAATAAAGGAAAAAACCCAACTACATCAGTCTTAACATGATCCCATTACTCAAATGACTTCCATTTCTACTTATTTGCCTCACAATGAAAACAAAAACAACACATTTCCTTCCACATATTTCTTCCCTGCTACACACACATTCCATCTTTCGCATTGATAAAAAATATCAAACATAGCTGGGCACCAGTGACTCATGCCTGTAATCCTAGCTACTCAGGAGGCTGAGATCTAAGGATCGCTGTTCAAAGCCACTAGAGCAGATTCTTATCTCCAGTTAACTACCAGAAAACCAGAAGTGGCTCTGTGGCTCAAAGTGGTAGAGCAATAGCCTTGAGCTGAAGAGCTCAGGGACAGTGCCAGGCTCAAAGTTCAAGCCCCACAACCAACAACAAAAAAAATCAAACTATTTTTATTTAAAAATAATCAAAACAACTGTCATACTATCTAAATATTTCATCATCTAAATATTTACCATTTCCTGAAAGATCCAATAAAATAGACAAAGAGCTGAAGTTTATCTTACATTAAAATGCATAGCTTTAAGTCCTATTGGACATGGAATAATTATTAGTGTAGTCTTCTAGTCAAGCATGGAAATTGCTAATGTCTGCCCTTGAAGGAAATGAACTGTGCAAAAAATTTCAAGCAAACATGATCCAACTGTTCACACAAAGGCAAGGTTACATAAGAAATGCATTGTGCATCTATCCAAATTTCCCCTCAAATTGCCCCCAGATCAGCATGTACTTCACCTCTTTTCCACCAATTAAAATCATAAACAGATATTTTCAACAAAGGAGGATCAGGACTGAAGTGCATCCTCCACAGATGGCCAACATCACATGTCACAGTAATGGCCCAACTCATCTCCAGGATGCTGTATAAAAACAGCAAGACTGGGAGCACTGAAGCTCTATTGCTCTATGTTTAAGACTGCAACTTGCCAAGATGGATTTTCTTCATCGAAATGGAGTGCTTGTTATTCAGCACTTGCAGAAGGACTACCGAGCCTACTATGATTTTCTAAATTTTATGTCCAATGTTGGAGATCCGAGGAATATTTTTTCTATTTATTTCCCACTTTGGTTTCAACTTAATCAGACAGTAGGAACCAAGATGATATGGGTAGCAGTCATTGGAGATTGGTTCAATCTTATATTTAAATGGTAAGACTTCTGTTTTCTTTCACTATTTTTCTTAAAACTTACTCTTAAATTTATAACTTTAGCACAATGATCATATTTCAGGTATGTATACCCCAGTTCAGAGAATCTTTCAAATGTACCTGTTACCTACCTGGAAACATCATATTCATTAGTAGAACCTACAAAAAAGCAGAGAATTGTGTACATTGAGGAATAAATGATTTCCAAAACGGTGTAATACATACTCTGTGATTAACCAAGAAGTTAAAGGAATAGCACCATAACAAATAGACTGACAGTTCTAGGGGCCACTTTGGAATTCCAAATCTAAGCACTCAAAGTACCTATAAGACTTCTTAAAAAGAAAAACATTTCTGTGTTTATGAAAGATGAGGATGCCCAAATCCCCAGCACTACCATTTTCAGTAATAAGACACAGAAATAGAAGCTCTTTGGGTCTTTTAACCTTGGGCTTTCCCCCCACTAACACTCTCCTTGTACTTTTGTAGGAAAGAATAGCTAGCCTCCAACAAAGTAGTGTATATGTATTTAAATATATATGAATATTTCTATTTCTTTAAATACAGGATATTATTTGGTCATCGTCCATATTGGTGGATCCAAGAAACTCAGATTTACCCAAATCACTCTGGCCCCTGTCTTGAGCAGTTCCCCACAACATGTGAAACAGGACCAGGTAAGCAATTCAAGAAGTCTCATAATGAAGTTATCCCAACAGAAAATCACTATGTATGGTTATCACCTAATAACAGATGCATTGTGTAGTTTCTCAAAGAAAATGGCCTGGGTTGGACAAGGAGGCAAAATGCCTAAGCATCAAAAGTGCTAATGATAAAGAAGTTTTATAAATAATCAAATTCTATTTTGCTGTTTGAGAAGGGGAAGCTTGTGAGAGTACTTCCTAAATGATTTTTTATGTGGGCATTTACTTTTTGGAAGAAATATAAAAAAAAACAATTAGCTAGAACAAATTCTTACAGAATTATGAGGGAGAATGATGGAAAGAATGTCATTGATCAGGATGCATTGTATTCATAATTTGAGATTCGAACTCAAATCCCTTTGCACAACTACATCATCATCATCATCACCATCATCATAATAGCTGTTGGAAAGAGGGAAGAATAGTCCTATAAGAAAAGTAAAGGCTTCTCAATGGTACTATGCTAGTAAAGACAGTTGCTAACTTTAGAACTATTTCTTAACTTTTTTCCTTTTCTCTCTTGCGTGTATAAATCATCTTCTTTGGCTACATCTTACTTGTTAGTATGACTCTGAATAAGTGTAACTTTTTTGTTGTGGAAGTTGGATTCAAGCCTGTAAAATTGAGAGTTTTAAAAATACATAATAAAAAGTTACATGTGGTTATCATTAATAAGAATGTGTTCCATGGTACCTCACTGGTTTGTTACATAGCATAAAATTATTGCCATGAGATACTGTTTGAAACTAGCCCTACATATATGAGTTCCTAATCAGTCTTCTGAATGTCTTTTTGCCATATAAATGTATGCCTACATCTGTCATATCATTTATCATGCCATACTACAATTAATTCTTTATGTATTTTGGCTTTTCTAGACTGTATCAGAACAGGGATAATGTGTATTTTATCTTTGCGAAACCAAAGTGTTTTTACATGAACTAGATAGAATGGATGAATAACCTTGGAGACAACTGGTATGGTTGTTTGGTCTGTCCTGGCACTTCCTGGCATTTGTTCCATCTTAGGGGGCATTTTCAGTGGAGTGGAGAAACAAGAGATGGAGGAGGCAGCAGAGAGTCTGCTTAGAGATAAGAAATAGGTGTGTTGTTGTTTAACCAAACAAGAGATTGGTGCTGTGTTTTTTTTTTAATCTGATCTTTAACCAGAATGAAAAAGCAAGGAGAATATCAAAATAAAGTTATTAAAATAAAAATTATTATTATTATTAAAAATAAAATTAAGCAGAATGGGAAAGACATTGTGGCAGCTGAGATCCTACCTGACTGCAGATGTTTTCTTCCAGGATCCATGGAAGACAACTTTGCTCCTCCTCCATTGCATAACAATAGTTGTCATTGCAGTTGCCACAGATAGCAAACAGCTACCTGTTTGCTCCTAGCAGTCACCTGTAAATTAATCAACGAACCACAGGCACAGCAATGGTTGCCTTAGAGTTTGACTTTGTAGCCCAAGAAAAATACACAGATTCTAGGTTCAGTAGTGGAGCCAGTGTGATGGCTGTGCTTGTAATTCCAGCTAGGGGAGTAGCAACAGAAGGATTGCAAGTTAAAGACTGGCCTAAGCTACATAGAGAGTACTCTAGGCCAACCTGGTCTACATAGTGAGACTCTGTCTCAAAAAGAGAAAAGGAAAGGAAACTAAGAGAGAGAGAAAATAAAGGAAAGGAAAAAAAATCCAAGGTATTTTAATTTTTTTGTCCATTGAAAATAATTACACATGAAGAATGAATAAGCTTGTCTTAGATATAGCTGCAAAAGCTTTGAATATACTGATTTCTGTAATTCAGGGAGCTTGAAAATCTGGGAAAACTTTTTTTTAAAAATAGTTTCGAGGTTCAGTCTTCCTTTTTTTTAGCTCCTCACATTATGTAAGGCTGATGCCCTCTACACTAACCTAGCATCCATGTCTGACTGTGAAACTAAATTAACCAACTTTCAAATGGCTGATACTTATTGCAGGAAGTCCATCTGGCCATGCAATGGGCTCATCGTGTGTCTGGTATGTCATGGTGACAGCTGCCCTTAGCCACACTGTCAGCCGGGTGGACAAGCTCTCCATTACTCTCCACAGGTCAGTCCGACTCCAGCGTCTACAGCACGGGCATGGCAGTTTTAATACATAACATCTTTTCGAAAAATCCTTTTTTGTAATTTTAGATATTGAATGAAATATTCATAATCTATTCTATCATAGCTAAACTAGCAGAATGAATAGAAAATTAATATTTTGCATTAGGATAACATCCTAATTAGCTCACAGCTATTTCCACGTTTATAATAGAATTGGAAATGTTTAAACGATTAATGACTAGTTAAATGTGCCTTTGGGTTTCCAAAATTCAATGATTACTGTGGTAGCTCATAAATAAGTCATAAATATTATATAAGGAAACATTTTTCCATGCTTATTTCCTTGCTTTGAGATTAACTGAAGGTTTTAAGAATCATCATCCCACTCAAAACATCAATTTTTAGTGAAAAATCATACTGTCTTGTCTGAATAGCCAATGTTTTTTGATCAATAACATTCTAGCTTTAAAGATTATACGGTGTTTTCAGTTGAAAACATTCTAGAGGCAAACAAATTTTAATGTTAATAGGCTTAATACTAGTAAATTTCTTTCTTTTTCTTCGATTAAGATTACTTATAATTTGTAGGAACCAGGGTTCTTCTTTCTCTTCTTTTCTGAATTCTTTAACTATCATTAAAACAATACTGAGCATGACTTTAGTTAGAAATTATTGGATGACTTGACATAAAATGTGTGGTTATACATATGTGTGTGTGTGAGAGAAAGAGAGAGAGACAGAGACAGAGACAGAGAAACAGAGAGAGACAGAGACAGAAACAGAGAAAGACAGAGAGACAGAGACACAGAAAAAGAGAGACAAATCAGGCAGACTAAGGATGTGGCTCAAGTGGTAAATGCTTGCATAGCAAACACAAGCCCCAGAGCTCAAACCCAATAATGGAAGGGGGATTATAGACAGACAGACCAGACAGACAGACAGACAGACAGACAGACAGACAGACAGACAGACAGAAAGACAGATGTAGATATTTACATATATCTAATATGTAAAATCACATAAAAGTTCTAAAATAAAAATTCAAGATCTATCACATATTCTACTTTGTAGAATAGTGCTGAAAACTAAGAAATCAGCTCCTTTTAACTTAGAAAAATGTATCTCTTCTAAAAAATTTTTATATCCAATTCCTGATTTCTATAGCTCCAACATTTTTTTTCATCTGTCTAAACTTAATGAGTACCTAGTCTTTATCTTGACCTTACCAAATCCTACTTGTTTCTCTACATGGATAGCCTCTGTTTATTTCCTCTTGGAAAATGTCATTTTCTCTTTATTCCTCTGTCTTTCTACAACTAAATATGATTCTGGTTAGCAGAAACAAACCATTCAAGGAGCTCAGTACTACTGTTTATCTATCTATCTATCTATCTATCTATCTATCTATCTATCTATCTATCTATCTATCTATCTATCTATCTATTTGTTTATTGGGGGGGGGTCCAGTCATGGGGCCTGAACTCTGGGTCTGGGTTCTGTCCCTCAGCTCTTCAGCTCAAAGCTAGCACTCTACCACTTGAGCCACAGCGCCACTTCCGGCTTTTTCCTTTTTGCTTATGTGGTGCTGAGGAATCGAACCCAGGGCCTCATGTATGCAAGACAAGCACTCTACCACTGAGCCACCTTCCCCGCCCTTCAATACTACTTTTTAAATAGCAGACATTGTATGGATTTTGATATTTTTATGTTGCTTGCATGTTGCTGCTTCTTGTTACTTTATGATCCTTACTTTGGTCCTTATTTCTCAAAAAAACAAGGAACCAGGACTCTTGGGAATCTGTGAAATTGCACCAAATGAGAACCTGCCCCTGCATGCGCTCAATGCTTTTCTTCTAAGAAGCAGCTGCCTCTTCAGCATGTTTCCTTCAAATAAAGAAAGTCAGAGAAGGGAGAGTAAAAAGCAATAATGTAATAGAATAAAAACATCTGTGGCTTCCCTTTTAGCATTTATTAAGATGTGAGGTGGTACCACTGGTCAAATTGAATGTACTGAGAAACGTAGAAATCTCTGTTTTTGAATCCTACTGAACACATGAAAACAGTTGGGAATAAAACAACTCTAAAATTATACTACAACCAAGAGATTCTAAAGATTCCCTGGTGTCACTTACTTAATTTTATGAGTGATATAATTCTTTGCTTTTTACCCTTAAATCTCTTTTTTCATCATAGATTGACCTGGTCATTTCTTTGGAGTCTTTTCTGGTTGATTCAAATCAGTGTCTGCATCTCCAGAGTATTCATAGCAACACACTTCCCTCATCAAGTTATTCTGGGAGTCATTGGTGGTAAATATGGTTACTTATCTTTACTTGTATCCTTTGAAAGCTTTGCTTCATTTATCTTAGGGTGTCAGATGCTCTCTGGTAATCAATTTTCCAAGTTCAGCAGCTATCTACCAAGCTAAATACTAAATGTTGTCCTGGGAGCTTAACACAAACGTTGTCCTGGGAGCTTAAGTGGGTCAACACATGACCGTAGCCCCCATGGACAATGGCAGTCTTAGTGGTGTAAATGCATAAATGCACCACGAGGTGGATTGTTTTTTTAAAATTGTGAATAGAACCAAGTCCAGTTTTCAATGCATCACGTCAAACCCTGTGCTTATGAAACAAGCAACATGCTAGGCTTATCCCTGAGCCACATTACCAACCTGAGGTGATTATTACAGGAATGGACTTCATGGAGCATTGAGCAGCATTGAATTTCCAGTGCTCCCATGTACATTTCAAATGCTCTCTAAGAAAATTGGCCATGGCATTTGAAATATTAATGGCAAGCATCTAGATTAGGGCTGTGCCTGACTGATTCTTCTGGGCTAATATACATAGTTAAAAGACGATGGAGCAAATGGGTGGTTTCAGTTAATGCCAGTAAAAGGCTTTCATCGAACCTAGATGTCTAAATCCGTTTGTCACGGGAAAACTACAGCTAAATTCTTCCCTAAGGCAGAGAAAGGATTCCCGAGGAGCTTTAACAGTGCAGTCATCATAGGTGTTTCCAATCCCCAGGCATGCTGGTGGCAGAAGCCTTTGAGCACACCCCGGGTATTCACACGGCCAGCCTGAGCACATACCTGAAGACCAACCTCTTCCTCTTCGTGTTTGCACTTGGCTTCTATCTGCTTCTCAGACTGCTCGACATCGATTTGCTATGGTCTGTGCCTATAGCTAAGAAGTGGTGTGCCAACCCGGACTGGATCCATATTGACACTACACCTTTTGCCGGACTTGTGAGAAACCTTGGGATCCTCTTTGGCTTGGGTTTTGCAATCAACTCGGAGATGTTTCTTATCAGCTGCCGAGGGGAAAATGGCTACAAACTGAGCTTCCGGTTGCTCTGTGCTGTGACCTCATTGACCACGTTGCAGCTGTACCATTTCATCAAGATCCCCACTCATACAGAGCATTTATTTTATGTGCTATCTTTCTGTAAAAGTGCATCAATCCCACTGACAGTGGTGGCTCTGATTCCCTACTGTATACATATGTTAATGAAACCGAGTGAAAAGAAGATTAAATAGAGTTGTGCAAAGTTAGGGCTCTGTGGTCCTAGAATCACCCTGGTCCTCTGTCCCCCAACAGAACCACAGAGCAGGGAGACACTCTGGGGTACATCTCAGGAGAGGTTTGCAACAAGGTGGCACCCACCCACACTTAGTTTAGTCTTTACAATGGCTTTTTGTCATTGTTGTTTTATAATTAGGTGTCAACATTTCAAACACAGAATATTTGATTTAAGAAAACTGTGAAATTTCTTGAAAAACTTGATGATGTAACAATATGGAAGTTGCATTCCACAATTTAAAGACTATTGCCTGGGGCTGAATGCTGATTGCACCTAATAGTCAAGGAGGAATCTCCATTTTTTCACTGTCTTCAGCATCTCATTATGAACCCCAATGACAGACACCTTTATTTTCTTAAGACATGGGTGCTTTTAGTTCATGTGGGCATTTGAATGGTGATGCTGATCAAATCTAGTTCCCTTAAATTACAGATAAGCAAGTGGGGTTCCCTTCAGGTTAACTCAGTAGCAAGTCATGCTATGTTAGAAAAAGAATTAGAGCACTGTCCTTCTGGTACATATTTCCATGACAGTGTTCTCTGTTCCTCCATTTTAAGTAAGAGTAAATACTTCTGTGTAGTCTATGATTTCCATGTAAGGCCTCCATTTTCCCAGACATTGAAATGCCATATCCAGTTTCTCTTGTGCTCTGCTGGGCCAGCAGTGGCCATAGATATTAATACACAAGCAGATCTAGCACAAACTCAGACCAAGTTCTAGTCTACACATGAACAGAAGTACTTGTAGATATGTCAATCATTCCTACTATAGATCCTCTGATAAAACAATATCACCCACCCCGAAGTCTAGCTCTTCATTATGATGTCTCCATATTTTAATTTTAGGAGACAATGTTTCAAAACAAGGGGGAGAGAATTAAGGAAGACTATCAAATACATACACACACACATACTAAACTAGAATGAAGCCTACAACTGTACTTTAGAAAAATAATTCTAGACTAAATGAGATTACACTAACAATTTCTCAGTAAGGGTTGTAGTTTTCCTCATTGAAATTCTGGGCTTAAAGTTGATAACTGTAATATCAAACAAACAAAAAGAATTCGAGTCTGATTTTTGCCACATGTTACTGACCTGAGATTCACCATGATGTTTTATGTAAGCCTTCTTAAGAATGTCAGTGCCTGAATTATTTTAGATACAAAAGAGTTTATAAATATTTATGAAAACAGAACAGTTCAAGGGGATAAGATAGTATTTGACAAGATATTCATTGTGGAAAACAAAACCTCTAAAACCCAAAGAAATCATTGGCCCCTTTCCAAGTATAGTGATAGAATATGTGCTCTTATTTTTTTAGAGATAGCCTTCTTTCGAAAGGTAATTGATGACTAAGCAAAAAGCTGAGGAATGAAGATTTTCTTAAGTAAATTTGTCTCATGTTGATGACTCAATTAGGATGGAAGAAGAAGAAGTCTTCTTCATTTCCTTAGTGTCTCCTTATTGCTGTACCATTGGAAGGTCCTTCTAGTCCTTGGACTCTTTATGATACATTTGCTCCATCACATCTCCTGCATACATAGAAGGCCTGACTTCCTTTATGAGCTCTCTTTCAAACTTTCTCCAAACTTGGTAATATTCATCTGAACAATCCTCTATTCTAGTACATTCTCAGTCTGTTCTCAACAAGTCCTGAGGGATATTCAAACCAGGGAACTCTGCTGTGAGGCTTGACAATTGCAAATCCCTTCTTAGTTTCCATAGAGAAGCTCTGTTCAGCTACCTCACATGGGTCTGTTGAATCACGTGGGTTTCTCAGAGGGGAAATAGGATAAAGAATGAGCTCATTTTTCTATAATTAATCCCCAACACTGGTAGCCCTATCAGTTGTAGAGCCTGAGTTCCCAGTGAGAGATTTTTTTCTTGGTACTTTAGATGCAATCTCCTGGAGGGATCCATAGGGTAGCAAACTGCTTTTGTGATTGAAACTGCTTAGGCAGCAAGAAAAATAGCTTCACAAGTCTTGGAGAAAATCTTTGTCTGCAATAATGATGAAGAAGATTCTTTTCCTTCCAACTTATTTGTCAGAAGGAAGTGAAATTGAGCTCATTTGACTTACTGTTACCATATCCATTTAAATGTGTACCTATCTACATATGTAGGAGAAAAGTGTCAATAGCCTTCAGGATGACAAAAATCTGACTAGAGAAACTGTCCAATCATGCATATATTTGAAAAGAAATGCAAGGGAATGTATTCTGGCTGAAATCAGCCATCAAGAACGTGTAGTCCTTGTAACAAGATGCTCTGGAAACTCAAATTTATCTCTAACTAGAATATATTCAAAATTTGTAAATAGGTTTATTTACAAGTTGGTTTATAAAGTATGGTTCATTTCTTTGATTATATTATCTTATCTTTCCTAGCCATTTTTATTGAACTTTCACAGTGATGGGGATGTTGCATATTTTTTGCTATTCAGTACAGTAGCCACTAGGAAGCTCCTGAAATACAGCTAATGCAACCAGTAGACTGCATTTATTAAACTTTATTTACATTCACTTTGTATGTGTGTATGTGGGTACTGGGGCTCAAACTTTGGGCCTAGCTCTCTCACTCAGAGTTTTGCTCAAGGCTGCTGCTCTAATATTTGAGCCGCAGCTCCATTTCCAGCTTTTTTTTCTAGTTAATTTGGGGGTAAGAGTCTGACAGACTTTTCTGCCAAGATTGGCTTTAAACCAGGATCTGCTGTTTTCAGCCTTTTGAATAGCTCGGATTACAGGCTTGAGCTACTGTGCCTGGCTTACATTTACTTTAAGTTTAAAGTCCAATAGCCATGTGTGTCTAGTAAATGCTAAATTGGGCATTACAAATCTAATCCCACAGTGCTTTTCGTTGAAAACAAAATAATTATTTATATAAAACAATTATTTATATTGTCACTTATTCCACATTCCTGCAAGATAGTGGTTGTAAGGTTTGCCCAAAGGAGACTGTGTCACAGTTGTTCAGGAAAGTTCATTTAGGAGAACCAAACCACTGGTCCACATGAGATGGATGGAGGTGTGCAGAGAGGTGATGTATGGCAGGGAGAAAAGTTATATAGGGAGAGAGCAGGGAGGAGGTGTGGCTGCAGTGGATGCAGAAGTGACCTTGGAAGTGACCTTAGAGCCTGGGGGACCTCCCATTTCCCCCACATGCTCCAGTTATCTGGGTTACAGGTGCTGGGTGGGGACTTCTAGAAAGGACCAGGTGTAGTTCCTCACAAGAGAGAACAAAAAGGAAGGGGCCATTTTTCCCAGGCAGACCTAACAGTGGAGATCTAAAATACCAGGAGAATAGTGGCTTCTGTTGCATCTTCAAGAGAGACATCCAGCAGATCTGGGATCCTCTGTGCTCCCTTCACTCTGTCTGGGATTGACCCCCACTGCATCATGTCCTTGAAAACTAAGGGACCCAAGACTGAGTGAAATTTTATTCAATATTAATGACCACATTTTGGATGACTGGATGATCTTACCAAATTCTCCTGTTTTCCTGGGTTTTATGTATCTGTATGCCTCACACCAATATTTTTAGAAATAATCACATAAGCATGGCTCGTGTCTAACTGCCACTGAGGTCCTCATTGATGACCTGTCTTGGCCACCCTGGAAACTACAAATGTCTTCCTGGGTGAATGTCTGGTCCACTGTGTTGCTAAGAAGCTAAAGTGATATTGTCAACCTTTTTTTCTTCCCTTTATCTTTAGTACTTGATAGGATGATTTCACTCTATAGTAAGAGTTGTGACTCTCATTAGTTTCTTTTTTTTGGGGGGGGGTCCGGTCGTGGGGCCTGAATCTGGGCCTGGACACTGTCCCTCAGCTCTTCAGCTCAAGGCTAGCGCTCTACCACTTGAGCCACAATGCCACTTCCGGCTTTTTTCTTTTTGCTTATGTGGGGCTGAGGAATCGAAACCAGGGCCTCAGGCATGCAAGGCAAACACTCTACCACTGAGCCACCTTCCCAGCCCCTCTCATTAATTTCTTTATGTCTTCATTTTGTTTTTCTTTTTTTACAAAAAAGAGTTCACAGTAACGGTTTATAAAACAACAAATTCCAGAAACCCCTGCCCAAAGACAGAAAGTCATTAAACTAAGAATTAGACGTGTTTCATTTTCAGCTTTCCAAAGGGCAGCAGCAGTCGATGTCGAATTTAAGACTGCTTTGTGTAGAGTACTAATTAATGTCTTTGCTGTCCTTTGATGAGATCGCAGTAATGATTTATTAGTCACATTTCATTTCTTATGCTAGCTCAGAAGTTATTGCTCCAGAGGAGAGAGAAAATTCAAAAATTGAGGTTATAAAGGTTAGTGTGAACCCAATTAATTGTCTTCTGCTTTGAATTCTTTAATTTCTTAGAATCTTTTCCTCTAACATTTTGCCATGTTGTTTCTGAAGAGAAGCTGTCTTTCGTTCAAAAACCTGTGATGCTTCTCCAAAAGATGTATGCTCTAGGAGCTGCCTGGGGACAGGAGCACACTGCAGCTGCTGTGGTCCAACTGCATTGGGCTTGAGACCAAACTCGATGGCTACCCAGAGGAGCACTGGCTTTAACCAAACACTAGCCCACCTCAGCTAACTCCTTCTCTGGGACTATATAGGTAGCATGCAGGAAGAGCAGGTGACATTTGCCTGGGAAAGTTATGCAGCCTCAGTGATGAAGAACTCCCCCTTCTCCTCTCATCTTCCCTGTACATTATGGGGCCAGTCACACTCTGATTCCTCCCAATCCAAAACTGGCTTTTCAAGGACTCAGGCTTTGTTCTATGAACAGTATTGGTCAGGCCAGTATTTCTGCCTGCATATCTGGCTTCACTAGAAACAATTATTTCACATATACTGTCTTCATTAGAAAGAGTTGCCTCAGAGACGACAGGTAAGCCTGGCTTCCCAGCCACTTGGGAAGCAGAGTTAGGATAAAAGTCCTGGCCCAATCCAGACAAAGGAGAAGGTCCATTCTGAAAAATAAACTAAAAGCAAAAGGACCTGAGCCTGGCCCAAGTAGTAAGGTGCTTGCCTAACAAGCAGGGAGTTCTAGATTCAATCTATAGTAACACACAACACACACACACACACACACACACACACACACACACACACACACACACACACACACACACACACACACAGATTGCATGTATTTTTCACTCTCTTGCTTTCTGGTGCAGTGATTCTGCATTAAAAATATCTGGTCCTCAAGATCTTCTTTTCTCCACAATCATTCCAAATTGCTTTTTTGTGGGTTTTCTTTTCTTTTTCTTTTTCTTTTTTTTTTTGGAATGGTATAAGATATGGTGGAGTGCTTCCTATTTTCTTATATTTCTTATCTTTGCATCAGAGTTCTGCGATTTTTGTCACGCATTTCATTCTTTTAGCTTTGGAATCTTAATGCCTTGCCTATCCTGGCCAATGAAGAGGCTCTGTCACAGCTCGAATTCTGCGGGCCACAGTTGGGAGGTTGGTACAAGAGAATTCCAAGACAACAGAGTACAAATGACTTCATGGAGTTTCACAGTTAGCACTCTGGACCACCTTCTTCAGTCCTACATTCTAGTTGGGCTCTTTACTGTCACTCTGGAAGGCCATTCAACATTGGTGGCCTCCAGTCACTAATTCTCAACTGAGGCACTTAGCATACACTTACAACAGAAAGTCACTTATGTGACATTCTGCAATTCAGATATTCAAATTTAATATGGACCTTTCCTGATTCCTCTTTGTGGACACTGTTTAGGTGAAAGACCTCCAGGTTTTTTGTTTGTTTGTTTGTTTTTCTGAGAAGTTAAAAAAAAAAGATAAGAAAAGCCATGGTAAATGTATTCCAGAGAAAGTATTTGAATTTTTACTAACATTCGATGAACAAGGCTTTTTATATATTTTAAAAAGATTGTACTCCATTTTGAAATATTCCTTTAGCTCATGCCTGTAATCCTGGCTACTCAGGAGGCTGAGATCTGAGGAACTCAGTTCAAAGCCTGCCCGGGCAGGAAAGTCCGTGAGAGTCTTATCTTCAATAAACCACTAGAAAACCAGAAGTGGTGCTGTGGCTCAAGTAGTAGAGCACTAGCCTTGAGCTGAAGAGCACAAGGACAGCGCCCAAGCCCAGAGTTCAAGCCCCACAACAGACAAAAAAAAAATCCTTTATTAATCCAACTATGCAGAACATTTCAGTCATTAAAACATTCTATTCCAATTCGAATTCAAATTTTATAGCCTTGAAAAGAGACATATAGAAAATTGAAACAATTCAACTGATGTAATGAGACAGAATTATTAACGTAAAAATATTCACAGACTTTCTGCTCACCTATTGCTCAAAACTGATTTTTGTAGTTGAATTACCAATATCCAAAAAGAGAAGTTCTTACTGGAAGAGATACTGAGTTGACACAGAATGTAACAGGCTGAGGGAGAAAGGAATTTTGCTTTGGTGGAGGTGGGTTGGAGGCATTTCTCCTTTGGTAGCAAAATGCTATCCAGTTATAAATGTTTTATATTTCTAATGTAATGACTATTTGAATTTTCAACTTTCAAGAAAATTTTAACACAGTGTTCCTGTTTACATTTATTCTGCACTTTACATATTAGAATTCCATATTCTCGGCCAGTAAAATAGCACAGAATTTTTATCTTCTGTACTTTTATGGTAAACATCACTTGAGTGAACATTTCTCTTTCTCTTTCCAGTGATTCTGTTGTTATACAACTGATGGCTGTGTGTCTGACAATAGAAATTTTACCTGCATTGCAGAAAAGAAAACATTGTCAATTCCCCATCTGGCTATGTATTTTTTTTTCTCTGCTAAATTTTGTCATAGCTCCAATTTATTGGGTTGAGTAGTCAAACTCAGGCAGCTAGACATGCTAGTCACGTGTAGCCTGATTACTCAATAAGTTACTATATAGTGTAAGGGAATATGACTACAAGTTTGAAATTGTACTTAAGGAAGTTTGTTATGGATCTTGTAATGACGTAGAAATAAAGTTGACTTTTTAGTTCTTCATGTGTTTTGTAAATGTAACATAACTCTACCAACAAATTATACAATGCCAAGGTCTTTGGACGTAACTGTGAAAAATGAACATTAGAAATTCAGTTTCAGAAATACTTACATAATCTTCTCAACTCAGATAGGGCTTTCTTTTTGTCTTTTTTCTTTTTTCTTTTTTTTCTGGTCAGCCATAGGGCTTGAATTTGGGGCCTGGGTGCTGTTTCTGAGCTTTTTTCCTCACGTCTAGTAATGTACCACTTTCAGCCACAGCTGCACTTACTGTCTTCTGGTGGTTAATTGGAGATACAAGTCTCACAGACTTTTCTGCCTGGGCTGGCTTTGCACCATGAGCCTCAGATCTCAGTCTCCTGAGTAGCTAGAATTAGGGTTCGAGCCACCAGCACCCAGCCACTGACCTGAAATTTATCAGGATGGGATCATGGATGCTGCCCTAGAAAGGGCTCTATTGGTTATAAGTTTATGTACTACACTTCTGGTTGGATCTAGCAATACCTCTGTATGGTGGGCTTGGAAGGATTGGACTGTGATTAGAACTGTGTAAGTAACTAGTAACATGATTTCTCATCTCTTCTAATCCATTCTTCTTCAAATTCATCCTCTCCTTGAACTATTTTCTTTTTCAAATCCTGCAATAATGTGCCAATGGAATCCAAGTTGTTTATAATCTAATCTCCATTTAGTATTCAAGAGTAAGAAAGCAGAATCACCCTACTCCTGACACACCAAGTGAAGTGCCTAATGACAGCTTCGTTCATTTGAAGCAATGTCTGTGAAAGGTTCCTGGAAAACTGAGTGGACATGCTTCTGTCCTCCTCTCCATAGCAAAGAATTTTGTTTAAAAGATGGATTCGTTCTTTCCTTAAGTAATATCTTTGGAATATCTTTAGCCATAAAGTGCATGTTTGAAAGTCCTTTAAGCATACATCAATGCTTCAATATTGTATTGTTTCTGTATACTTACACTTTCAGTATTTTTATTAATAATATCTGTTACAATTGTACTAATCCATGCCTAAGTATAATAAATGACTTCAGTCATTTAAGGGGAAAGGTTTTTTTTTTTCCTCCTATAACAAGGTGGCTAAGGTAGGTAGGCCAGGGTGGGCTACCTGCTGAGGAATCTTCTGCAATCAGGGTTGTCCTATTTTCCTGCTCTGTCACTGTGATGTGTGGCCTTCATATAAATGATCACAGCATGGTTGCTGTGCTGAGCATTAAGGCAAGAAAAAGGCAGAAGGGTAATAACCCTTTTCTTATTCAGGTTATTCAGAAAGGTGGTCACCTACATACAGCCTATATCTATGCTGCATACATACAGGACCGCCTGGCCTTCTCAACTACAAGAGAGTCAAGGAAGGGAATACTGTTTTTCCAGCCCTTTGAAAGCAAAGGAAAATGGTAATAGACTAAGTGCCAAGTGAAATCCATCGATAACACCTGCCATGATGGGTGCTGGTGGCTCATGCTTGTAATCCTAGCTACTTAGATTTGAGGATTTGAGATTTGAGATTTGAGGATCACCATTTGAAGCCAGACAGAACAGACAAACTGAGTGAAAAAGCTAAGGGCACTAAATTCAAGCCCCAGCACCACACAAAAACACCACAAAACAAAATCCTCTCATAGTACCTTCTCATCTATAACAATAAATGTAACTTATTTTGTATCCCTCCCCTGCAGCCTCTCACAATAACATACCAAAATTATAGAGATATAATGCTATCAACGTCACTCTCAACCAATAAAATAGCACAGAGTTTTTACTTTCTGTACTCTTTTAAAATGTCACTTGAGTGAACATTTCTCTCTCTCCAATGATTCTGTTGTTATTCAACTGATAGCTTTGTATCTGACAATAGTAATTTTACCTTTGTTACACAAAAGAGAAAAATGTCAATCCCCACTCCCCCCCGCCAATCTGGCTATACATTCTTTTTCATTTGCTAAATTTTGTCGTAGCTCTAATTTATTGGGTTGAGTAATCAAATTCAGGCAGCTAGCTAGACATGCCAGTCACGTGTAGCCTGCTTACTCATTATAAGCCATAGGACACTGCCCAACTCATTAATGAGCACATTATAATGCTGGCCAGTGCTAATTAGATGATAATCATGCATTTCTTTATTTTCAGTCTATCCATTTAAATTAATTGGGCATTTAATTGAACGCAGTGTGAAAGAAATTGGAATTAGGTTTAGAGGTTTGTGGAAGTTACTTTCACCTGCTATCTCCTTTTCAGGTGAAATTATTCACTGTATTTCAAAATTCAGAGAAAATACAAATGACCATAGTGCTTACTTTATAATAGTATGCATGCATATGTAAATTTTTCTCAAAATGTGTTTGGAAACAGCAATCAAACTTGTGATTTATCTCCACTAACATCCTTATGTGACCTGAGTGCAGAGTGGTACTCCATGAATAAGAGATATTTACCCTTAGCTGGAAATATGAGGTGGAAGCCTAAATACCAATCTAACAAGAATATCCTGATAACTTCTTAGGACAAGAAAAAACACATATACATGAAGACATACAGGATAAAATGCTACACAAAGTCTGGTCAATCTGATTAAAATATGGTATACACATATGTGAAACAGTGTGAAGTCCCTTTGAATAATTGCCATGCACTTTAAACAAAATGAATGTGTTTTTTTTTTTTTTTAATTTTTTTTTTTTAAATTGTATTTTATTTTATTTGAGAACATACTGTACAGAGGGGCTACAATTACATGGGCAGAATAATGCATACATTTCTTACCAAGCATTGCAGCCTCCTCCTTTGTTTACCCTTCACTTCCCTTCCCTGCCTCCCCCCTCCCCCCACCCAATTTTACCCCCCTCCCCCCACCCAATTATACCCCCCTCCCCCCCCCACCGAAATTGTAAAGCTGGTTTTGACATGACATTTTTAAACAAAATGAATGTGTGAATGCAAAGTACATTATGTACATGTATGAAGTGAAGCAATGAAACCTGTTGGGATTGTTCTGGAAGGGGGAGGAGGACGCAGGAGGGGGACAGAAGGGTGAGTCTAATTAAAGCTATGTCAAAATGAAACTCCCTCCAACAAATAATTGATGCTAATAGGCAAAAATTAATATGCAGTTATTGAATAAGTCTCTCACCAACTACCTCTAATTAGAATCCTATATCATTTTCTGTAATAGAACATAATATCAAAATATCCCAGTATCTACACTTTGAATGAATAGATAATAACCACAATTTACATCAATGTGTGAGCACTACATTTAAGGTATCCTTTTATTAAAATACTTTCTTTGGATCTCATGAAAAGTAGGGTTACTCTTAGTACAAAAAAGAGTTTTTTAATGGACAAAAAATATCTAGAGGCTAATTTTTGTTTTATTTCAAATACTTTTATTTCTAGTTTGGTATATTGACTTCCATACAAAATTGACTGTTTTATTTCAAATACTTTTATTTCTAGTTTGGTATATTGACTTCCATACAAAATTGACCTTGTTCAAATGATTGAGGTTCTCTTCTGCCTAAAATCTGGAAAACATGCTGTTCAAATTTTCATAGAAAAAACCCCATAAGCAATCCTTATAAATTAACTGGAACAAGCCAGGTGCTGGTGGCTCACACCTGCAATCCTAGCTACTCAGGAGGCTGAAATCTGAGGATTGTGGTTCAAAGCCAGCCAGTCTCAAGTCCTTGAGACTCTTATCTCCAATAAACCACCAAAAATCCAAAAGTGCTGCTGTGGTTCAAGTGGTAGAGTGCTCACCTTGAGCTGACGAGCTGAGGGACAGTGCCCAGAGGCAGAGTTCAAACCCCAAGACCGACAAAAAAAAAAAAAAATTAACTGAAACAAAACGTTGTGGAACCAGATCCTAGGGAGCTTAAATAATATGGCAGTTTTTTGTTTCTGTAGTATCAAAAAATTTTAGTTATTCCCTTCTGTTAACTCAAAGAGGTGAGTAATGAGAACTTTGCATTGCCTCTCCTCAACCAAGATATTTTGGTAGTCTAAATACACATCAGGTTTTGAACATTTGTACTATGATGTAATGATGTAAATCAGCTCAGTAACTATATTTATATTGTCTATATTATAATGGGAATATTTTTTATATGTCAGCCTAACTAAAACACACATTTGAGGGGAAAAGATTGCAGAATAACAACAGGGAACAACACTCAACTCTCTGGCCAAGCAGAGATTTTCTAGATGGTACTCCACCTCTAGAGAGTCACACCAAATACGCTATAATTATCCAAACACATACACTAAAAAAGAAGATTTTATTCTGCCTTCACAAGAAGACACAGCACCAGGGCCACTGAGCTGGCTGGCTGGCTTACTTGAGTGCCGACCTTCAGCGTGTAATTTTTTTATTTAAATTAATGAATTAATAAATAATTGTCACAGGCCTTGAGCTCTGGGCCTGGGCCATGTCCCTGAGCTCTTTTTGCTTAAGGCTAGGGCTAGAGTTCTACCACTTTGAGCCACAGCACCAATTCCGGTTTTCTTGTGGTTAATTGGACATAGGACTTTTCTTCCCGGGGCTGGCTTAGAACTGTAATCCTCAGATCTCAATCTCCTGAGTAGATAGGATTACAGGCGAGTGATAGGATTACAGGCCAGCGCCAACAGCTGGCTTCAGTGTGGAATTTAAAGAACCAGCTTGGGGAAAAAACAGGGTGGGGAACATACAGCCTGAAGGGCCACAGCCAGACACAGAAAGGATTTACCTCACGGCTGGAGAGTCCGAATCAGGAGCTCCAATGTCCGCAGGTTTAAAGATTTCAACCCTGCCCTCAGCCGCCTGAGTATCTTGGAATTACAAAGCCCAAAGTCTCTGAAGTCTTGCTGCAAAAACTCAGAGAGGTGTTAAAAAAATCCTAGCGTATTTCCAGGCTGTACTGAGAGTGGGAACCTAGATCATAGTCACATCCCCATATGGGGAACTCTGTAGATGCCAGGTGTGCCTCAGCCCAGCCAGCACCCAAGCACTCTGCAGAATCTAGGAAGCAGAAAGGAGTCACCATCCCCACCTGTGAATTAAGGAGCCTCACCCTCCGCGGCTGCCTAGTTCCAAGCCAGGAAGAGTGCTGCAGATACTAGGGTGCAACAAAAACTGAAACTCTACTTTTATAGTGCACAGTGCACTTCTGGAGACTCGAGGTTCCTCAGACATATAGATTAGAGAATTCATTTTTTAATCTTTGGTTTATAGTTTACAGACAGGCCTTAAGAACCTAGTTTATTTCCCCGGTATACTGAGAGTGGGAATCTAGACACCAGGCACACTCACATATGGGAGTGGGAATCTATGTCCCAGCCTGGCCTGCATTCAAGCACCAAGCAGAATTGAGGCTACATCCACCACAGACACCTCCTCCCTATGAATTAAGGAACTCCACCCTCTAGTGCTGCCCAGATCTTGGCTAGAAGAACAGTGGCAGATCTCAACAGGCAATTAAAACAGAGACTCTGGTTCTTTCCCAGAGACACAAGATCCCCCAAAGAAAATGATTGGAGAACTCAATTTTCATCTTTGATTTATACTCTATGTGATAGCTCAGCTTTATTCTTAGTTTTGTGTATGCCTATTTCTGGTTTTATTTTTGATTGTCATTATTGATTTTATATTTTATTTATTCTTGCATTTGGATTTGTTGCTTTTTTATTTTTATTATTAGTATTTCTCTCTTTTTCCTTTTTCTTTTTCTGTTACCTTTTGTTTTTTCTTCCCTTTTTTTTCTTTTGTTGCTTTTTGTTTGTCTGGGTAGATTTTTTTTTGGTTGTCTTTGTTTGCTCTGTTTTTTAAAAAATTTTTTAAAAGTCACAAACACCTTTTAATCTTCACAATGATAGTCATCATTATCTTAATCTACATAGCTTATGAACTCTATGACCTTTAACAATAAAACTATCTTTTCTACAAATCCAGTGAGGTTTTGTTTTGTTGGTTGGTCATATTATCCTTTTAGTTTGGTCTGGTTTGTACTGACTCTTACAATTGATTTGCTCACTAGGCATAAATATATACAGTCTCCTTTTCTGCACTTCTTCACTTCTCCACCTAAAAGTAAAGGCATATTTAGATAGGGGAACACGTATCTATGGTTTAAAGTCTCTGATTTAAAGTGCAACTGTAGGGTTTTGTGTTTGATTTTATTTTATGTTTTGTCTTATTTTGATATTGATGCTTTTGATTCCTTTTGTTTTATTTTGTATTGGTTCATATGGACTCTTACAATTGAATTACTAATCAGTTACAAATATACATAATCTCCTTTCTTCACCAACATACCCTTCCCCACCCAAAATTAAAGGTGTATTTTGGTAAAGGAATATCTACAACTGACTTAGGATTTTAGAGTAGGCAATGTTGGTGTTAGGATCATGAACTGACTCTTAGCCTTGTTTTCTACAGTGGTATAGACCAACAGGTCTCCTGTTCTCTTTCTTCATCTAACACCTCTATGACATTCTCTGACTTCTCTGACCCATAGATCTCTCAGATAAACTATTCCTCTCCATCCCTCCCTTGCCTAACAACCTTAACTTTTTTCAACTGATAGACAATTGTTAGCATCAGTGTCTTACCACAGCTAAAATGTAATCTTATACTTAATGATCTCAACAAAATCTAACCCCAGATAAACAAATCCCAACAAAATAGAAAAAAACATCTGGCAAATCCACCTAGAACAGAGAAAACAACCTGTTAGGAAGACCACAGTCCCATACAAACTTACAAGCAAAAGGGACTCCAAATGGACAGAAAAAAAATCACAGAAATACAAGAAAAATGGCAAGTCAATGTAGTTTAATTCCCCCAGAAAATAACCAGATGATAGGGGGACAATCAAGGACCTTTACAAAAAACTGCTGAGAGACAGGCACCAGTGGCTCATGGCTTTAATCCTAGCTACTTAGCAGGCTAATATCTGAGGATCACTGTTCAAAGTCAGCCCAGGCAGGAAAGTCCATGAGACTCATATATCCAATAAAATATGTAGAAAAAGCCAGAAGTAATGCTGTGGCTCAAGAATTAGAGCATTAGCCTTGAGCACAAAGAAGCTCTGGGACACCACCCAGGCACTGAGTTCAAACTCCAGGACTAGCAAACAAACAAACGAAAATAAAAACAAAAAAAACACAAAAAACACCAAACATTGCTGATAAATATGTTTTTTTCTCATATGTGGAAGCTAGATCTAAAATAAATCAGGACATGATAACTTATACAGCACTCCAGGCATTCACACACACGGAAACCAAAGGCTGACACACTTAGGGGAGAAAAACAAAGACACAATGCCTCTGTGCCTCTGATCATGTAAAATCATATTTACCAAAATTTAAAGAAGTCATTATAGAGAAATTATTTAAATATAGGAGAAATTTCTACAATACACACTCAGTTGAGACATGCCCCCAAGCGAAAGATATTTTTATTTGCTTATCTGTCTTTGTTTTTCAGTTATGGTGATTGAACTCCAGTCCTCTCACTTCATAAATGCTGTAATTCCAGTCTTTTTTTTTTTTTAATACCACCTCACTATGTAGTCCACGCTGGCCTTAAATTCCTGTTCCTCCTATCTCACTTTTCCATTTTCTGGGATTATCAATGTGTGCCACTATATTTGGTTTTAATATTATCTGTAAGACATTTTTTTTCCAAACTTGAGTTCATAAAGGCATTCTTTTTATTGTAGTCTTTACTTGTTTTAGGAGTTATCTTTAAACAGTCTTTAATTTATCTCTAATTGATTTATGTAGGTGGTTTAAGGAAAACCCCTATTTCTCTTATTTGAGAGATAAACCTTTCAAGATCAATATCACTTATTGAATAATTCCCTTCCTTCTCACTGGTTTCGCCCTCCACCTTTGTTATATAGAGTTTCCCAAACTGCTGATTAAATTGGAGATAGGGGTCTCTCTGACTAGTCTGAATTACCTGGCTCTCAATTATAATATCTAGCTCTCAGCTTCCTGAGTAGCTAAGAGTATAGGCATAGGTAACTTGTTCGTATTGAAGTGGGTTTTTTTGGTTTATTTATTTATTTTTTGAACCTGTCATTGGGCTGGAACTCACAGTCTGAGCAATTTCCCTGAGCAGTTTTGCTCAAGGCTAGCACTGCATACTTGAGGCAAACTTCCACTTCTGGCTATTTGGAGACTAATTGGAGACAAGAATCTCACAGGCTTTCCTACCTGGGCTAGCTTCCAAAAGCAATCCTCATATGACAGTCTCCAGAATAGCCAGGATTACAGCTCTGACCAACTGGCACCCAGCCTTATGAGAGACTCTCATATTTGAGTCAAATACTTGCTAGCTCTTTCATCTTAAGCAAATCACCCTATCTCTTGATAATTCAGCATCTTCTGCATAATACAGTTATTTTATCATAATATTTTATATATGTGTGTATCACTACCCCAGCTGGAACAGGCTCCTACTGTTTTTGTTTGTTTGTTTGTTTGTTTTTTGCTCCAGTTTGGCAATCTATCACTTGAGCCAGGCTTCTTGCTGGATTGAAAACAAAAGCAAGAAAGGAAAGGAAAGGGGAGAAAAGGGAAATGAAAAAAGAAAAGAAAATTTGTCCTATTTAACCTTAGCTTTAATTTCGAGTTATTATTCAAATGTGTTTAGGTATGGTTATGTGTGGGGAGTGGGGGTTGTTTCATTGCAGATAAGAATCTCAGAGACTTTTACTGCTTGAGGTGGCTTTGAACCATGATACTCAGGTCTCTGCAGCCTGAGTAGCTAGGAATAGAGGAATGAACCTCAGGTACCCAGCACTACTTACATTTTTCAGTATTTGATTTCTATTAGGAAATGAGGAGAATGAAGAATACATCCCATTCATGTCCTATAATTATAGACAATTGTTTGTAAATAATATATTCAGCTGATTCATGAAGCACAGCATCAACATACTTCCTTCCTGGATCATCTCTCTCTCCTGACTAGATTGCCCTTTATCCATTACTGATTTCACTTTAAATCTAGCACCAGACAAAATCCTTTCTCAACAACAACAACAATAATAATAATAATAATAATAATAATAATAATAATAAGTGGCTCAAGTTGGAGCCTTGACATCATTGAGAAATTTTGAAAACTCTTCTCATGCTTGAACATTGTATACTATGCATAAAAAAAATCCCTTGGAATTATGAAGAGAGTTTTTTTTGGGAGGGGGGGTCTGGTCGTGGGGCCTGAACTATGGGCCTGGGCGCTGTCCCTCAGCTCTTCAGCTCAAGGCTAGCACTCTATCAATTGAGCCACAGCGCCACTTCCGGCTTTTTTCTTTTTTCTTATGTGGTGCTGAGGAATTGAACCCAGGGCCTCATGAATGCAAGGCAAGCACTCTACCACTGAGCCACCTTCCCAGCCCCTGAAGAGAGTCTTAATATATTGTGCCTCAGGATTATTGTCAAGAAGTTCAATGTCATCACTATGTTTTATTCATATGTAATGAGACCTTTTTTCTGGGAAAGATTTTGGTGGGTGGTTATGGTATACTGTAGAATATGGTATACTGTAGGTTTGTGTGTGTGTGTGTGTGTGTGTGTGTGTATGTGTGTGTGTGTGTGTGTGTGTGTGTGTGTGTACAGAAATGGAGTGCTAACCCTTAGTTTTCTCACCCAAGTATGACAGATACTCTACAACTTAAGTTTAGAGTTCCATTTCTGGCTTTGTGGTGGTTAATTGGATATAAGAATCTGTTGGACTTCCTTGGCCACAATGGTTTTGAGTGATCCTCAGATCCATCCCCTGAGTGTTAGGATTACAACCATACGCCATTGGAGCAAATAGACTGTTAATTTTTCTTCATGGCTACACTTTTTTAGAGATCAATATGAAAATCCGGAACATCAAGGCTGACAGCAAATTTCTTAGCTTGACCTTACCACAGTCACTTTTGCTTTTCTGTACCTTTAGTGCTGTGGTAAGTAGCATAAAGTTCAGCAACATATGTGTTCCTAGTGAGTTTTTATTGTGGTGTAGAAATATTTCAGGGTGATATTTGGAGAAACTTTGTTGGCCTTTTCCCACCCTTTAATTTCCAGCCTCTTAGATTTGATAGGTTTAGCTGGTTGCTGGTGGGCCACCCCTGTTTTCAGATATTCAGGAGGCTGAGATCTGAGGATCAAAGTTCAAAACAAGCTGAGGCAAGAAAGTCCAGGAGACTCTAATCTCCAATTAACTACCCAAAACCCCAGAAGCAGAGCTGTGACTTGAGTGATTGAGTGCTCAACTGGAGCAAAGCAGCTCAGGAATAGAGTCCAGGCCCAGAGTTCCAGCCTCTATACTTGATGGGTTTAGAAAAGGGTGGATCAGATTAAATAGGATTTGGGGCCAGCAGGTGGTTCTGTGGTTTGCTCTGGTGGGTGGTTCTGAGTGCCTGGGTGGCGCTGCTCCTCTATAAAACTCAGCATGCTCCATAGACTTTCTTGTGGAGTGCAGCTCTCCCAGAGAAACCTCTCTCTGTGAGCCTCTGTGCTTTCACTTGGATCAGGTGTCTGCTGGTGGAACACCACTCTCACTTGCCATTCCCACGAAGAGGGTCTTGACTCTGCCAGCTTGCTTGTCTCCCCAGGGTCTACTCTTGCCAGCTGGGATCAAGGATAGAAGCTAGAGAAGAAACTCACCAAGCTACAGGTTCTGGGCCCTGATCACCCACTAGAGTCAGTCTGGTAAGTCAGCCAGCCTTGGCAGATACATCTCCTTTTGGGGAAGATTCAGCCTCCCAGAAGGGAAAGCAGTTTGTGTCTTTATATACATATCTAAGAGAGAAGCACCCGCTGAGGCTTCTCCGGAATCTGAACGCCTCTCGGAGCTTGGGCCATTGCAACCATGGAGTCTGACGAGGCTGCTCGCCAGAACCCAAGCTGCAGCATCATGACCTTCCATCCAAGCATGGAAGAATTTGCAGACTTCAACAAATACATCGCTTACATGGAATCGCAGGGAGCACATCGAGCTGGGATAGCCAAGGTGGTGCCCCCGAAGGAGTGGAGAGCCACGCGGTCCTACGCCAAGATCAAGGGCATGCTGATCGCCACTCCGCTGCAGCAGACGGTGTCCGGAAGGGCAGGTGTCTTCACCCAATACAACCAGCAGAAGGAAGCCATGACGGTGGAGCAGTACCAACGTCTGGCGAACAGTGAGACCTATCGCACCCCAGCGCACCTGGACTTTGAAGATTTGGAGCGAAAGTACTGGAAGACGCGCACGTATGGTTCCCCACCGGTTTATGGGGCCGACGTGAGCGGCTCCCTGTTCGAGGAGAGCACGCAGGCGTGGAACCTCGGCCGCCTGGGGACCATCCAGGACCTGCTGGAGCAGGAGTGCGGGGTGGTGATCGAGGGCGTGAACAGGCCCTACCTGTACTTCGGCATGTGGAAGACCACCTTCCCTTGGCACACGGAGGACATGGACCTGTACAGCATCAACTACGTGCACTTCGGGGCCCCCAAGACGTGGTACGCGGTGCCCCCCGAGCACGGCCCGCGGCTGGAGAGCCTGGCGCAACAGCTGTTTCCGGGCAGCGCGCAGGGCTGCAAGGCCTTCCTGCGGCACAAGCTGGCCCTCATCTCGCCTCGCGTGCTGCGGGACACTGGCGTCCCCTTCGGGCGAATGACCCAGGAAGCTGGAGAGTTCATGGTCACCTTTCCCTCCGGCTACCACGCTGGCTTCAACCACGGCTTCAACTGCGCCGAGGCCATCAACTTTGCCACGCCGCGGTGGATCGATTATGGCAAAGCGGCCTCGCAGTGCAGCTGCGGGGAGGCCAGGGTCAGCTTCTCCATGGATGTCTTCGTGCGCACCCTGCAGCCCGAGCAGTACGAGCAGTGGAAATGCAGGCAAGGCCCGGAGCTGGAGCAGCGCGCCGAGCCCGCGGGCCTGCCAGGCGCAAGCCCAAGTCCAGGCCGAAGCAGATGGCCAGCACCAAGCCGACGCCCAGCACTAAGCTGACGCCCAGGCCATGGCGCACTTCCCTACCCTACCAGAGGCCCACAACAGAGGCGAAGACCAGGCCCGAGCTCAGGCCCAGAAAGGAGCCAATCCCCCACCGGAAACCAGGGCCTAGGCCTCTGCTGACACCCAGCCCGGAGCTGTCGCCCGAAACCGAGCTGCCCCCCACATGCAAGCTGATGCCCACACCGGAGATGGCAGCACACAATCTGCATGACTGTGCTCTGCTTACTGTGCCTGATGCAAAGCCTCTGAGAAGCTTCCTGGATGCTGATCACTGTGTGGCTTCTGGGGCCTGGCCAGAATTGTAGCCGTGAGCCTCATGGCTGCCCTCAGCATCCTGTCTCCATAGAAGCTGCTAAGATCTCCTGTCTCCTGACTGCAAAACCAGACAAACTTGCACCTGGGAGTTGTAAGATACTTGCCATCAGTAAATGGTCCTATCTCTTTGAGCACGGATATTGACTGTATATACATGGAATATGCCTGTCCTCTGACCTTAAGGTCAGACCTAAGCACCATTCAGGCTGGCATTATCCAAGGGCACGTTTTCTTTGAAATGACCTAATGCTTTATCACACTGACATTGGGCCTGCCACTGACTACTGGTGTGCGATTCCCAGGCCATGATGCCATGATGCCATGATGCCAAAGGAACTGGTCCTTCACCTCAGGACATCTCGGCTTACTCTGGAAACATATGAGCCTGTCAGGATAGTGATGTCAACCAACAATTCATGTTGCCTTTACCAAGCTCAGGAATCTTCTCTTGTAGGGCTATGGGCCCTGCTCCCACAGAGTTGGGACTACATTGGCTGTTGCTGAAAGTCTAACTGGACTTCTTTTTCTCCAAGTTGCCTCTGGGCCTTTAGCCATTTACCCTGGATTCTACTGACCAAGACTGCAGCCACAGAGGCCCAGGAGCAAGTCGAGGTTGTACCATTATAACCTTCCCTGCAGGGCACCACCAACCACAGCCCAACAATGCAGAAACTAGAATTTTGTATAAATTGAAATTAGGACTCCATTTTTTTTCTCTGTATTACTTTGTAGTGTTGGAACTCTTTAATAAAGGTGTTAGATGAATCTGGGGGTCACATGAAAATTCATAGTGAAAATTGGTGGGATGAAGGTGTGAACTAATTCAGCACTGATACTCACTAGACACAATGTTGGAAATTAACTATACGAGTTGGGAAGGAGGGGCATTGGGAGCAGTCAAGAGGGGAGGAAGTGAAGAAGGGGTGACATAGTTTAAAAGGAAATGTACTCTTTACTTGATTTCTGTAACAAGAAACCCTCTGTAAATCACCCATGCAATAAAATTTAAATTTAAAACGGCATCGTTAAGTTTGTTCTGTTAGGTCACCCAATTTTAGGAACTAAGGATGCTGAACTCTGGAAGATCATGATTTCAATCCTTTCTGGACTGGAAGGTCTGGAGACTCCACTTTCTATTCACCAGCAAAAGTTTGGGTTGGAGTTGAGTTCATGTGGTACAGAGCTTGGTGTGAGCAAGAGAAATCCTCTGCTCTCATGAGACTTTGAGTTCAAATTCAGTACCAATACATGCACACATACACAGATGTAAACCCATGGGTGGGCGTGCGCGTGCACTCGCGCACATACCCACACACACACACACACACACACACACACACACACACACACACACACACACTACCTCCAGAATTACGTAATGAATCTATTTAGGCGTAGTGATTTGGAAAGGTTGAAAACTAAGAGACTGGGAAACTCTATTCTAAGGAAAGTACAAACAAAAGAAACCAGAAATCAACTGATCAAAGAAATTAGGCACCAAACTTACATATAGTACTTTATGTAATATAAAAGTATATTTTGCATGAAAATATACAAGTCAGAACTCAGTATCTTTCCAAGCACGATCAAATAGAAGGCATAGCAGATCCTTTCTGGGAATGCTGACTGGAGCCCAACAGAAGGAAGGGATGTCCAAGGAAACCATAACCAATCAACTAAGTGATTTGAGAATAAACACTGAACACCAAATTAAGGAATTAAAGCAGTTCATACAATATCTAAAACAAAGCTCCAACAAAGAATTTGAAGCCATCAAAGCCGACCAATTAGAAGGAAAAGACATAAAAAAAACAAAAGAAAATCTTGACAGTAGGTTAGATCATGCAGAAGATCGAATCTCGGGCATTGAAGACAGCCAAGATATTATAGAGAAAGAACATACAACTAACCAAGACAAATCCAAGAAATATGATAGATCTATTCAACATTTGGAACACACACCATCAGAAGGCCTAATCTGTGGAGAATGTGTGTAGAAGAAGTTAATGCTCTAGGAAATTTGTTTAACAGAACCCTAGCAGAGAATTTCCCAAACATGCAAAAAGGTAGGCCTATTCAGATACAAGAAGCTTTTAGAACCCCTAATCGATGAGACCAGAACATGATATCCCACCATCACATTATAATCTGCACAGGATCAATTCAGAGGAAGGAAAAGATCCTTAAAGCTGTTCAAGAAGAAAAGATCAGTCAACTATAAAAGGAAACCAATTAGAATTACCTCAGATTTCTCAGCAGAGACAATTAAAGCAAGAAGAGCCTGGAATGATGTATGCTATGCCCTAAAGACAAACAACTATCAACCAAGAATACTGTACCCAGCTAAACTCTCCTTCATTACCGAAGGTCAAATCAAAACCTTCCATAGCAAAGAAAAACTGAAACAATATATTTCCACCAAACCAGCGCTACAGAAGATACTTAATGATATCCTACACAAGAAAATCAACAAGACAACAATAAAGGCCAAGAAACCACACCCCAATTGAGAATCCAAGAACCATAGGAAGAACCCAGTTGTCCCTGCCCCTAGGAAGGTGGATAAAATGGCAGGAACTCCCAAATACCTCTCAGTCCTATCTCTCCACATTAACGGACTTAACTCTCCAATTAAGCTACATAGACTGTCTTGATGGATCGAAAAGCAAGATCCTTCTATCTGCTGCCTTCAGGAGTCACACCTTGCCCATAAAAACAAACACATTTTGAAAGTGAAAGGCTGGAACAAAATGTGCCAAGCAAATGGCCCCCATAAACAGGGAGGAGTTGCAATCTTAATATCTGATAAAATAGACTTCAAATTAAAATTAGTGAGAAGAGATAAAGAAAGTCGCCACATACTAATTAAGGAGGAGGATATTACAATTCTAAATATCTATTGGCCAAACAATGGAGCCCCCAAATTTATCCAAGAAACACTGCTTTCCCTCAAATCTCACATGGATCCAAAGACATTAATTGTTGGGAACTTTAACACACCCTATTCTCACTAGATAGATCAACTCCGCAAAAACTCATCAGAGAAATCGCAGATCTAAACAACTGCATAGATCAACTAGATTTAACAGACATCTAGCGAACATTTCACCTAGCAGCATCAGAAGATTCGTTTTTCTCAGCAGCACATGGAACAGTTTGCAAAATAGAACACATTTTTAGGTAACAAAGCAAACTTGTCCACATTCAGAAACATCTAAGTTATACCTTGCATTCTCTCAGACCACAAGGGAATAAAATTAGAACTCAACACCAAAAGCCACCAAAGAAAGTCCTGTAACCCATGGAGACTGAACAACACACTGTTGAATCACCAGTGGGTCACGGAAGAGATGAGAAAGGAAATTCAAATATTCATGATATTCAACAAAAATGAGGACACAAATTACCAGCTCCTCTGGGACACAGCAAAGGCTATACTCAGAGGCAAGTTTATACCTCTGTTTATATCAACACCTCTTTATGATGAAGGCTTTGGAAAAATTAGGAATCCTGAGAACATTCCTCAATACAATAAAGGCTGTATATGAGAAACCTACAGCCAGCACTAACTAAAGCCATTTCCTCTTAACTCAGGAACGAGAAAAGGATGTCCACTCTCTACACTTCTCTTCAATTAGTATTAGAATGCCTAGCTACAGCAATAAGACAAGATGCAAAGATAAGAGGGATCCAAATAGAGAAAGAGGAAGTAAAACTCTCCCTCTTTGCAGATGACATGATATTATATTTGAAGAATCCCACGGACTCCACTCCCAAATTACTCAAGCTGATTCAAAACTTTGGCAAAGTAGAGGGTATAAAATTAACTCTCAAAAATCAATCTCTTTTCTGTATGCCCACAATGAGAAAAGCGTGGCTGAAATCAGGAAAGCAACTCCTTCTGTAAAAGCCCTACAAAAAATAAAATACCTAGAAATTAACTTAACCAAAGAAGTGAAGGACTTCTATGATTATCACTTTAAAAAACCTGAAAAAGGAAATCAAAACAGAACTTAGAAAGTAGAAAAACCTCCCATGCTCCTGGATTGGAAGGATCAACATCTTGAAAATGGCAATACTTCCCAAGGCTATCTACCAATTCAATGCGATACCTATCAATATTCCAACCTCATTCTTCAAGGAAATAGAAGAGGCAATCCAAAAACTCATATGGAACAATAAAAGACCCGGAAGAGCAAAAACGATCTTGAACAGAAAGAACAGTGCTGGAGGAATATCAATATCAAATTTCAAACTCTACTCCAAAGCCATAGTAATCAAAACAGCTTGGTACTGGCATAAGAACAGACATCAGAACCAATGAAATAGATTTGAAAACTCAGAAATGAACCCACAGACATATAGCCATCTAATCCTTGATAACAGAGCTAAAGAAATATATAATGGAAGAAAGACAGCCTCTTCAGTAAATGGTGCTGGCAAAAGTAGTTAATCACTTGTAGAAAACTAAACCTATATTTTTCATATCCCCCTGTACCAGAATCAACTCCAAATGGATCAATGACCCCAGAGTCAAAGCAGTCACTCTGAAAATATTACAGGATGGAATAGGAGAAACCCTAGGTCTCCTTAGCACAGGCTGAAATTTTCTTAATAGACACCCAGAAACACAACAAATCAAAGAAAGGTTGAACAAATGGGATTGCATGAAAATTCAGAGCTTGTGCATGCAAAAACATAGCTAGCAAGATCAATAGAAAGCCCTCTGATTGGGAGAAGATCTTCACTAGCCATACAATGGACAAGGGTCTCATATCTAAAATATACCAGGAACTCCAAAAAATTTAATACCCGAACAACAAATTCTCTAAGAAACAACTGCCCAATAAATAAGTGGGCTAAAGACTTACAGAAAAACTTCTCTGAAGAAGAAAGAAGAATGGCCAATAGATACATGATGAAATGCTCAAACTCTCTAGCCATAAAAGCAATGCAAATCAAAACAACATTGAGATACAACCTCACCCCAGGTAGAATGGCTATAATTAAGAACTCTAATAACAACAGATCCTGGTGAGGAAGTGGACAGAAGGGAACCTTACTGCATTGTTAGTGGGAGTGTAAACTTGTTCAACCACTTTTGAAAGTAGTATCAAGGTTCCTCAAAAGATTCTACATAGAGCTCCTTTATGACCCAGCAATCCCACTTTTGGGAATTTTCCCAAATGACCACAATCAAGACCATACTAAAGCTACCAGCACAACTATGTTTATTGCAGCAGTATTTACCATAGCTAAGATATGGAACCAACCCAGATGCCCCTCAGTCGATAAATAGATCAAGAATATGTGGTATATATACACAATGGAATTCTATGCCTCCATCAGAAAGAATGATATTGCCCCATTTGTTAGGAAATGGACAGACTTGGCAAAGATTATATTAACTGAAGTAAGCCAGGCCCAAAGAAACATAGGTCCCATGGTTTCGCTTATTTGCAATAACTAGTATATGTCTGAGAAAGCAGAAAACGTCAGATAAGTTGATGTTAGGTGAAATAAACTCCAAGATAAGGATTCAATTTTTTTTCTTTCATGTGATTGTTTCTAACATATTTATACCTGATTTCTTTGTTGCTTTGTATGTCCCTCCCCCACAGTATAACCCCTGCTATCACTGTATTTGATGTTGGTATAATTTGTGGAAGGAAAGGGAAAAAAACAAATCATTTAAGTAGGGATACAGGTGGACCCATTGCAACAATGAGATGTACAAGTCTTTATGTTGAAAAAGGAACTTTACAACTTTGTCGGGGTGGGAGTGTGTGTGGTGGGGGGGATAGGGGATGGGAAGGGGAGACAAAGGAGGAGGCAACAATGCTTGATAAGAAATGTACTCATTATCTTTCCCATGTAATTGGAACCCCTCTATACGGTAGTTTCACAAGAAAAAATAAAAAAAAATGTGTATAGCAGACACAAGACACATAAAATACATTGAAATTGGTATAATTAAGGACCTTAACTCATTTAGGAATGATAACCCTACAGAAAACTTAAACTACATTCAGGATGAAGGAAGAAGTGTATGCCTGCTTGTAGAGAGCAGCCCACTTTTCCTAGTATCAATGAGAAAATCCCACCTCAGCAATGTCAAACTGAAAGCAATTAAAGATGTTTAACAAGATAGGATGTAGAGTGAATTTTAGTGTTTCTGCTGCAATTTGTTAACTCTGTGTGCGTGTATGTGTGTGTGTGTGTGTGTGTGTGTGTGTGTGTGTGTGTGTGTGTGTGTGTGTTGAATTGGAGATAAGAATTTGTTAGAAAATGAAAAGACTTGGAAAAATTTATATTAAGTGAAGGAAACCAGGCCCAAAGAAATATAGATCCCATGGTTTCAATTATTTGCAATAACTAGTATATGTCTGAGCAGAAAAGGTCAGATAAGTTGATGTTAGGTGAAATGAACCCCAAGATAAGTATTGAAATGTTTTTTTCTTTCTTGCGATTGTTTCTAACATATTTATAAGATGATTTCTTTGTTGCTTTGTATGTCCTTCCCCCACGGCATAACCCCTGCTTTCACTGTATTTGATGTTGTTATAATTTGTGGAGAGGAAAGGCAAAAACAAACCATTTAAATAGGATACAGGTGGGCCCATTGCAACAATGAGATGTACAAGTAGTTATGTTGAAAAATGAACTTTACAACTTTGGCCTGGGGGTGGAGGGGATGGGAAGGAGGAGGAGGAGGAGGCAACAATGCTTGAAAAGAAATGTACTCATTACCTTGCCCATGTAATTGTAACCCCTCTATATGGTATTTTCACAATAAAAACTTTTTTAAAAAATAAAAAATAAAAAAAATTTCAAAGACTTTTGCTCCCTGAGCTGGTTTTGAACCATGATCCTCAGGTCTGTGAAGCCTGAGTAGCTAGGAATAGAGCAATGAAACACAAGTACCCAGTACTGATCTGAATTCAAATCTAGCACCAAACTCCTTTCTCAACAACAACAACAAAAATAATGAGTGGCTCAAGTTTGGAGCATTGACAACATTGGGTAATTTTGAAAACTCTTCTCATGCTTGAGCATTGTTTGCTGTGAGTCAAAAAATCCCTGAGAATTATCAACACAATCTTAATATCTTGTGATGCAGGACATTGTCAAGAAGTTCAATGTTATCACTATTCTTTGTTCATATGTAACATGATCAATCTTCTGGGAAATTTTACTAGCTTCTCATTTCTCCAAGATTTTGGAGGTGGATGTGATGGTATACTGTGTGACTGTGTGTTTGTATGTGTGTGTGTGTGACTGTGTGTGTGTGAGTGTGACTGTGTGTGTGAGAGTGTGACTGTGTGTGTTTGTGCGCACTGAAACTAGAATGCAGAATTGGAGTAGTGACCCCTAGTTTTCTCACTCAAGTATGATCCTCTACTGCTTAAGTCAAGTTCCACTTCTGGCTTTGTGCTAGTTCATTGGAGATGACAATCTGATGGACTTCCCTGGCCACAGTGGTTTTAAGGCTTCCTCAGATCCATCCTCCTGAATGTTAGGATTACAACCATGGGCCATTGGTGCCCATAGAATTGTTAGATTTTCTTCATAGTTACCCTTTTCCACAGAATAATGTAAAAATCCTAAAATCACAGACTGACTGCAAATTTCTTCTACCTTCGTCTTCTTTTTTATTTTTTTTTATTTTTTGGCTGTTGTAGGGCTTGAAGTCTGGGCCTGGGTGCTGTCCCTCAACTCTTAAGCTCAAGGTGAGTGCTCTACCACTTGAGCCACAGTGCCATTGCAGGTTTTCATATTGGTTTGTTGGAGATAAGAATATCCCTGAGTTTCCTGCCTCGCCTGGCTTTGAACAGCTTTCCTCATATCTCAGCCTCTGGACATCATAGGATTACAGGCATGAACCAACTATGCTCAGCTGACTGCGAATTTCTTAAGCTTGACCTTACCACAGTCACTTTTGTTTTTATGTATCTTAGTGCTGTGGTTAGTAGCATGAAGTTCAGCAATGTATGTTTTCCTAGTGAGTGTTTCTTGTTGTGTAGAAACATTTCCAGGTGATATTTAGGGCAACTATGTTGGCCTTTTCCCACCCTTTGATTTCCACCCTCTTGGATTTGATAGGTTTAACTGGTTGCTGTTGGGCCACCCCTGTTTTCAGCTATTCAGAAGGGTGAAGTCTTAAGATCAAGGTTCAAAACAAGCTGAGGCAAGAAAGTCTAGGAGACTCCTAGCTCCAATTAACTACCCAAAACCGCAGAAGCACAGCTGTGACATGACTGACTGAGTGCTCAGCTGGAGAGCAAAGCACCTCAGGAATAGAGCCCAGACACAGTTCCAGCTCCAGAACCTGATAGGTTTAGAAAAGGGTGGATCACAGTAAATAGGATTTGGGGCCAGCAGGTGGTTCTCTGGTTTACTCTGGTCCCTGTTCTGAGTGGGTGGGTGGAGATGCCCCTCTATAAAAGCTGAAACACTGCACAGACCTTCTTGTGGAGTGCAGCTCTCCCGGAGAAACCTCTCTGTGAGCCTCGGTGCCTTCACTTGGATCAGGTGTCTGCTGGTGGAACATCACTCTAAGTGGCCATTCCCACAAAGAGGGTCTTGACTCTGCCAGCTTGCTTGTCTCCCCAGGGTCTACTCTTGCCAGCTGGGCTCAAGGACAGAAGCTAGAGAAGAAACTCCCAAGCTACAGGTTCTGGGCCCTGGTCATCCAGGGGAGTCAGTCTGGTAAGTCAGCCAGCCTTGGCTGATACATCTCCTTTTGGGGAAGAGTCTGCCGTCCAGAAGGGAAAGCAGTTTGTGTCTCTATATACATATCTAAGAGAGAAGCACCCGCTGAGGCTTCTCCGGAATCTGAACGCCTCTCGGAGCTTGGGCCATTGCAACCATGGAGTCTGACGAGGCTGCTCGCCAGAACCCGAGCTGCAGCATCATGACCTTCCATCCAAGCATGGAAGAATTTGCAGACTTCAACAAATACATCGCTTACATGGAATCGCAGGGAGCACATCGAGCTGGGATAGCCAAGGTGGTGCCCCCGAAGGAGTGGAGAGCCACGCGGTCCTACGCCAAGATCAAGGGCATGCTGATCGCCACTCCGCTGCAGCAGACGGTGTCCGGAAGGGCAGGTGTCTTCACCCAATACAACCAGCAGAAGGAAGCCATGACGGTGGAGCAGTACCAACGTCTGGCGAACAGTGAGACCTATCGCACCCCAGCGCACCTGGACTTTGAAGATTTGGAGCGAAAGTACTGGAAGACGCGCACGTATGGTTCCCCACCGGTTTATGGGGCCGACGTGAGCGGCTCCCTGTTCGAGGAGAGCACGCAGGCGTGGAACCTCGGCCGCCTGGGGACCATCCAGGACCTGCTGGAGCAGGAGTGCGGGGTGGTGATCGAGGGCGTGAACAGGCCCTACCTGTACTTCGGCATGTGGAAGACCACCTTCCCTTGGCACACGGAGGACATGGACCTGTACAGCATCAACTACGTGCACTTCGGGGCCCCCAAGACGTGGTACGCGGTGCCCCCCGAGCACGGCCCGCGGCTGGAGAGCCTGGCGCAACAGCTGTTTCCGGGCAGCGCGCAGGGCTGCAAGGCCTTCCTGCGGCACAAGCTGGCCCTCATCTCGCCTCGCGTGCTGCGGGACACTGGCGTCCCCTTCGGGCGAATGACCCAGGAAGCTGGAGAGTTCATGGTCACCTTTCCCTCCGGCTACCACGCTGGCTTCAACCACGGCTTCAACTGCGCCGAGGCCATCAACTTTGCCACGCCCTGGTGGATCGATTATGGCAAAGCAGCCTCGCAGTGCAGCTGCGGGGAGGCCAGGGTCAGCTTCTCCATGGATGTCTTCGTGTGCACCCTGCAGCCCGAGCAGTACGAGCAGTGGAAACGCAGGCAAGGCCCGGAGCTGGAGCAGCGCGCCGAGCCCGCGGGGCCTGCCGGGCGCGAGCCCAAGTCCAAGCTGAAGCAGATGGCCAGCACCAAGCCGACGCCCAGCACTAAGCTGACGCCCAGGCCATGGCGCACTTCCCTACCCTACCGGAGGCCCACAACAGAGGCGAAGACCAGGCCCGAGCTCAGGCCCAGAAAGGAGCCAATCCCCCACCGGAAACCAGGGCCTAGGCCTCTGCTGACACCCAGCCCGGAGCTGTCGCCCGAAACCGAGCTGCCCCCCACATGCAAGCTGATGCCCACACCGGAGATGGCAGCACACAATCTGCATGACTGTGCTCTGCTTACTGTGCCTGATGCAAAGCCTCTGAGAAGCTTCCTGGATGCTGATCACTGTGTGGCTTCTGGGGCCTGGCCAGAATTGTAGCCGTGAGCCTCATGGCTGCCCTCAGCATCCTGTCTCCATAGAAGCTGCTAAGATCTCCTGTCTCCTGACTGCAAAACCAGACAAACTTGCACCTGGGAGTTGTAAGATACTTGCCATCAGTAAATGGTCCTATCTCTTTGAGCACGGATATTGACTGTATATACATGGAATATGCCTGTCCTCTGACCTTAAGGTCAGACCTAAGCACCATTCAGGCTGGCATTATCCAAGGGCACGTTTTCTTTGAAATGACCTAATGCTTTATCACACTGACATTGGGCCTGCCACTGACTACTGATGTGCGACTCCCAGGCCATGATGCCATGATGCCATGATGCCAAAGGAACTGGTCCTTCACCTCAGGACATCTCGGCTTACTCTGGACACATATGAGCCTGTCAGGATAGTGATGTCAACCAACAATTCATGTTGCCTCTACCAAGCTCAGGAATCTTCTCTTGTAGGGCTATGGGCCCTGCTCCCACAGAGTTGGGACTACATTGGCTGTTGCTGAAAGTCTAACTGGACTTCTTTTTCTCCATGTTGCCTCTGGGCCTTTAGCCATTTACCCTGGATTCTACTGACCAGGACTGCAGCCACAGAGGCCCAGGAACAAGTCGAGGTTGTACCATTATAACCTTCCCTGCAGGGCACCACCAACCACAGCCCAACAATGCAGAAACTAGAATTTTGTATAAATTGAAATTAGGACTCCATTTTTTTTCTCTGTATTACTTTGTAGTGTTGGAACTCTTTAATAAAGGTGTTAGATGAATCTGGGGGTCACATGAAAATTCATAGTGAAAATTGGTGGGATGAAGGTGTGAACTAATTCAGCACTGATACTCACTAGACACAATGTTGGAAATTAACTATACGAGTTGGGAAGGAGGGGCATTGGGAGCAGTCAAGAGGGGAGGAAGTGAAGAAGGGGTGACGTAGTTTAAAAGGAAATGTACTCTTTACTTGATTTCTGTAACAAGAAACCCTCTGTAAATCACCCATGCAATAAAATTTAACTTTTAAAACGGCATCGTTAAGTTTGTTCTGTTAGGTCACCCAATTTTAGGTACTAAGGATGCTGAGCTCTGGAAGATCATGATTTCAATCCTTTCTGGACTGGAAGGTCTGGAGACTCCACTTTCTATTCACCAGCAAAAGTTTGGGTTGGAGTTGAGTTCATGTGGTACAGAGCTTGGTGTGAGCAAGAGAAATCCTCTGCTCTCATGAGACTTTGAGTTCAAATTCAGTACCAATACATGCACAAATACACAGATGTAAACCCATGGGTGGGCGTGCGCGTGCACTCACGCACATACACACACACACACACACACACACACACACACACACACACACACACACACACACTACCTCCAGAATTACGTAATGAATCTATTTAGGCGTAGTGATTTGGAAAGGTTGAAAACTAAGAGACTGGGAAACTCTATTCTAAGGAAAGTACAAACAAAAGAAACCAGAAATCAACTGATCAAAGAAATTAGGCACCAAACTTACATATAGTACTTTATGTAATATAAAAGTATATTTTGCATGAAAATATACAAGTCAGAACTCAGTATCTTTCCAAGCATGATCAAATAGAAGGCATAGCAGATCCTTTCTGGGAATGCTGACTGGAGCCCAACAGAAGGAAGGGATGTCCAAGGAAACCATAACCAATCAACTAAGTGATTTGAGAATAAACACTGAACACCAAATTAAGGAATTAAAGCAGTTCATACAATATCTAAAACAAAGCTCCAACAAAGAATTTGAAGCCATCAAAGCCGACCAATTAGAAGGAAAAGACATAAAAAAAACAAAAGAAAATCTTGACAGTAGGTTAGATCATGCAGAAGATCAAATCTCGGGCATTGAAGACAGCCAAGATATTATAGAGAAAGAACATACAACTAACCAAGACAAATCCAAGAAATATGATAGATCTATTCAACATTTGGAACACACACCATCAGAAGGCCTAATCTGTGGAGAATGTGTGTAGAAGAAGTTAATGCTCTAGGAAATTTGTTTAACAGAACCCTAGCAGAGAATTTCCCAAACATGCAAAAAGGTAAGCCTATTCAGATACAAGAAGCTTTTAGAATTCCTAATCGATGAGACCAGAACATGATATCCCACCATCACATTATAATCTGCACAGGATCAATTCAGAGGAAGGAAAAGATCCTTAAAGCTGTTCAAGAAGAAAAGATCAGTCAACTATAAAAGGAAACCAATTAGAATTACCTCAGATTTCTCAGCAGAGACAATTAAAGCAAGAAGAGCCTGGAATGATGTATGCTATGCCCTAAAGACAAACAACTATCAACCAAGAATACTGTACCCAGCTAAACTCTCCTTCATTACCGAAGGTCAAATCAAAACCTTCCATAGCAAAGAAAAACTGAAACAATATATTTCCACCAAACCAGCGCTACAGAAGATACTTAATGATATCCTACACAAGAAAATCAACAAGACAACAATAAAGGCCAAGAAACCACACCCCAATTGAGAATCCAAGAACCATAGGAAGAACCCAGTTGTCCCTGCCCCTAGGAAGGTGGATAAAATGGCAGGAACTCCCAAATACCTCTCAGTCCTATCTCTCCACATTAACGGACTTAACTCTCCAATGAAGCTACATAGACTGTCTTGATGGATCGAAAAGCAAGATCCTTCTATCTGCTGCCTTCAGGAGTCACACCTTGCCCATAAAAACAAACACATTTTGAAAGTGAAAGACTGGAACAAAATGTGCCAAGCAAATGGCCCCCATAAACAGGGAGGAGTTGCAATCTTAATATCTGATAAAATAGACTTCAAATTAAAATTAGTGAGAAGAGATAAAGAAAGTCGCCACATACTAATTAAGGAGGAGGATATTACAATTCTAAATATCTATTGGCCAAACAATGGAGCCCCCAAATTTATCCAAGAAACACTGCTTTCCCTCAAATCTCACATGGATCCAAAGACATTAATTGTTGGGAACTTTAACACACCCTATTCTCACTAGATAGATCAACTCCGCAAAAACTCATCAGAGAAATCGCAGATCTAAACAACTGCATAGATCAACTAGATTTAACAGACATCTAGCGAACATTTCACCTAGCAGCATCAGAAGATTCGTTTTTTTCAGCAGCACATGGAACAGTTTGCAAAATAGAACACATTTTTAGGTCACAAAGCAAACTTGTCCAAATTCAGAAACATCTAAGTTATACCTTGCATTCTCTCAGACCACAAGGGAATAAAATTAGAACTCAACACCAAAAGCCACCAAAGAAAGTCCTGTAACCCATGGAGACTGAACAACACACTGTTGAATCACCAGTGGGTCACGGAAGAGATGAGAAAGGAAATTCAAATGTTCATGATATTCAACAAAAATGAGCACACAAATTACCAGCTCCTCTGGGACAAAGCAAAGGCTATACTCAGAGGCAAGTTTATACCTCTGTTTATATCAACACCTCTTTATGATGAAGGCTTTGGAAAAATTAGGAATCCTGAGAACATTCCTCAATACAATAAAGGCTGTATATGAGAAACCTACAGCCAGCACTATACTTAACAGTGACAAACTAAAGCCATTTCCTCTTAACTCAGGAACGAGAAAAGGATGTCCACTCTCTACACTTCTCTTCAATTAGTATTAGAATGCCTAGCTACAGCAATAAGACAAGATGCAAAGATAAGAGGGATCCAAATAGAGAAAGAGGAAGTAAAACTCTCCCTCTTTGCAGATGACATGATATTATATTTGAAGAATCCCACGGACTCCACTCCCAAATTACTCAAGCTGATTCAAAACTTTGGCAAAGTAGAGGGTATAAAATTAACTCTCAAAAATCAATCTCTTTTCTGTATGCCCACAATGAGAAAAGCGTGGCTGAAATCAGGAAAGCAACTCCTTCTGTAAAAGCCCTACAAAAAATAAAATACCTAGAAATTAACTTAACCAAAGAAGTGAAGGACTTCTATGATTATCACTTTAAAAAACCTGAAAAAGGAAATCAAAACAGAACTTAGAAAGTAGAAAAACCTCCCATGCTCCTGGATTGGAAGGATCAACATCTTGAAAATGGCAATACTTCCCAAGGCTATCTACCAATTCAATGTGATACCTATCAATATTCCAACCTCATTCTTCAAGGAAATAGAAGAGGCAATCCAAAAACTCATATGGAACAATAAAAGACCCGGAAGAGCAAAAACAATCTTGAACAGAAAGAACAGTGCTGGAGGAATATCAATATCCAATTTCAAACTCTACTCCAAAGCCATAGTAATCAAAACAGCTTGGTACTGGCATAAGAACAGACATCAGAACCAATGAAATAGATTTGAAAACTCAGAAATGAACCCACAGACATATAGCCATCTAATCCTTGATAACAGAGCTAAAGAAATATATAATGGAAGAAAGACAGCCTCTTCAGTAAATGGTGCTGGCAAAAGTAGTTAATCACTTGTAGAAAACTAAACCTATATTTTTCGTATCCTGTACCAGAATCAACTACAAATGGATCAATGACCCCAGAGTCAAAGCAGTCACTCTGAAAACATTACAGGATGGAATAGGAGAAACCCTAGGTCTCCTTAGCACAGGCTGAAATTTTCTTAATAGACACCCAGAAACACAACAAATCAAAGAAAGGTTGAACAAATGGGATTGCATGAAAATTCAGAGCTTGTGCATGCAAAAACATAGCTAGCAAGATCAATAGAAAGCCCTCTGATTGGGAGAAGATCTTCACTAGCCATACAATGGACAAGGGTCTCATATCTAAAATATACCAGGAACTCCAAAAAATTAAATCCCCGAACAACAAATTCTCTAAGAAACAACTGCCCAATAAATAAGTGGGCTAAAGACTTACAGAAAAACTTCTCTGAAGAAGAAAGAAGAATGGCCAATAGATACATGATGAAATGCTCAAACTCTCTAGCCATAAAAGCAATGCAAATCAAAACAACATTGAGATACAACCTCACCCCAGGTAGAATGGCTATAATTAAGAACTCTAATAACAACAGATCCTGGTGAGGAAGTGGACAGAAGGGAACTTTACTGCATTGTTAGTGGGAGTGTAAACTTATTCAACCACTTTTGAAAGTAGTATCAAGGTTCCTCAAAAGATTCTACATAGAGCTCCCCTATGACCCAGCAATCCCACTTTTGGGAATTTTCCCAAATGACCGCAATCAAGACCATACTAAAGCTACCAGCATAACTATGTTTATTGCAGCAGTATTTACCATAGCTAAGATATGGAACCAACCCAGATGCCCCTCAGTCGATAAATAGATCAAGAATATGTGGTATATATACACAATGGAATTCTATGCCTCCATCAGAAAGAATGATATTGCCCCATTTGTTAGGAAATGGACAGACTTGGCAAAGATTATATTAACTGAAGTAAGCCAGGCCCAAAGAAACATAGGTCCCATGGTTTCGCTTATTTGCAATAACTAGTATATGTCTGAGAAAGCAGAAAACGTCAGATAAGTTGATGTTAGGTGAAATAAACTCCAAGATAAGGATTCAATTTTTTTTCTTTCATGTGATTGTTTCTAACATATTTATACCTGATTTCTTTGTTGCTTTGTATGTCCCTCCCCCACAGTATAACCCCTGCTATCACTGTATTTGATGTTGGTATAATTTGTGGAAGGAAAGGGAAAAAACAAATCATTTAAATAGGGATACAGGTGGACTCATTGCAACGATGAGATGTACAAGTCTTTATGTTGAAAAAGGAACTTTACAACTTTGTCGGGGTGGGAGTGTGTGTGGGGGGGGATAGGGGATGGGAAGGGGAGACAAAGGAGGAGGCAACAATGCTTGATAAGAAATGTACTCATTATCTTTCCCATGTAATTGGAACCCCTCTATACGGTAGTTTCACAAGAAAAAAAAATGTGTATAGCAGACACAAGACACATAAAATACATTGAAACTGGTATAATTAAGGACCTTAACTCATTTAGGAATGATAACCCTACAGAAAACTTAAACTACATTCAGGATGAAGGAAGAAGTGTATGCCTGCTTGTAGAGAGCAGCCCACTTTTCCTAGTATCAATGAGAAAATCCCACCTCAGCAATGTCAAACTGAAAGCAATTAAAGATGTTTAACAAGATAGGATGTACAGTGAATTTTAGTGTTTCTGCTGCAATTTGTTTACTCTGTGTGTGTGTGTGTGTGTGTGTGTGTGTGTGTGTGTGTGTGTGTGTGTGTGTGTGTTGAATTGGAGATAAGAATTTGTTAGAAAATGAAAAGACTTGGAAAAATTTATATTAAGTGAAGGAAACCAGGCCCAAAGAAATATAGATCCCATGGTTTCAATTATTTGCAATAACTAGTATATGTCTGAGCAGAAAAGGTCAGATAAGTTGATGTTAGGTGAAATGAACCCCAAGATAAGTATTGAAATGTTTTTTTCTTTCTTGCGATTGTTTCTAACATATTTATAAGATGATTTCTTTGTTGCTTTGTATGTCCTTCCCCCGCGGCATAACCCCTGCTTTCACTGTATTTGATGTTGTTATAATTTGTGGAGAGGAAAGGCAAAAACAAACCATTTAAATAGGATACAGGTGGGCCCATTGCAACAATGAGATGTACAAGTAGTTATGTTGAAAAATGAACTTTACAACTTTGGCCTGGGGGTGGAGGGGATGGGAAAGGAGGAGGAGGAGGAGGCAACAATGCTTGAAAAGAAATGTACTCATTACCTTGCCCATGTAATTGTAACCCCTCTATATGGTATTTTCACAATAAAAACTTTTTTTAAAAATTAAAAAATAAAAAAAAATTTCAAAGACTTTTGCTCCCTGAGCTGGTTTTGAACCATGATCCTCAGGTCTGTGAAGCCTGAGTAGCTAGGAATAGAGCAATGAAACACAAGTACCCAGTACTGATCTGAATTCAAATCTAGCACCAAACTCCTTTCTCAAGAACAACAACAAAAATAATGAGTGGCTCCAGTTTGGAGCATTGACAACATTGGGTAATTTAGAAAACCCTTCTCATGCTTGAGCATTGTTTGCTGTGAGTCAAAAAATCCCTGAGAATTATCAACACAATCTTAATATCCTGTGATGCAGGACATTGTCAAGAAGTTCAATGTTATCACTATTCTTTGTTCATATGTAACATGATCAATCTTCTGGGAAATTTTACTAGCTTCTCATTTCTCCAAGATTTTGGAGGTGGATGTGATGGTATACTGTGTGACTGTGTGTTTGTATGTGTGTGTGTGACTGTGTGTGTGTGAGTGTGACTGTGTGTGTGAGAGTGTGACTGTGTGTGTTTGTGCGCACTGAGACTAGAATGCAGAATTGGAGTAGTGACCCCTAGTTTTCACTCAAGTATGATCCTCTACTGCTTAAGTCAAGTTCCACTTCTGGCTTTGTGCTGGTTCATTGGAGATGACAATCTGATGGACTTCCCTGGCCACAGTGGTTTTAAGGCTTCCTCAGATCCATCCTCCTGAATGTTAGGATTACAACCATGGGCCATTGGTGCCCATAGAATTGTTAGATTTTCTTCATAGTTACACTTTTCCACAGAATAATGTAAAAATCCTAAAATCACAGACTGACTGCAAATTTCTTCTACCTTCGTCTTCTTTTTTATTTTTTTTATTTTTTGGCTGTTGTGGGGCTTGAAGTCTGGGCCTGGGTGCTGTCCCTCAACTCTTAAGCTCAAGGTGAGTGCTCTACCACTTGAGCCACAGTGCCATTGCAGGTTTTCATATTGGTTTGTTGGAGATAAGAATATCCCTGAGTTTCCTGCCTCGCCTGGCTTTGAACAGCTTTCCTCATATCTCAGCCTCTGGACATCATAGGATTATAGGCATGAAGCACCTATGCTCAGCTGACTGCGAATTTCTTAAGCTTGACCTTACCACAGTCACTTTTGTTTTTCTGTATCTTAGTGCTGTGGTTAGTAGCATGAAGTTCAGCAATGTATGTTTTCCTAGTGAGTGTTTCTTGTTGTGTAGAAACATTTCCAGGTGATATTTAGGGCAACTATGTTGGCCTTTTCCCACCCTTTGATTTCCACCCTCTTGGATTTGATAGGTTTAACTGGTTGCTGTTGGGCCACCCCTGTTTTCAGCTATTCAGAAGGGTGAAGTCTGAAGATCAAGGTTCAAAACAAGCTGAGGCAAGAAAGTCTAGGAGACTCCTAGCTCCAGTTAACTACCCCAAACCGCAGAAACACAGCTGTGACGTGATTGATTGAGTGCTCAGCTGGAGAGCACAGCAGCTCAGGAATAGAGCCCAGACACAGTTCCAGCTCCAGAACCTAATAGGTTTAGAAAAGGGTGGATCACAGTAAATAGGATTTGGGGCCAGCAGGTGGTTCTGTGGTTTGCTCTGGTGGGTGGTTCTGAGTGGTTGGGTGGAGATGCCCCTCTATAAAAGCTGGGACACTGCACAGACCTTCCTGTGGAGTGCAGCTCTCCCGGAGAAACCTCTCTGTGAGCCTCGGTGCCTTCATACGATAAGGTGTCTGCTGGTGGAACATCACTCTCAGTGGCCATTCCCACGAAGAGGGTCTTGACTCTGCCAGCTTGCTTGTCTCCCCAGGGTCTACTCTTGCCAGCTGGGCTCCAGGACAGAAGCTAGAGAAGAAACTCACCAAGCTACAGGTTCTGGGCCCTGGTCATCCAGGGGAGTCAGTCTGGTAAGTCAGCCAGCCTTGGCAGATACATCTCCTTTTGGGGAAGATTCAGCCTCCCAGAAGGGAAAGCAGTTTGTGTCTTTATATACATATCTAAGAGAGAAGCACCCGCTGAGGCTTCTCCGGAATCTGAACGCCTCTCGGAGCTTGGGCCATTGCAACCATGGAGTCTGACGAGGCTGCTCGCCAGAACCCGAGCTGCAGCATCATGACCTTCCATCCAAGCATGGAAGAATTTGCAGACTTCAACAAATACATCGCTTACATGGAATCGCAGGGAGCACATCGAGCTGGGATAGCCAAGGTGGTGCCCCCGAAGGAGTGGAGAGCCACGCGGTCCTACGCCAAGATCAAGGGCATGCTGATCGCCACTCCGCTGCAGCAGACGGTGTCCGGAAGGGCAGGTGTCTTCACCCAATACAACCAGCAGAAGGAAGCCATGACGGTGGAGCAGTACCAACGTCTGGCGAACAGTGAGACCTATCGCACCCCAGCGCACCTGGATTTTGAAGATTTGGAGCGAAAGTACTGGAAGACGCGCACGTATGGTTCCCCACCGGTTTATGGGGCCGACGTGAGCGGCTCCCTGTTCGAGGAGAGCACGCCTGTGGAACCTCGGCCGCCTGGGGACCATCCAGGACCTGCTGGAGCAGGAGTGCGGGGTGGTGATCGAGGGCGTGAACAGGCCCTACCTGTACTTCGGCATGTGGAAGACCACCTTCCCTTGGCACACGGAGGACATGGACCTGTACAGCATCAACTACGTGCACTTCGGGGCCCCCAAGACGTGGTACGCGGTGCCCCCCGAGCACGGCCCGCGGCTGGAGAGCCTGGCGCAACAGCTGTTTCCGGGCAGCGCGCAGGGCTGCAAGGCCTTCCTGCGGCACAAGCTGGCCCTCATCTCGCCTCGCGTGCTGCGGGACACTGGCGTCCCCTTCGGGCGAATGACCCAGGAAGCTGGAGAGTTCATGGTCACCTTTCCCTCCGGCTACCACGCTGGCTTCAACCACGGCTTCAACTGCGCCGAGGCCATCAACTTTGCCACGCCGCGGTGGATCGATTATGGCAAAGCGGCCTCGCAGTGCAGCTGCGGGGAGGCCAGGGTCAGCTTCTCCATGGATGTCTTCGTGCGCACCCTGCAGCCCGAACAGTACGAGCAGTGGAAACGCAGGCAAGGCCCGGAGCTGGAGCAGCGCGCCGAGCCCGCGGGGCCTGCCAGGCGCGAGCCCAAGTCCAGGCCGAAGCAGATGGCCAGCACCAAGCCCGCACCCAGGCCGCGGCGCACTTCCATAAGAGACCCGAGGCCCACAACAGAGGCGAAGCCCAGGCCCGAGCTGAGGCCCAGAAAGAAGCCAACCCCGAGACCGGAGCCAGGGCCTAGGCCACCGCTGACAGCCAGCCCGGAGCTGTCGCCCGAACCCGAGCTGCCCCCCACATGCAAGCTGACGCCCACACCGGAGATGACGCCCGGCCAGGAGTTGACGGCCACACTGGAGCTGCCCGCCAGACCCGAGCTGCTACCCATACCTCATGTCCCGCCAAGACAGGAGCTGTCGCCCGGACCCGACCTGATGCTCAGACCAGAGTTCATGCCCAGACAGCAGCGGATATCCGGACCTGAGCTGATGGAGACGCTTGAATTGATGCCGGGGTCCCATCTGGTGCCCGGCCCTGAGCCGACCCCCTGCCCGCAGACGATGCCCTGGCCACATTGGAAGCCCAGATCAGAGCCGATGCACACAGGGGAGCTGATGCCGAGACCAGAGATGCCATCGAGGCCCGAACTGCCACCCTGGCCACAGTGGAAGCCCAGGTCTCAGGTGATGCCCACACCTGCACCAACGTTCTGGCCACAGTGGACCCCCACACCAGAGCCGATGCCCACCCAGGAGATGATGCCAAATCCAGAGCTGACATGCAGTCCCCAGCTGACCCCTTGGGCAGAGTGGACCCCCAGATCAGAGCTGATGCCCACACTGAAGATGAGGGCCTGGCCGGGGCTGATACCCAGAGCAGAGATGATGCCCTGGACAGGGCCAACACCTGGGAAGGATGTATCAGATTATGGGAGACCAGAGCAGAGCCTGATGTCTCTTCAGTGTGGGGCCCATGGTGGTAGAACTGGTCAAGAAGCTCTTACGTGGCAGACTCCTTGGTTTGTGGCCTCCAGAAATGCTCCACCACCCCTGGAGTCTGTCCACAGGTCACAAGAGCTCTACCCAACTCCGCCTTCGTCCGTTATTGCATCCCACCAGCGCCTCTGTCCCCTTACTGGCCCCAGTACTCTTGGAAAACGTAAGCGTCAGGAGCCCTTCTTGCTGAGGCCAGCCAAGAGATGCCCAGGAAGCCCAACCCAGCCCCATCTCCTGGAAGCTTGCCATGAATGCCTGAGCCTCTGAGCCCTGTTGCGAGTGTCCCACTGGGGTTCTGTCTTCAAACCTTGGCACCACCTGCAAGCTGACCCTGGCTTTGCGCCTTCCCTTGCTGACTATCCTCTGAGGCCGCACACTGAATCTCCATGACTCCGCCCTGCTGATTGTGCCTGATGCAGAGCCTCTGAGAAGCTTCCTGGATGCTGATCACTGTGTGGCTCCTGTGGACCTGGCCAGAATTGTAGGCGTGAGACTCATGCTGCCCTCAGCATCCTGCCTCCATAGAAACTGCTAAGATCTCCTGTCTCCTGACTGCAAAACCAGACAGTCTTGTACCTGCAAATTATGAGATACTTGCCATCAGTAAATGGTCCTATCTCTTTGAGCTCGGATATTGACTGTACTATATATGGAATGTGGCTGTCCTCTGACCTTATGCTCAGACCTAAGCACCATTCTGGCTGGCATTATCCAAGGGCACGTTTTCTTTGGAGTGACATTATGTTTTGCCACACTGACATTTGTCACTACTGACATGGACTTCCCATCCATGATGCCATGGTGTCATAGGAAGTGGTCCTTCCCCTTGTGACATCTTGGCCCAGCCTGGACACAGATGAACCTCTCAAGGCAGTGATGTCAATCAACAATTCAGGTTTCTCCTACCACTCTCAGGACTCTTCTTCTGTAGAGCTATGGGCCCTGTTCCCACAGAGTTTGGATCACATTGGCTGATGCAGAGACTCAAGTGGACTTCTTTTTCTTCAAGCTGCCTCTAGGCCTCTGAGTCATTCACCCTTGCTTCTACAGCCCCAGAGGTCGAGGAGCAAGTCATGGTCCTAGCATTATAACCTGCCCTGCTTCCCTCAGGGCTCCACCAACCACGGCCCCACCATGCAGAAAGTAGAATTTTAGATCAACTGACTTTCGGAGTCAATTTTTTTTAATCTCTGTATTACTTTGTATTGTTGGTGATGTTTCATAAATTTATCAATTCTGTAACACATAGAAATAAATCAGAGTTAAAACTGGTCAGATGCGGGGTGAACTAATTTAGCAGGGTTGGACACAATGTTGGAAATGAACTTTACAGTTGGGGAGGAGGTGTATTGGGATGGGAAAATGGAGATAGGTAATGAACAAATGGGTAACAGGATTGTAAAGAAATGTACTCATTACCTAACTCATGTAACTTTAACCCTTGTGTACATCACCTAAACAATAAAGTTTAATTTTTTAAAAAACCATCAAGTTGGTTTTGGTAGTCCATGATTATAATTCTAGGTACTTAATATGCTGAGTTCCGGAAGAGCATTCTTTGAATCCATCCTAGACTAGAATGTCTGGAGACTCCACTTTCTATTCACCAGCAAAAAACTGGGTTGTATTTTATGTGGTATATAGCTTCCTTTGAGCATGAAACCCCTCGCTTTCAAGAGACTGATTTCAAGCCTACTATCAGCAAATGCCATACACACACGCACACACTCACACACACACACACACACACACACATACACACACACACACACACACACATTCAGACACATAGTCTATCTCCAGAATTAGGTAAAAAATCTATTTAGTCATAGTGATTTAGAAAGGTTGAAAAGTAAGGATTAGGAAAAAGTATTCCAAGGTAAATATAAACAAAGAAACCAGAAGTCAACTGATCAAAGAAACTACATTCAGGGTAAAGGAAGAAGGGTATGCCTTCTTGGAGATAACATCCCTTTTCTCCTAGTAGCTTTCTGAAACTCCCAAATCAGCAAAGTCAAAGTGAAAGAAATCAATAAATATTTTTAAAGATATGGTATACACACACGCACACGCACACACACACACACACACACACACACACACACACACACACACACACACACACACACACCGTGTATTTTAATGATTTTATTGCTGGTTGCTGTGGGTGCTGGCCCTACACCTTGATCTCAAGAGCTGATCACTCTCCCTGATCTTTTGTAGTCAAGACTAGTACTCTGCTACTTGAGCTACAGTTCCAGTTATGATTGTGTGTGTGTGTGTGTGTGTGTGTGTGTGTGTGTGTGTGTGTGTCTTTCATAGGAGGTAAGAATCTGAGAAACTTTTCCTGCCTTAACTGGCTTTGAACCATGATCCTCTGATCTCAGCAGCCTGAGTAGCTAGAATTACAGGTATTTAGAAGTATTTGGTTTGGATTATGAAATTGGGAGAATGAAGATTCCATCCTGTCCATGTCCTATCTCATCCCCAAACCTTTCCCACATATTTTCTTTTCATTTTCACAGCCTATTTATATGTGTAGATCATTGTTTGTAAATATTACACTCAAATTATTCATGTAGCATAGCGTACATATACTTTCTTCCTATATCATCTCGCTTTGCTAAGTATATTGTTCATTAGCCATTACTGATTTACCTTCAGATCTAGCACAAAACAAAATCTTTTCTCAATACAAAAAAAATTATGTTTCCAAAAAAACTATAGAAAGAGTCAACAAAACAAAGACATGGTTCTTGGAAAAAAATTAACAAAATTGACAGACCCTTAGCAAATCTTATCAGAAAAAGAAGAGAACACACCCAAATAAATAAACTCAGAGATGAGAATGGAAACATCACCAGGGAAACAACCAAGATTCAGAACATTATAAGGGAATACTTCTCAAAATTTTATGCTAAGAAGTTTGAGAACTTGACAGAAATGGACCTTTTCCTAGCAAATATTGACATGCCAAAACTAAACCAAGATGAATTAAACCATCTTAACAGGCCCTTATCAAGCATTGAAATAGAAACAGCAATAAGAGACCTCCCAGCTAAGAAAAGTCCAGGACCAGATGGTTTTACAGCGGAATTTTACAAGGCCTTCAAAGCAGAGCTCACACCAATTCTCCTCCAACTCTTCAATGAAATTGAAAGAGAAAGTTCACTACCGAACACATTCTATGCAGCCATCATAACCCTCATCCCAAAACCAGGCAGGGACTCATCAAAGAAAGAGAACTATAGACCCATTTCTTTGATGAACATTGATTCAAAACTTCTCAACAAAATTTTGGCCAATCGACTTCAACAATTCATCCAAAAAATCATACACCACGATCAAACAGGATTCATTTCAGGGAAGCAGAGCTGGTTCAATATACGCAAATCAGTTAATATTATTCATCACATGAACAGGAGCAAGAATAAGAACCACATGGTTATCTCAATAGATGCAGAAAAAGCATTCCACAAGATCCAACACCCCTTTATGATGAAGGTTCTGGAAAAATTAGGAATCCATGGAACATTCCTCAATACGATAAAGGCTGTATATGACAAACCTACAGCCAGCATTATAGTCAATGGTGAAAAACTAAAGCCATTTCCTCTTAACTCAGGAACAAGACAAGGATGTCCATTCTCTCCACTTCTCTTCAATCTAGTATTAGAATGCCTAGCTACAGCAATAAGACAAGATGCAGAATTAAAGGGGATCCAAATAGGGAAAGAAGAAATAAAACTCTCCCTCTTTGCAGATGACATGATCTTGTATCTAAAGAATCCCATAGACTCCACTCCCAAATTACTCAAGCTGATTCAAAACTTTGGCCAAGTAGCAGGGTATAAGATTAACCCCCCAAAATCAATGGCTTTTCTGTATGCCAACAATGAAAAAATGTGGCTGAAATTAAGAAAGCAACTCCGTTTGTAATAGCCCTACAAAAAATAAAATACCTAGGAATTAACTTAACCAAAGAAGTGAAGGACCTTTATGATGAAAACTTTAAAATCTTGAAAAAGGACATCAAAACAGAACTTAGAAAATGGCAAAACCTCCCATGCTCCTGGATTGGAAAGATTAACATCGTGAAAATGGCAATACTTCCCAAGGCTATCTACAAATTCAACGTGATATCTATCAAAATTCCAACCTCATTCTTCAAGGAAATAGAAGAGGCAATCCAAAAATTCATATGGAACAATAAAAGACCCCAAGTAGCACAAACGCTCCTCAACAGAAAGAACACTGCTGGAGGAATATCAATACCAAATTTCAAACTCTACTATAAAGCCATAGTAATCAAAACAGCTTGGTATTGGCATAAGAACAGACCTCAGGACCCAGAAATGAACCTACAGACCTATAGCCATCTAATCTTCGGTAAGGGAGCTAAAACAACAGAATGGAAGAAAGACAGCCTCATCAGTAAATGGTGCTGGCAAAATTGGTTAACTACTTGTAGAAAACTAGAGCTAGATCCTTATGTATCACCCTGCACCAGAATCAACACCAAATGGATCAAAGACCTCGGAGTCAAAGCAGACACTCTGAAAACATTACAGGATGGAATAGGAGAGAGAAACCCTAGGTCTCCTTGGCTCAGGCTGAAATTTTCTGAATAGAGACCCAGAAACACAACAAATCAAAGAAAGGTTGGACAAATGGGATTGCATGAAGTTGCAGAGCTTCTGCATGGCAAAGGACATAGCTAGCAAGATCAATAGAAAGCCCACGGATTGGGAGAAGATCTGCACTAGCCATACAACAGACAAGGGTCTCATGTCTAAAATAGACTTGGAACTCAAAAAATTAAATCCCCCAACAACAAATCCTCAAAGAAACAACAGCCCAATAAATAAGTGGGCTAAAGACTTAAAGAGAAACTTCTCTGAAGAAGAAAGAAGGACGACCAATAGACACATGAAGAAATGCTCAACATCCCTAGCCATAAAAGAAATGCAAATCAAAACAACATTGAGATACCATCTCACCCCAGTTAGAATGGCAAAAATCAAGAACTCTAACAACAACAGATGCTGGAGGGGATGTGGACAGAAGGGAACCTTACTTCATTGTTGATGGGAGTGTCAACTTGTTCAACCACTTTGGAAAGCAGTATGGAGGTTCCTCAAAAGACTTCACGGAGAGCTCCCCTATGACCCAGCAATCCCACTTTTGGGCCTTTACCCAAATGATCACAAACAAGACCACAGTAAAGCTACTAGCACAACTATGATTATTGCAGCATTATTTCCCATAGCTAAGATATGGAACCAACCCAGATGCCCCTCAGTAGATGAATGGATCAAGAAAATGTGGTATATATACACAATGGAATTCTATGCCTCCATCAGAAAGAATAGCATTGCCCCATTTGTTAGGAAATGGAAAAACTTGGAAATAATTTTATTAAGTGAAGTAAGCCAGGCCCAAAGAAACATAGGGCCCATGGTTACCCTTATTTGCAATACCTAGTGTATGTATGAGTCAAGCGGAAAAGGTCAGATAATGTGATGTTAGGAAAATGAACCCTTAGATATGTATTTTATTTTTTTTATTTTTTTTTACTTGTTTTTTAAAAATTTTTTATTGTAAAGATACTATACAGAGGGTTACAGTTACATGAGTGAGGTAATGAGTACACTTCCTCTTGAGCATTGTTACCCCTTCCATTGTTTTCCCCCTACCATCCCCTCCCTCCCTCCCTTCCCCAAGGTTCTTTTTTTTTTTTTTTTTTTGATTGTGATTAAGTGATTACTTAATTTCCGGTAATTCACAGTATTGTGGAATAATGATGCTCGTTTAAAGTCACAAGTTCATTCTAACTTTCCTGGAGCAAATTGTCTATCACAGTCTGTAATATATAACGGTGCTCACATGTTATATACCATATATGTGATCAGCAGCATGGGGATATTTCGTAGTGGTTCAACCAGATGAGTGGGAGTTCTTTGTTTCTTAAGTCCTGTTAGTTTTGTCATATCACCTAACATTTTGGATTTATCATCCACTTATCAGGGAGACCATGTACTGTTTGTCTCTTCGTTCTTGGCTTACCTCGCTCAATATGATTCCTTCTAGCTCCATCCATTTCCCTGCAAATGCCATTATTTTGTCATTTCTAATGGCTGCATAATATTCCATTGTGTATAGATACCACAATTTTTGGACCCATTCATCTGTGGTGGGGCATCTAGGCTGTTTCCATATCCTAGCTATTGCGAACAGTGCTGCAATAAACATGGAGGTGCACGTGTCCTTGTATATTGGTTCCTGTTGTTCAGGGTAGATGCCTAGAAGTGGTATGACTGGGTCGTAAGGGAGGTCAATCTTTAGCTTTCTAAGGACCCTCCAGACTGCTTTCCAAAGTGGTTGTATGAGTGTACATTCCCACCAGCAGTGTAATAGCGTTCCTCGTTCTCCACATCCCCTCCAGCATTTGTCGTTGGCTGATTTGTGGATGTGGGACATTCTGACTGGGGTAAGGTGGTATCTCAGGGTTGTCTTTATTTGCATTTCCTTCACCACCAGGGATGATGAACATTTCCTCATGTGTTTCTTTGCCATTTTTATTTCTTCATTTGAGAAGTCCCTCTTTAGTTCCCTTGCCCATTTAGTAATTGGTTTGTTAGCTTTGGGAGGGATTAGTTTCTTGAGTTCCCTGTATATACAGGATGTTAACCCCTTGTCTGATATATTGCTGGTAAATATTTTTTCCCAATTAGTTGGTTGTCTTTCTAGCTTGGTTGCGATAGCTTTATCTGTGCAGAAGCTTTTTATTTTAAGGTAGTCCCATTTGTCGAGTCTCTCTCCAATTTGTTGTGACCCTGGGACTCTGTTCAGGAAGTTCCTTCCTGTGCCTATTAGTTCAAGTGTCTCTCCTACTCTGTCTTGCAGTAGTTTCAGAGATTCAGGTTTAATGTTAAGGTCTTTAATCCATTTTGAGTTGATGTTGGTGCATGGTGATAGGCTGGGGTCCACTTAGATATATATTTTAATGTTTTTTTTCTTTCGTGCATTTGTTTCTAATGCATTTATAAGATTATCTCTTTGTTGCTTTGTATGTCCCTCCCCCACAGTATAACCCCTGCTTTCACGATATTTGATGTCAGTATAACTTGTGGAGGAGATGGGGAAAAACAAGTCGTTGAAGGATACAGGTGGACCTGTTGCAACAATGAGAAGTACAAGTTGTCATGTTGAAAACGAGATTTACAACATTGGTGCTGAGGGGGGGTAGAGGGGGAGGATTGGGTCGGGGGTGGGGGGGGAGGCTGGGAAGGGATGTGAAGGGCAAACAAAGGAGGAGGCTGCAATGCTTGGTAAGAAATGTACGCATTATCCTGCCCAGGTAATTGTAACCCCTCTGTACAGTATGTTCACAAATAAAATAATAAAATAAAATTTTAAAAACAAAAAAAGAAAAAAAATTGTGTGGAATACATGTTCAGAGACTTGATATTGCTGAAAAAATATGTGCCCCTAGTGAGTTTTTCTTGTGGTGTAGAAACATTTCAAAGTGATATTTGGGAAAACTTTGTTTGCCTTTTCCCACCCTTTGATTTCCAACCTCTTGGATTTGATAGGTTTAGCTGGTTGCTGTTGGGCCACTCCTGTTTTTGGCTATTCAGAAGGCTGCAGTCTGAAGATCAAAGTTCAAAAGAAGCTCAAGCAAGAAAGACTAGGAGACTCTTAGTTCCAATTAACTACGCAAGGCCCCAGAAGCAGAGCTGTGAGTAGAGTGATTGAGTGCCCAACTGGAGGAAAGCTGCTCAGGATGAGTATCAGGCCCAGAGTTCTAGCCCCAGTACTGGATGTGCTCAGAAAAGGGTGGATCAGATTAAATGGGCTTTGGGGCCAGCAGGTGGTTCTGTGGTTTGCTCAGGTGGGTGGTTCTGAGTGGGTGGGTGGGGCTGCTCCTCTATAAAATCCCACAGGCTCCACAGACCTTCTTGTGGAGTGCAGCTCTCCCGGAGAAACCTCTCTCTGTGAGCCTCTGTGCCTTCACTTGGATCAGGTGTCTGCTGGTGGAACATCACTCTCACTTGCCATTCCCACGAAGAGGGTCTTGACTCTGCCAGCTTGCTTGTCTCCCCAGGGTCTACTCTTGCCAGCTGGGCTCCAGGACAGAAGCTAGAGAAGAAACTCACCAAGCTACAGGTTCTGGGCCCTGGTCATCCAGGGGAGTCAGTCTGGTAAGTCAGCCAGCCTTGGCAGATACATCTCCTTTTGGGGAAGATTCAGCCTCCCAGAAGGGAAAGCAGTTTGTGTCTTTATATACATATCTAAGAGAGAAGCACCCGCTGAGGCTTCTCCGGAATCTGAACGCCTCTCGGAGCTTGGGCCATTGCAACCATGGAGTCTGACGAGGCTGCTCGCCAGAACCCGAGCTGCAGCATCATGACCTTCCATCCAAGCATGGAAGAATTTGCAGACTTCAACAAATACATCGCTTACATGGAATCGCAGGGAGCACATCGAGCTGGGATAGCCAAGGTGGTGCCCCCGAAGGAGTGGAGAGCCACGCGGTCCTACGCCAAGATCAAGGGCATGCTGATCGCCACTCCGCTGCAGCAGACGGTGTCCGGAAGGGCAGGTGTCTTCACCCAATACAACCAGCAGAAGGAAGCCATGACGGTGGAGCAGTACCAACGTCTGGCGAACAGTGAGACCTATCGCACCCCAGCGCACCTGGATTTTGAAGATTTGGAGCGAAAGTACTGGAAGACGCGCACGTATGGTTCCCCACCGGTTTATGGGGCCGACGTGAGCGGCTCCCTGTTCGAGGAGAGCACGCAGGCGTGGAACCTCGGCCGCCTGGGGACCATCCAGGACCTGCTGGAGCAGGAGTGCGGGGTGGTGATCGAGGGCGTGAACAGGCCCTACCTGTACTTCGGCATGTGGAAGACCACCTTCCCTTGGCACACGGAGGACATGGACCTGTACAGCATCAACTACGTGCACTTCGGGGCCCCCAAGACGTGGTACGCGGTGCCCCCCGAGCACGGCCCGCGGCTGGAGAGCCTGGCGCAACAGCTGTTTCCGGGCAGCGCGCAGGGCTGCAAGGCCTTCCTGCGGCACAAGCTGGCCCTCATCTCGCCTCGCGTGCTGCGGGACACTGGCGTCCCCTTCGGGCGAATGACCCAGGAAGCTGGAGAGTTCATGGTCACCTTTCCCTCCGGCTACCACGCTGGCTTCAACCACGGCTTCAACTGCGCCGAGGCCATCAACTTTGCCACGCCGCGGTGGATCGATTATGGCAAAGCGGCCTCGCAGTGCAGCTGCGGGGAGGCCAGGGTCAGCTTCTCCATGGATGTCTTCGTGCGCACCCTGCAGCCCGAACAGTACGAGCAGTGGAAACGCAGGCAAGGCCCGGAGCTGGAGCAGCGCGCCGAGCCCGCGGGGCCTGCCAGGCGCGAGCCCAAGTCCAGGCCGAAGCAGATGGCCAGCACCAAGCCCGCACCCAGGCCGCGGCGCACTTCCATAAGAGACCCGAGGCCCACAACAGAGGCGAAGCCCAGGCCCGAGCTGAGGCCCAGAAAGAAGCCAACCCCGAGACCGGAGCCAGGACCTAGGCCACCGCTGACAGCCAGCCCGGAGCTGTCGCCCGAACCCGAGCTGCCCCCCACATGCAAGCTGACGCCCACACCGGAGATGACGCCCGGCCAGGAGTTGACGGCCACACTGGAGCTGCCCGCCAGACCCGAGCTGCTACCCATACCTCATGTCCCGCCAAGACAGGAGCTGTCGCCCGGACCCGACCTGATGCTCAGACCAGAGTTCATGCCCAGACAGCAGCGGATATCCGGACCTGAGCTGATGGAGACGCTTGAATTGATGCCGGGGTCCCATCTGGTGCCCGGCCCTGAGCCGACCCCCTGCCCGCAGACGATGCCCTGGCCACATTGGAAGCCCAGATCAGAGCCGATGCACACAGGGGAGCTGATGCCGAGACCAGAGATGCCATCGAGGCCCGAACTGCCACCCTGGCCACAGTGGAAGCCCAGGTCTCAGGTAATGCCCACACCTGCACCAACGTTCTGGCCACAGTGGACCCCCACACCAGAGCTAATGCCCACCCAGGAGATGATGCCAAATCCAGAGCTGACATGCAGTCCCCAGCTGACCCCTTGGGCAGAGTGGACCCCCAGATCAGAGCTGATGCCCACACTGAAGATGAGGGCCTGGCCGGGGCTGATACCCAGAGCAGAGATGATGCCCTGGACAGGGCCAACACCTGGGAAGGATGTATCAGATTATGGGAGACCAGAGCAGAGCCTGATGTCTCTTCAGTGTGGGGCCCATGGTGGTAGAACTGGTCAAGAAGCTCTTACGTGGCAGACTCCTTGGTTTGTGGCCTCCAGAAATGCTCCACCACCCCTGGAGTCTGTCCACAGGTCACAAGAGCTCTACCCAACTCCGCCTTCGTCCGTTATTGCATCCCACCAGCGCCTCTGTCCCCTTACTGGCCCCAGTACTCTTGGAAAACGTAAGCGTCAGGAGCCCTTCTTGCTGAGGCCAGCCAAGAGATGCCCAGGAAGCCCAACCCAGCCCCATCTCCTGGAAGCTTGCCATGAATGCCTGAGCCTCTGAGCCCTGTTGCGAGTGTCCCACTGGGGTTCTGTCTTCAAACCTTGGCACCACCTGCAAGCTGACCCTGGCTTTGCGCCTTCCCTTGCTGACTATCCTCTGAGGCCGCACACTGAATCTCCATGACTCCGCCCTGCTGATTGTGCCTGATGCAGAGCCTCTGAGAAGCTTCCTGGATGCTGATCACTGTGTGGCTCCTGTGGACCTGGCCAGAATTGTAGGTGTGAGACTCATGGCTGCCCTCAGCCTCCTGCCTCCATAGAAACTGCTAAGATCTCCTGTCTCCTGACTGCAAAACCAGACAGTCTTGTACAAATTCTGAGATACTTGCCATCAGTAAATGGTGCTATCTGTTTGAGCATGGATATTGACTGTACTATATATGGAATGTGGTTTCCTCTGACATTATGCTCAGACTTAAGCACCATTCTGGCTGGCATTATCCAAGGGCACGTTTTCTTTGGAGTTACGTAATGTTTTGTCACACTGACACTGCCTCTGACTACTGTCGTGGACTTCTCATCCATGATGCCATAGTGTCATAGGAAGTGGCTGATGCAGAGACTCAAGTGGACTTCTTTTTCTTCAAGCTGCTTCTGAGCCTCTGAGTCATTCACCCTAGCTTCTACAGCCCCAGAGGTCGAGCAGCAAGTCGTGGTCCTAGCATTATAACCTGCCCTGCTTCCCTCAGGGCACCACCAACCTCGGCCCCACCATGCAGAAAGTAGAATTTTAGATCAACTGACATTCGGAGTCCATTTTTATCTCTGTATTACTTTGTATTGTTGGTGATGTTTCATAAATTTATCAATTCTGTAACACATAGAAATAAATCAGAGTTAAAACCGGCCATGTGTGGGGTGAACTACTTTAGCAGTGTTGGACACAATGTTGGAAATGAACTTTACAGTTGGGGAGGAGGTATATTGGGATGGGAAAATGGAGTTAGGAAATGAACAAATGGGTATCAGGATTGTAAAGAAATGTACTCATTACCTGACTCATGTAACTTTAACCCTTGTGTACATCACCTAAGCAATAAAGTTTAATTTTTTAAAAAACCATCAAGTTGGTTTTGGTAGTCCATGCTTATAATTCTAGGTACTTAATATGCTGAGTTCCGGAAGATCATTCTTTGAATCCATCCTAGACTAGAATGTCTTGAGGCTCCACTTTCCATTCACTAGCAAAGAACTGGGTTGTATTTCATGTATTTCATATAGCTTCCTTTGAATATGAAATACCCATGTTCATGAGACTGATTTCAAACCTATTGTCAGCACATGCCGCGCACACACACACACACACACACACACACACACACACACACACACACACACATTCACACACATATTAGGTAAGAAATCTATTTAAGCATAGTGATTTAGATAGGTTGAAAAGTAAGGATTGGGAAAAAGCATTCCAAGGTAAATATAAACAAAAGAAACCAGAAGTCAACTGATCAAAGAAACTACATTCAGGACATAGGAAGAAGGGTATGCCTTCTTGGAGACAACATCCTTGTTCTCCTAGTAGCTTTCTGAAACTCCCAAATCAGCAAAGTCAAAGTGGAAGAAATCAATAAATACTTTAAAAGTATACATATATATATATAAATATATATATATCATGTATTTTAATGTTTTTATTGCTATCTGTTTAATGTGGTTGTGCTGGTCCTAGACCTTGATCTGAAGAGCTGGTCACTCTCCCTGATCTTTTGTGCTCAAGCCTAGTACTCTACTACTTGAGCTACAGTTTCAGTTATGATTGTAAGTGTGTGTGTGTGTGTGTGTGTGTGTGTGTGTGTGTGTGTTTCATTGGAGATAAGAATCTGAGAAACTTTTCCTGCCTTAACTGGCTTTGAACCATGATCCTCTGATCTCAGCAGCCTGAGTAACTAGAATTATAGGTAGAGGACACTGGTACCCAGTATCATGTATATTTTTAAGTATTTGGTTTGTATTATGAAATTAGGAGAATGAAGATTCCATCCTATTCCATCCCCAACCCTTTCCCACATATTTTCTTTTCATTTTCAAGCCTATTTATAAGTGCAGATAATCCTTTGTAAATAATACACGCAAATTATTCATGTAGCATAGCATACATATACTCCCTTCCTATATCATCTCGCTTTGCTAAGTATATTGTTCATTAGCCATTACTGATTTACCTTCAAATCTAGCACAAAACAAAATTGTTTCTCGATACAAAAAAAATTATGTTGAATACAAGTTCGGAGACTTGATATTGTTGAAAAAAAATTGGGGGGGGGTCCTGTCGTGGGGCCTGAACTTTGGGCCTGGGCGCTGTCCCTCAGCTCTTCAGCTCAAGGCTAGTGCTCTACCACTGAGCCACAGCACCACTTCCAGTTTTTTTCTTTTTCCTTATGTGGTGCTGAGGAATCGAACTCAGGGCATCAGGCATGCAAGGCAAGCGCTCTACCACTGAGCCACTTTCCCAGCCCTTGAAAAAAATTTTAAACTCTTCTCATGCTGGAGCATTGTTTGCTGTGTGTAGAAAAATTTCCCCTTAGAATTAGGAAGACCATCTTTATCTCTTCAGACAGTTTTATTGTTGAGAAATTCATCACTGTTCTTTATTAATAATATGTAACATGTTCTATCTCCTGGAAAATTTTAGTAGTTTCTCATGTTCTCCAGGTTTTATTGTTGGTCGTGATGGTAATCATGGGTTATATGTATGTGGGATGTCGGGGGGGGGCAGTGCTGGGGTTAAACCTAAGACCCCACACATACAAAAAAAGTACTGTACCAAAATCCCAACCCTTTTTCCCAATCTTCTAAACATTCATAACAGTGTGCCCACTTAAGACTTTTATTATATTCAATGCTTATAAATCCATTAAATTTGGAAATTCATATCCTTCAACTACAGGATAGAGTCCTAAGCTACTTAATAGCTTCTTTCCCTTGGTTCTATCTGAACTCCGAAAATGTGATTAGCCAATATCTATTTAATTTTTGCCAGTATCTAGGCTTGAACTCAGGGCTAGGGCACTATTCCTTAGCTCCTTCAGCTCAAGACTGACACACCACCACTTCTGGCTTTTGGGTGGTTAATTGGATGTGAAAGTCTCTCAGACTTTCCTACTTGAGATGAGTTCATCCTCAGATCTCCTCCTCCTGAGTATCTAGGATTAAAGTCATGAACCATTGGGACCCAGTATATTAGCCAATTTTTGAACCTTCTGAATTGTGCCTCTGGATTTTTCCTGTTTTTTTTTTTTTTATATTCTCTTACTTTCCATCTGTGTTTTTTTTCTCTTTGTTTTACCTTTATAGAAATCTCCCCAACTTCAATATCCATTCTTTTCTGCTTTAAATCTATCTAGGGCTAATTGGGAGAGTTTGACACAGCAAAAATGTCCAGTGGAACCTTTTGGACATTAGAGAAACACTTAGGGTAAGAGTTAGATAAAAATGATCCAACTAATTCCTTGGTCACATGACAATAATCTAAAATTGCATAAGCAAAATGTTTTTGTCAGTAAGAGAAGAGACAGTATAAAAACAGACTCAGACTCCCCTGGTATTGTAAAATAATCATGCAATTTTATTTATTTTTGAAGTTGGAATCTTACCCCTTGTTGAGCCTTAAAATTCATGCAGGGTATGTAGCTCAGGAATGGTAGTACAGTGTTTGCCTAGAATGGTGAGGCTCTACATTCTAATCCTGGGGGGGGAGGTGACAGAAACAGAGACAGAGACAGAAACAGAGACAGAGACAGAAGGAAGGAAGGAAGGAAGGAAGGAAGGAAGGAAGGAAGGAAGGAAGGAAGGAAGGAAGGAAAACAAGGAAGGAAGGAGAGAAGAAAGGAAAGAAGGAAGGTAGGTAAGAAACTGTTGTTCCATATCCTTCTACATCCTCTCCAGACAATATTCTTCCTCATATCAATAATTTTAAGTACTTTATTTAAATATATAACTCATTCATTACATGTGCACATCAAACAAATTCCATTCTAGGAAACCAATGTCCTTCAGCACAGAACTCTTGTTTCCCCTCTTTGAAATACAACCCTAAACAAATAGAATTGTCTTCTTTCTTTAAAACTGAAGTATGAGTTTATGCTTACTGAAAAGCTAATTCATTCTAGTAGGCATCCATATTCTGCAATGCACTTGTCATTGACATTTGTCATAACCAGAATGCATTCTTTCATCCTCTGCCTCTGCAAATTAGCAACCATCAGTAAATTCTGTCCTTATCACTTAACCTACTAAACCATTTTTGCAGTTATATACTAGAAAACACTGGGGAAACACCAGGGCTCAAGGTCACTCTGTAATTCATTTGTTGGCCATGGAAAGAAAAAAAAATAAATATGGAAAGAACTTGAGATGACAGGAATTGTGCATTCCAGCTTTTGAATTTTTCATAATTACTATCAAGATCTCTTTTATATTTATTTTTGTGTCATCCATTTTCATGGTCTCATGTTTTCATTTGCATAGACATATCTTCCATTGTCTCCTTGAGTAAATTACTACCATTCTGTGTTTACCTAAGTTTTTGCATTATTTGCTAGTATAATTTATTTGTCCTGAGTGTTTTGTTGTTGTTGTTGTTGCTTTTGATTTACGTGCTTAAAAGTTTTCCTGGATGGGCTGGGTTGTAGAATGTTTGCCTCATATGCATGAGGCCCTGGTTTGGATTCCACAGCACCACATAACCAGAAGTGGCACTGTGGCTCAAGTGATAGGGCACTAGCCTTGAGCTAAAGAGCTGAGGGACAGCGCCCAGGTGGAGTTCAACCCCCATGACCAACAACAACAAAACATGTTTCCTGATGACCTTGGCTGTCTATTTCTGTGACAAAGGAAACAATGAATAGCCAGGGAAGTTTAGAGTGAGTGCATACATGTTGCTGGATTGTTGACTTTTACATAAAGGTCAATCTTGCTAGGATATTTTCTTTGAAAGATTCTTGGCATTGAAGACCATACCTTTCTTTTCTTCTATTGATCAGTTTCTCCAGAGATTTCTTCTTTTCTGTTCATAGACAGCCTCACACCCAATCCTCTTTTTCTTGTATATTAATCACCCTCTTTAACTGAAACTGGGTGAGCTTTCCCAGATGGGAGAGGAAAGAGTCAGTGCTCTGCTGGAATTGGGAAGAGCAGCCTACCTATGGAAGGAGCAATTTTTACACATATTTCCACACAGGGGTTCAACCCATTTTTTTCTTCAGTTCTATTTGTTCCTCTCCATCCCCCTTCCAGAAGTATCCTGTGACTTTATTTCCTGAGCTTTCCTAGGTGTCTGTGGTATGAAATGTGATGGCACTAGGCTTGTCCACATTAATATGTATTTTCCCTCGTTCTAAGTTCATTATTAGTTGTTCATTGGCTTTCTGGCTCTCAACATTTTGTAGCTGGCACCATTTTTACCTTTACTCTTGCAATATTATGTTTTTGTTTATTCCTTCAATACTGTTTTGTAGCTTTCTTGGGGAATATTTGGGGAATATTCCCTGCCATATTTAACCAACTCTTTTGGTATAACATTTTAGGCAGCTAAAGCAAAGCAAAATGCACTATTTTCATCCCACAAATAAGATTTCATAGAAATGAAGGACAATAAGCTGTATGGAAGGGGAAGTGAGGAGAAGAACCAGGTGTGGTCCCCGCTTCACATTTTCAGATCCTACTTCAGGATATGATGATTTCATCCTCCTGTTACACACGCTTCACCTAACTGTAGTCTAAAGCCTAAATCACCTAACTGGTAAACACCTGCTAATCTGGCCCCACCCATGCTTCTCTCTGCCTGAAAGCTCTTAGATGTGCTAGTCTTTCTGTATCTACAGGCTTAGAGATAAATGAATCTGCTTTCATGTGTCAGGGAAAAATGTTAGTCAAAAAAGTACAGCTGGCCTATGATCTTTTCTTTCTCTCTTCACATTTGACATTGAACTGGCTCAATAAACATTTGCTGGGTGTACATCACACACTTTGTACACCATGTACACCAAGGTTCAAAACCACAAAAGACAAGTCTTCTGTCCTCGAAAAGTTCAAAGTCATTCACTTCATGCCCTCTCAACTCTCATTTGGTGATGTGATTGGCTCCTGCAGAGAACAGCACGAGGTAGTGACTAAGCAGATGTTTGACCTTGGATTTTCACTCACATTGACCCTAGATTCTTTCATTAACTCTATGCAAATCTAAAACTGAATTATTATGGAGGGTCATTAGAAATTAGCTTGCATCCCAATATATGACTACATCTTTAAAAGTGAGATCTTCACATTTCTCTGTTAAGATAGGACAAACTGTAGCACTCCTGTACTGATGCATCATCTCTGCATGAAGCTCTTGAGTCAGATCAGCTGATAGGGGATCCACTGGTGACTAGCTTGTAGTAGGCTCCTTTCTGGGCCATCAGTTCTTCATGGGTCCCCTTCTCAATCACTATCCCTTGTGACATGACTGCAATGATATCCGAATTCTGGATGGTAGACAAGCGATGGGCAATAACGATGCAGGTTCGACCCTCTCTGGCTTTGTCCAGAGCAATCTGCACTGTCTGCAACAATAGGATGGAGAAGTGATGCAAAGAAACATGCTTGTCCCCAGACCATTATGAGAGTTATGAGAGTTCATTTCTAAGTTCACTCAAGTAGCAATGCTGTGGTTACGGGTCAACCAAAGGGTTCGACATAGGGTAGGATGAAGCAAGTATTTGCTGATGTAAGGTGTCAATGACTTAAACTGCAATTCATCAGCTAATTAATTTCAATGACACAAACTATGAAGTCATTGTGTAATTTTTTGATGGTCTGGTTTACTAAAATAAAACTAAGGATGCAATGGAAGTGGTCATTCCTGTAATTTTTCACCACTGAGGACATTTTAACTCCCTCCAAGTCAGAATTCTGATTTGAAAAGTGCCAGTCATAAAATCTGAATTTCATAGTCATGTTTTTCTTGATTACGCCTCCATGCCAATAAGCAAATAGATACCTCCTTCTCTGTATTGTAGGTGGCCTGCTTGCTATGTGACAAAACCTTAGCACTATAAAATATTATCCTAATCAGATAACCTATATTATGTTAATTTATTTAAGAAAGTCATTGACCTTGACAAGTGTTGTGTAGTCTAAAGAACCTTAACATAAATCATTATAAAGTCAATTTTCTTAATATATGAAGCAATCCTATGTTAAACTACTTTTGGTTATTATGTTTTACTTTCTCAAAGTACTGATAGCAATTGCTAATAAATCAGAAAACTGAAAATAGTGTTGTATAATAAGACCAACTTTCATAGCAAAGACTGATAATAAATGAAGACTTTAGGAAATCCATACATACCATTTCACTCTCTGTATCTAGGGCAGAAGTGGCTTCATCTAGTAGCAAAATCTTAGGGTCTCGTACAATGGCCCGAGCAATAGCAATGCGTTGTTTCTCCCCTCGTGAGAGTTGAGAGCCTTGGGTCCCAACGTTAGTTTCATATTTCTGGAAAAGCAAGACAAGCTTGAGAGCTAGACACAGTCATTGCTTCTATGCTGTATGAAGCTCACATCAACAACTCTTCCGTGAATTTAAATCATTTATTGCTTTTGGTTTATATTGTGAAATGAGGAGATTTTCTTCCCTATATTTCCTATTTTTTGTTTTTGTTGTTGTTGTTGTTTGCCAGTCCTGGGCTTGAACTCTGAGCGTGAGTGCTATCCTTGGGCTTTTTTTTTTTCCTCAAGGCTAAATCTATCACTTGAGCCAGAGTGCCACTTCTGGCTTTTTTAAAATTAGAGATAAGAGCCTCACAGACTTTTCTACCCTAGCTGGCTTTGAACTATGTGTTTCTTTAAGGCTCTATCTTTCCCGCTCTGTCCAGGTAAGATTCCATATAGGAGAGCTGCCTTGCCTGGGAACTTGAAGAATCCAGACTCTTTACTGGAAGATCTTTACAAGACAGAATAAAACTAGGAATAACATGGCTTTTAAGAGACCTTCTGATTAGCAATTTTACTGAAGAACATTCTAGAACACAAGCTTTGACTTGAACTTAGTTTCTGCTGATTACTAACTCTATGGTGAAGAAATATTTATTTTTTGGAGTTTCAAACTTATCTGAAAAGTACTGTATTAGTATCTAGTTTGCATATTTACATATTTGCAATTAGGAAGGAAAAGGTCTACTTATATTCCTGACATGACTATATTAAAACAATTGACATTTATACAGATTTACTCTGTATGAGTATGTGTCAACTATTCTAGCTGCAGTAAAATTTAATACTCACAGAAACCATATTCTTGCTCCTTATTTATTTTTTAGTGGTGCTGGGGACTGATCTCAGCATCTCATGTATACAAAAACAGAACTCTATCACTGAGCTACAAACCCAGCCCACCATTCTGTCATTATAATGCTGTTTTCTATATTGTACAGATAAATAATTACCCTAAAGTTACACTAGAAAGTGTCAAAGTTTGGACTCAAACCCAAATCCATTCCAGATCTTAGGCTTTTTTCCATCATGAGAGCCTTATGTTCCATGTGTATTGCTTTATGAGCCACTAACCCCATAGCCTCTACTTTGGTGAAAAATAGATTATCTTCCAAAGCTTAAGAATGTTTTGATGCTGCCAGGAGCCAGTAGCTCATACCTATAATCCTAGCAACTCAGGAGGCTGAGATCTAAGGATCATGGCTCAAAGCCAGCCCAGAAAGGAAATTCTGTGAAAGTCTTAACTCCAATAAACCAATCAGAAACCTGGAAGTGGCTCAGTGGATCAAGTGATAGAGTGCTCGCCTTAAGTTGAAGAGCTGAGGGACAGTGCCCCGGCCCAGAGTTCAGGCCCCATGACAGACAAAAAAGAAAAAAGAAAAAGAAAAAGAAAAAGAATGTTTTGATGGAAGACCTTGGTTTTCCTTTAAAAACAAAGATGATACAGGGACATTGGGAAATAAATTTTGTTGCTGCTGAACTTCTCTTTGAGCTACAATAATAATGGGTTTTGTCTATTCCCTCTCTCCATGTCTGTCTCTTATAGAGAATGACAGACTTAGCACTCACCTCTGGTAAGGACATGATGAAGTCATGTATCTGAGCCTGTTTGGCGGCTGCTATGACTCTTTCCATGGGAATTTCTTTGGTGTTGTCCCCGTATCTGATGTTGTCCATTATGCTACAGGCAAACAACACTGGTTCCTGAGACACAATTCCAATGTTTGAGCGGAGGAACTGGACATTCACTTTTCTGCTGTCATGACCATCTATCATCTGCCAGTAGATGAGAGAGGGCATTATGTTTTAGAATTCCAATAGAGAGACATTCGTAGTCTACTACCACAGGTAAGTATCACATAGGACATAGGCCATTTGTTTTGCTTAAGAGAGAAGATTCCCAGGTCTCTGAAGGACTAAATTATGTGACCTTTGACTTTTGTAGGTAGTATCTATCAGGAAGTATCAAAATCCACACTGAATAGTCTATAGCTTTATTTTTATTCTATTTCTGCAAGTGTCAGAAATGAGAATGACAAGACACAGTATTTAAGAAAAGAATCTCCTTTCATTTTGGTTTAACATAATCTCTACAAGTAGGCAGAGTTGTTCTAAACAGAGGCTCTGTGAGTTATACAAATGATTGTTCTGTTTGATGCTAATGAACAGCATAAAGACCAAACTTATGTCCTAGATTTTATTGATATCCCTCCCTAAACATCTGATGTAATACACTCAGGATGAAAATAACATATTCATTCACTTAGTCAATCCACAATCATGTATTGAATCTCCATCTCAAAAGTAAAATATAGAATAGTCTGTGTCTGCAATATCTGTTGCTAGGAATTCATAGTATAGAAGGCAAGTAGTTGCTGGTTCTCAAATATCTGGTGTAATTAAGAGTGTGAGAATAGTAAATATATAATACATCCAGCATACAACTGTAAAGTATTGGCTCTATGATGTCAGAAAAAAATTATGTTAAGTGATGTGAATAGATTATATTTTAGATAATTCCCAAGCAGTAAAAAAAACAGACAATAGAAAAAAATAAAGGCATTCTTCAGTGTCAGTTAATTCTAGTTCATTTTGCTCTACTTGTTTGCCACAGTACTTAAGACAATTGTGTGAAGCATAACTTAATATAATTAATTAGGAACTGAGCTGGTTTGCTAAGTGTTGTACTGTGTGATAAGTTCCTAATACAGAAAATATGCTTCACACTCCTTAAGAATCTCCCACCACACTAGGTATTCACACAGTGAGACTAAAGGAGGATATTCTTAGAAGAGGATCACAAGGGCTCCATAACCATGGGCATGTGATATGAAATAATATTTATCTAAATGAATTCTAAGAAATGGAAATAAGAGGCATAGAACTCCATTATGTATGTATATATATATATATATATATATATATATATATATATATCACATTTTCTTGATCCATTCATCTATTGAGGGGCATCTGGGTTGGTTCCATATCTTAACTATGGTAAATAATGCTTCAATAAACATAGCTGTGCTGGTAGCATTGGTATAGCCTTGTTTGTGATCATTTGGGTAAAGGCCCAAAAGTGGGATTGCTGGGTCATAGGGGAGCTCTATGTGGAGTCTTTTGAGGAACCTCCATACTGCTTTCCAAAGTGGTTAAACAAGTTTACACTCCCACCAACAATGCAGTAGAGTTCCCTTTTGGTCACATCCCCACCAGCATCTGTTGTTATTAGAGTTCTTAATTATTGCCATTCTAACTGGGGTGAGGTGGAATCTCAATGTTGTCTTGATTTGCATTTCTTTTATGGCTAGAGGAGTTGAACATTTTTTCATGTGACCATTGGCCATTCTTATTTCCTCTTCAGAGAAGTTTCTCTTTAAGTTTTTTGCCCACTTATTAATTGGGCATTTGCTTCTTTGAGGATTTGTTGTTGGGGGATTTAATTGTTTGAGTTCTAAGTATGTTTTAGATATGAGATCCTTGTCCATGACACCACCTCATTTGTTAGGAAATGGAAAGACTTGGGAAAAAACACATTAAGTGAAGTAAGCCAGGCCCAAAGAAACGTAAGCCCCATGGTTTTCCTGATTTGCAATAGCTAGTATATGTCTAGGACAAGCAGAAAAGGTCAGAAGCTATGTACATATGACCATATAAGATGATGTTAAGTGAAATGAACCCCAAATAGGGACAAACTGGTTTTTTTCTTTCTTGCTATTGTTTCTAATGTATTTATAATGTACCATGTGATTTTTTTTGTTTCTTTTGTACGTTCTTCCCCCTGTTATAACCCCTGTTTTCACTGTATTTGATTCCAGTGCCTGTGGAAAAGGAAGGGAAATAAAATGCTGAAATAAGGATACAGGCTGACCCATTGTAACAATGAGATGTACAAGACACTATGTTGAAAACAAACTTTACAACTTCGAGGAGGGGGTGGGAGGGAAGAGTTGGGAAGATGGGAAGGGAAGGGATGGTAGGAGAAAAACAAAGGTGGGGGTAACAATGCTTGATAAGAAATGTACTCGTTATCTTGCCTATGTAATTGTAACTCCTCTGTATGGTATTCTCACAATAAAAAAAAAAGAAATGTACTCATTACATTACTCATGTAACTGTAACCCCTCTGTACAGTATTTTTACAATAATATATATATAAATATATATATATTTGGGGGGGCCCCAGTCGTGGGGCCTGAACTCTGGGCCTGGGCACTGTCCCTCAGCTCTTCAGCTCAAGGCTAGCGCTCTACCACTTGAGCCACAGCGCCACTTCTGGCTTTTTTTCTTTTTTTTTTTGCTTATGTGGTGCTGAGGAATCGAACCCAGGGCCTCATGCATGCAAGACAAGCACTCTACCACTGAGCCACCTTCCCAGCCCTACAATAAAAATATATTTTAAAAATGAAATGGAAACGAGAGGTTTTGGGGTGTTAGTTTTGGGGTTGGATTTTTCCCTCTTTTTTGTCAGTTTTTGTTTTCTCTACCTTTTGGGGGTTTTTTAAATCTTTTTTACAGCAATACTCTGATTTTATTTTGTAGTAATTCAAGATAAAGAAAGGGAAGATACAAAGAAATGTAAGTTTATCCTCTGACTCTAATATCTAGTACTTATATAAGGCTGGCCATTCAGAAACTCTGACTAATTAACATTTGGAAATGATCATTTCCACATATGAAAATGTATCAGAAGGACTAGACATATCATATGAATTCTTTTTTTTCTGGTCATGGGGCCTGAACTCTGGGCCTGGGTGCTGTCCCTCAGCTCTTCAGGTCAAGGCTAGCACCCTACCACTTGAGCCATAGTGCCACTTCTGGCTTTTTTCTGATTATAGTGGTTCTGAGGAATCAGACCCAGGACCTTTTTCATGTGAGGCAAGCACTCTACCACTGAGCCAACTTTCCAGCCTATGAATTTATTTTGTTGAACTTAACGCCAGTTTGGAATTAGGATATTCACTTACAAAATATAAATCTGTCACTAACATGATGTCCAGTCACATTACAACAAATTAAAAATGAAACTTGGGTTAAAAAAGAATACCTTTTGTTTTTGTATATAAGTTTATCTGTTTTGAGGAGAGTAAGGGGGAGCACAGAAATGGTGGGACAAAGAGTGAACAAGTGCAACAGTAATACTAGACACTATGTTTAAAATGAACTATACAACTTGGGGCCGCAGATTTGGGAGGGAAAACTGGAGGGAAGGGTAAAGGGAAGGGCTGAAATTGTTCAAAAAGAAATGTAATCATTACCTGATTTATGAAACTGAATCCCTCTGTACATCACCTTTACAATAACAGAAAAGAGAAAAAGAGAAAAGAGAAAAAAGAGAAAATCTCCCACAAAGAATGCTGTGCTCATCACAGAGATCCACCTAAATGTTGAAATCATCAAATACCTGCATTCAGTATCCTCCTTAAAAGCAAAGAGGATTTTAAAAGATTGATAAAAAGATAAGATCTCGCCCCACTTAAAAATATCTGCAAGTATGTTTTATAATGATATAATAGACTATATTGTGCCTTTAAAATGCAAAAAACTGGGCTGGGAAGGTGACTCAGTGGTAGAGTGCTTGCTTTGAAGTCATGAGGCCCTGGGTTCAATTCCTCAGCACCACATAAGCAGAAAAAGCCAGATGTGGCACTGTGGTTCAAGTGGTAGAGTGCTAACCTTGAGCTGAAGAGCTGAGGGACAGTGCCCAGGCCCAGAGTTCAGGCCCACGACCAACAACAATAACAAAAAAGTGCAAGAAACCATAATAATTTATTTATGTCCTGGCTTGACCAGAGAATTCACTTTGCACATTCAGAGAAATACCACTAATGTTGGAGAGATCAAACAGGATGGGTTCAAATCTCTGCATCTCTTGTAGTTCTTGATCTAGCTAGGTGATAGGCATGACAAAACTGATACTGAACTTTTCCTTATAGAGATCAGATTTACAGTGTGATATGTTTTCTAGGTTCACCAACCACCAAATATTTTCAAACCGAAATCTTTATACCTAAAAACAATAAGAGAAGTTCCTACAAATTGCCGGTGCTCAACATTTGCTTTTAATTTTCCTAATTGTGTAGATTCTATCAGTATCTACTTATTTCCTTGGTTTGCTCTATGCAAGGAAATATTTTACTCTCTCAAAATTTTCTTTTTTTTTTTTTTTTTGTCGGTCATGGGGCTTGAACTCTGGGTCTGGGCGCTGTCCCTCAGCTCTTCAGCTCTTCAGCTCAAGGCAAGCGCTCTACCACTTGGGCTACAGCGCCACTTCCTCTCTCAAAATTTTCTTAACATTTCTTATCATAACATTATTTATCTTCATTGCAATGAAGACTACACTATTTATAAAAATCAGAGATCCGACTTTCTAAATATTGGTGTTAAGTGAACAAGTTAAGAACAAAATAAAACATACACTCATCACAAAGAACATTTCTTAGAAAACTACTTGCAGATATACTCCAAGAAAAGGAGAGCAAAAACAAAGATAAACAATATTTACATAATCATAAGAAAAGTTGTTGACAAATTTTTTTTTTTTTTGGTTCAGTCGTGGGGCCTGAACTCTGGGCCTGGGCGCTGTCCCTCAGCCCTTCAGCTCAAAGCTAGCACTCTAACATTTGAGCCACAGCGCCACTTCTGGCTTTTTTTTTTCCTGCTTATGTGGTGCTGAGGAATCGAACCCAGGGCCTCATGCATGCAAGGCAAGCACTCTACCACTGAGCCACCTTCCCAGCCCTGTTGACAAATTTTTAACTTCTAGAATTAACCTTAAGTGAAAGCAGGAAATAAACATTATAACAAGAATGTGGTTTTTATTCTTTTTGTTTGCCAGTTGTGGTACTTGAACTAAGGGCTTGCTGTCCCTGAGCAGTTTCACTCACAAAGGTAGCACTTTTATTCTTACTAATATAAACTTAAATTTAGGGATTGAAAGGTAAAGGGACAAAGTACAAGTGAAAAATTAAAATAAAATTGATAAGATTCTTACTTTAGGCAGCAATAGTTCAAGAGATATTATCTATAGGTGGCAAAAAAATCAACAGAAGTGTATTAGTTTCAATTACAAAAAAGCAACAAAAATTACAGATAAAGTAATTAAAAATAATGTTAAGGCCAGGCACCCATAGTTCACAACTATAATTCTAGGTACTCAGGAGACAGAGATCTGAGGATTATGAGTCTATGTCAGCCTGGGCAGGAAAGTCTGTGAGACTCTTATCTCCAACAAACTACCAAAATAAACCAGAAGTGGAGCTGTGGCTCAAGTGGTAGAGCACTCCTCTTGAGTATAAAAGCTCTAGGATGGCATCCAGGCTCTGAGTTTAAGCCTCAGGACCAGAAAAAAAAAGAAAAGAGTTAAGTATATTTGGAGAGAGTAGGTAAAAAGAAGAGGAATGCAATGGTAAATTAACTTTTCCTTTTTTTTATTTTAAGGTATTGGGAGTTGAGCTCAGGCCTCTCACTGTGCAAGTACTTTACCACTGAGTCATCCCTCTAGACAAACTTTTCTTTTCTGCTGGGCACTAGTGGCTCATGCCTGTAATCACAGCTACTCAGGAGGCTGAAGTCTAAGGATCACAGTTGGAAGCCATCCCAAACAGGAAAAGTCTGTAAGACTCTTATTGCCAATAAACTACCAAAAGCCAGAAGTAGAGCTGTGGACTCAAATGGTAGAGTGCAAGCCTTGAGCAAAAGAACCTCAGAGATAGCACCCAGGCCCTGAATTCAATCTCCAGTACCAGCACACACACACACACACACACACACACACACACACACACACACACACACACACACACACACACACACACACAAACTTTTACTATTTGAAAAGCAAGTCCATAGAGAGTCTAAATGTCTTAAACCATTAAGACAGCAGAGCAGAACAAACATTATTTAGACACACAGAATTAATCATTGAGATATATAAAAACATTACATGGATTTAAAAAAAACAGTTGCTTTGAAGCAAGGAGATATGGAGAAGTGTTATTTTTCCTTTTTAACTAAAACTATATCCCTGCTATTTTATTTTGTAGTCCTCAGCATAGACTGCCTAAAAAAGAAAGAAAAGAAAAAGGAGAAAGACATCCTGTAAAAAGTAAACAAAAAGCAATTCACCAGTTTTGGGGTTTTTTTGAAGAAGAAGATAAAGCCAAAAACTTTATCCATTTGAGTTCCTTCAGCTTTTTGAGTTGGGATTGTGTCTAATAGTTCTTGCTCAGGCCACTTGCTTGCTTATATGTCATTTGTCCCTCGTCAGCCCCACTTTTTCCATTCCCAGCCATTAGTTTCCTGATTAGTCTGCACTTTCTGCTCCATTTACAGGAAAGTAAACGCTTCTGTCAAACACACTCATCTCCAGCTTTGCAGTAGGCCCAATTTGCTTTGCCTAACTGGTCAGCAGGCCATCTGGAACTGGGAAGAATATGATGCTAGAAATTGTGAGGTAGAATCAGGTCAACCAGCAAATAGCCTACAGTGGAAAATATCCCTGGGGTAGATGTCCAAGGTGAGCACTTTAGGTCTGTAGTCTTAGAGGCTACTTTCAGAGAGATTTTCTGCAGAAATGAAAATTCCTGAAAACATTTGCATTGCTTACCACCTTCCCTTGATCAGGATCATAGAAACGTTCCAACAGCTGAATACTGGTGCTTTTGCCACATCCACTGCTTCCAACAAATGCCAGTGTCTGCCCAGGGTTCACAGACACTGAGAGGCCATTTAGAACTTGCATATCAGGTCTCGAAGGGTATGTAAATTTACAGTCAACAAAGTCAATCTTGCCCTGGAAGTTGTCCTGTGGATGGGGGAATTGAAATTAGGTAGAATCTAGAATATTGAAAATGCACTTCAATCCACACCATGATGCCAAAGTGTTGAGAAAGTGACTCTGAAATGATGTGTGTGGTTTATACCTGGTGGTTTATACCTGTGGTGGTTTATACCTGAAATCCTAGCACTTGTGAGCCCAGGCAGGAAGACTGTGAGTTCTAGGTTCACCTGGGTTACATAGTAAGACCCTGTCTCAAGAGAGAGCAGAACAAAACACCCAAAATGAAGAAACAGCTTTCTGTTCTCTACTCTG
>NW_027202270.1:46301333-46331333 GCF_024711535.1 Dipodomys merriami | reverse complement strand
CCACAAGTATATGTGTGCAACCAGTCCCCTGACACTCTGTTCCCTTAGGCAGTCACTTCTGGACATGTAAGAAAAGCAGAATCTGGCTATAAGAAAGCAACCTAATGCTTCTGTACAGGCCACACTATCTATACAGAGAGACCACAAATCCTGTTTTCTTTGCCAGCAAGGAACAGAGGTCAAATAAGATAATCTTATGAATCACTTTATTCAAGGTCTCTGGAATTCCCAGTATAAAAGTATAGCGGATTACTTGTAAAAAAAAAATCGTCACAGAAATTCAATCCATCATCCATTCCTCTGTAATATGACTGTGTTTATTGCTCTTCCTCTGATCAATGTGGGAACTACATCTCTTGTTTATAATTGTGCTTGATTATATGACTTTCTTTATCCAAAGAGACATTGGAAAATATGACAGCTATGTAGACAGCTTTTGCATACTAGAGGTTGGTTGCACCTGGAACTCTAAAACATTTTGAAGAAAACAAATCCAATGTGTGGACAGAGTATGTTCAGAAGCCTGACTGAGACAGCCAGGCCAGAACCACCTGATAACCCGAATCTTGAGAATACTAAGTCCCAGCTATTTTAACATACTGAGTTTGTTCGATAGGAGGAAACAAAGCCAAATGATAGGACCAGGAATTACTCTCCATATAACCTTAGTAGAATATACTCACCTAAACACGTAGCTGAAATGGAGACCCTCATTGGGGATTAAGTAGCCCCCATATCTGTAGGAAGCTGCATTGGCAATAAATACTATGCTTTGAGAAAAGGCAAAGCACATTCCATAGATATTTGCTTTTCGAATGGATATCTTGAATGACTTCTCCAGCTCAGTCTCAAATGCTTCAATAAATTTCTTCTCCATTCCAATCCCAGCAACTGTACGGATATTATTGAAAGTTTCACTGGTAATCTGAAAAAATGACAGTTTCAGGAATAAAAGAGCAGAAACAACTCCTGTCTCAATATTTCAACTACTTCTTGGGTTAGATCTGATACAAATGGCAGAATATGGTACAAACTAGAGAGGGGGACATAATCTTAGAACACAGGGAAGCTGTAAGAGAACAAGCTGAATGGGCCAGGAAACAACATGGAAATTAATTCAAACTCAACTTAGTTCCAACCTGGCTTTGGTTCCTGTACTTATCTTTTTTTTTTTTTTGGTACTGGGGATTGAACCCAGGATGTTGTGATTGCTAGGCAAGCGCTTTGCCACTGAGCTACATCCCAGCCCTGGTTCCTGTACTTATGAGTGTAAAAGAAGTTTCCATTTATCCTTGGAAACTCTTAAATTTCTTTGACAATGTATGTGAAACATTATAAAAAGTGCTAGACAAAACATGTGAATCATTATGGCAATTCTTGTTCTCATAGTGCCTCAGAGCCTCTGTATGTAATTAACCATTATATATGTATATATGTGTGTGTATATACATATATACTTGTTATTGTAGAGGTGATATTCAGAGGGGTTACAGTTACATGAATCAGGTAATAAGTACAATTCTTTTTGAGCCATGTCTCCCCTTTCTTCGCTCTCTCCCAGTTTTTTCCTCCTGTCCCCACCCACAAGCGGTACCGTTAGTTTCCACATAGTGTCTAGTGAGTACCACTGTTGTATTTGTTCATCTTTTACCCCACCTTTTCTCTGCCCCCTTACCCTCCTAAAGACAAGCAAACAAGATAAAAGGGAAAAACAAAAACAAAAAACAGCAACAACAGCAACTAACAAAAAGTCTCTTAGTTCCTTTTCTTGGAGTTAATTTTCTAAAACATTATTTTATGTGATCATATGAACATATCTATTGAGCCTTTGTGATCTGCTCCTATGTTCATCCTTCTTCTCTGTCCTCAATGTGTGCCTACCTAGAGACCTATATAATATGAGTGTGTAGTTTTTAAACATTCAGTGAGCTCACTTGTAAACTTATAATGCCTCAGACTCTTGCTCAAATGTTTCTTCCCATAAAGCTGTGAGTTCTCACTCAAATGATTCTTCTTCCCATAATGCCCTGGGTGCTTGTTCAAGCAATGAAAAGAATAAGGGTGGAGTAGGCAGGAGCCATCAAGAAATCAGTGCAAGGCCCAGGGGAAGAGATAGAGAAGGAGCTCTGTACTATAAAAAACTGCCCTCGAAGAGGAGTCTATTGGACTCCTCTTTGGAGCCCCTCTCCAGTTAGTGAGTCTTGCTACTTTCTTTCTTTCACTTTCAAATAAACAAAATAAATACAATGGTGGGCTCTGGTGTTCTTGCCTGTAATCCTAAATTACTCAGGAGGCTGAGCTCTGAGGATTGCAATTTGAAGCCAGCCTGGGCAGGAAGGTCTGTGAAACTCGTATCTCCAATTAAACCACAGAAAAAGCTGGCAGTGGCACTGTGGCTCAAGAGATAGAGTGCTAGCCTTGAGCAAAAGGAGCACAGGGCCAGTGCCCAGGCCCAGAGTTCAAGCCTCAGGACCAGCAAAAAGAAAAATAAATAAAATAGCATTTTAAAATATCTTCTGAGACAAAAGATCTTCTAATGAGATAAACATAATGATAAAAGGATAATATGAAAGATAATTTGATAAAATTTTATTTAACTTAAAATGAAATATAAAGCTTATCTTTTATTCAAAGTTAACCTTCTAGTTAAATGTGTTTTAATCTATAAGGTAAATAATTCTGAATTACAGGAGGTACAATAGTGGACTGCTTTCTGTCATTGGCGAACAAAATGCTTCAGCTTCTGTCTACTTAGGAAGTGACATTCTTACTCTCAAGAGAGACAAAACTTAGATTACAGTGAGCTTATTAAGAGTGATTGTGTGAATGTATGTTTGTTTTTTTCCCATTTGCCTGTTGTGGGCCTTGAATTCTAGTCTGTGCGCTGTCCCTAAGCTCCATTTTGCTCAAGACTAGTACTCTACCATTGGAGCTACAGCATTGCTTCCAACTTTTTCTGTGATTAATTGGAGATAAAAGTCTCACAGACTTTCCTGCCCCAGCTGGCTTCAAACCATGATTCTTATATATTGGCCTCCTGAGCAGCTAGGATTATAGCAAGAGCTACAAGGGCCAGGCTTGCTTATGATTTTGTTTACCTGAAAAATGTTCATGACACTATCCCCTCCCTTACGTCCAATGACCAAGTATCAATTGGCATAGATTTAAGATGTATAGCTAAAACTTAAGTTGCATTTGAAATTCAAAATGTAGTTTATGATTCTAATTGGAAAAAATATTAAAGTGTGAAAATTAAAAGCATATGCCATTACACAGGAGCCATAGTCTCTGTGTAGATGGCATAACTCAGGACAACCATGAAGCTAAAAAGCCCAATAGGCAGAAAACTGAACACTATCCATCCTGCAAGCAGTATATAGCAAATTGGGGTGTGGACAGAGTATCTATCTGAGAAGTCAAACATAAGCATCTGTCTTCACCACTATTTCTCCTTACTAGCTCAAACTCATACATCAAAGCTATTCTGCCATAGCCTTTGGGTAAAAGAAACAGGCAAAGAGCCAGAGGGAGGTTTCTACCTGCAAGTCTGTCGGTTAACAACTTCCGTTAAGTCTCTTTTCACTCCCCATTTTTAGAAATTTCCTGTCAATTACTCAGCCATAAGCCATAAGCAGAAAATTGGGTCAAAGGTTACCTGTCCTGCCTTTTCCAGAGCCTGCTTGTCTTGAGAGGCAAAATTGGTCAACATTCTGGTCTGTAGGGCTCCCGATAGAGTCAAGAAAGGAAAAAAACACACTATGACCAGGCTGAGCTTCCAGCTAAACAAGAAGGCAATGATCATAGCCACAGTGATGTTAGTGAAGGAACTGACCAACATTCCAATCTGAGAGCCGGCAGCCTGTGAACCAAAACAGTCAAACCATTTTACACACGTTTGGTCTCTTGACCAAATGCAATTATGTGAAGTTGCTATTTGCTGTAGAACACATCAAAAACAGTACTACAAGTGAAATTGAAAGCAAAGGAGTACCTATATTCTAAAAAAATTAGGAAAATCTTAAACAAGTTAACGATACATCTCAAAGTCTTAGAAAAGTTTTTTTATAACAGAATTTGGCAAAAGGAAGAAAAGAAAAGAAATAAGTGAAAAAGTTGAAAAGCATAATACAAAGGATGGATAAAATAGAGTTAGTTCTTGAAAAGCTACTTTGAGTAGCTAGGCTGAGAGAGAGAGAAATGAGGAAAAAAGAGACAAATAAATTAGATATGAAATATAAAGTATTACAAGTGATTCCACAGATATTCAAAAGATCATCAGGAACTATTTTGTAAAACTATATGCTAACAAAAAGTAAAGTCTGGAGTAAGTGGAAAAACATTTAGAAACATATTACTTACCAAAATTGAACCAAAATTGAATAGGCCAGTTACATATAGTGAGATTAAATCAATAATTAAAAAACTACTGACAAGGGAAAATATGGAATTTGATGCCTTCACTGCTGAATTTTATCAAACTGAATTTTTAATGAATTAGCACCAATGTGTCTGAAACTACTCCATAAAATCGAAAAGAGAGGTATTCTTCCAAACATATTCTATAGGCCATCATACTCTGTTAACAAAACCTGACAAATTCACCAAAACACAAAAAGTAAGTTATAAACCAATACTAGCTAAATGCTATCAAATGAATTTCAGCAAAAAGATCAAAAAGATCATATATCATTATCAAGTTGGTCTTACTTTAAGAATTCAAGGATGGTTCAATATATGCAAATATATAATCATAATCATAATATATCATATAGTGGAATGAAGGATAAAAGTCAAATGATGATTACAGTGGACACAGAAGAAAAATCTAATAAAAATTTGACATCCCTTCATGATCACACTTAAGTATAATAAAGCCTGCAATGTGCTTTAACTGTATAGCATTAGAAATGGTAGGAAGGCCGGGCGCTGGTGGCTCACGCCTGTAATCCTAGCTACTCAGGAGGCTGAGATCTGAGGATCGCGGTTCAAAGCCAGCCCGGGCAAGAAAGACCGTGAGACTCCTATCTCCAATAAACCACCAGAAAAACCGGAAGTGGCGTTGTAGCTCAAGTGGTAGAGCGCTCGCCTTGAGCTGAAGAGCTGAGGGACAACGCCCAGGCCCAGAGTTCAAGCCCCACGACCGACAAAAAAAAAAAAAAAAAAAAAAAAAAGAAATGGTAGGAAGTATGGATCTGGGTATTCAAACCCCACTTGCTCCCATTCCAAAGGAAATAGTTAATTTTCAGAGAACGCTAGAATCAATCTGAACATCTGTCCCAGCTAATACTCTTTTCCTCCTTCCTCCTATAGTCTATGAAGTGTCTCCCTAAAATTTATGTTGAACCCTAATACCCAATATGATAATATTAAGAGGCAAGGATTATTGGAAGGTAATTAGGTTTTAAAGATTGAACTTTTAAGTACATTTAATGCTATTATAAACATAGGTGAAGGGAGCATCCTTGCCCCTTCTACCTTTCTGCTACAGAAAGACGGATCAACAGGATGCCCCTAATTAAGTTAGAACAAATTCTCTCAAGACACTGAATCTAGTATGCACATTGCTCTTGGACTCCCCAAACTACAGAAGCTAAAAAAATTAATAGCTATTATTTAGAAATGACCCAGTTTAAGTAAGACATTTTGTTACTGAATTCCAAATGGACTAAGACAGTCCCATAGCTTACCCCTTGAACTTGGGTAGCATCTGAAGCAAGTCTTGTTGTCAGTGATCCTGGATTGTTTCTAAGGTCATCGAACCAGCCAATTTCTTGCCCTAACATTGCCCTGAAACCACAGGTACGTAGCCTTTTTGTGAGGAGCTCTCCAGATTTAGCAAAAGTGTACCCCTAAAACATTTTTTAAGAAAGTCTTCAGTAATATTTCAAGATAAAAAAGCAAAATAGCCAAATTACTTAATGAAAAATAGGATTCCTTACCTGCAAAAATTGGGTGAAAATGGATACACAGCCCAGGACAACAAAAAATAGGCACATAACATTAATCTGTGACTTTTGTTCTTCTTTATCAGGAAGTGAAAAAATCTTTGGAAGACAGTAAGCAAAGAAAACTCTTTATTACTATCAACAATATCACAGTAAATTCAAATATGTTGAAGTGAAATTTCTCTTAGCCTGTCATTATACGTTTGTCTCAACCATAGAACATGCATTAAAAGCAAACCTTGGTGTACACTATGAACTTCGGGTGGCTGTGATGTATTGGTATAGGTTCATCAACTACAGCCAATGTACCACCCAAGTAAGGGATGAAGATAATGGAGAAGGGCAGAGGATATACAGGAAATCTCTACACTTTCTTCTTAATTTTACTGTAAACCTAAAATTATCTTTTAAAAGTTATCTCTAAAATGGTTTATTTTTAAACATACCAATAATTAAACTAAAGCTAGCTATGAACACTATGGTGATATATGTTAATTCTCTGTGGGACAGAATGCCTGGTGAATGGAAATCAATGACAATAATTACAAAATTTTTGTGCTGTTTCCTTGCCTTCTTTAAGCAACCATGTTGACTTTTCCCTGACATATATGAGAAAAAAAGAAAAGAAAAAGATGTTACATAATACAAACCCATTATGAAGTAAGACAGAAAAAGTAGGAAGGGAAGGAAGAAGGAAACACCTGAGAATATGAGAGAGGGAGGGAAGGTGCGAGGAAGGGGGGGAAGGAAGGAAGGAAGGAAGGAGAAAAAGAATACTTGAGAATATACCTGAGAATTTTAGTATGAGGAAATTCTCAGGTATTCTTTTAATCTATATCTTGCTCAAGATACATGGGGGGGTAGGGAAGGGAGAGAGAGAGAGAGAGAGAGAGAGAGAGAGAGAGAGAGAGAGAGAGAGAGAGAGAGAGAGAGAGAGAGAGAGAGAGACTTTAAAATCCAATTTGCTATCAGAGATCACTAGAATTGGCTTAAAAAAAATTACATCTATCTGGAACTGAAGCTATTACCTCTAAATCACAATAAAATGAAAACATTTTTCTCCAAAACCTATTGAGTTTGTAAGTGGACTTTTCTAATTCTATAATGATTAGAAAATGATACTCATATATATGATGAATTTACTAACATTAACTTATGTAACTAATTGAGACTCCAGCTCTTGTGATAAGAAAACACATATCAATGGCATTGTCCATCCATAGAAAGAGATTTGGGGTTCAAAAGAAAAACCTTGTTCATATGTTTTTAATTGTAAAAATACTGTACAGAGGGGTTACAGTTACATGAGTAAGGTAATGAGTACATTTCCTATCAAGCATTGTTGCCTCCTCCTTTGTTTTTCTCCTACCATCCCTTCCTTCCCAACCTCCCCAACTACTCCCCCCCCCCAGGAGTAAAGGTCATTTTCAACATAGTGTCTTGTATATCTCATTGTTACAATGTGTCAAACTGTATCCCTATTTAAGCATTTTGTTTATTCCCTTCCCCTCTCCAAATTAGAAAAGCATATGTACATGATGAAACCTTCTTAATTCAAATCATATGAAGAAAATGTAAGAATTCTGGAAATCTATGTGTTAGAGAATTACTTAGTGTCCTGAAAGTAATTTGAGTAATAGAGCTATGCCAATAAACAGTTACTCAAAAACATTTATTCTCTCTTTCTCTCTCTGTATTGTCTACTGTATATCAAATACATCTTCTAGAAACAATGTGTATTACTTCAATAATAAATGACAAAGCAAAACTATTCTGTTCCAATGACCACAATTTGCAAAGCTGAGAGAAGAGTTCTAAGTTAACAAGGTTTTACTCTTTCTAGCAGGGAGTGTCTAGGCCTTTATAGCATTTCACATAAGTGTGAATGGGCTCAGGGTCACACTGTAACCTACAAGTTTACAGAGGAATTAACAAGAATTTAGGGTAGTAAATAAAAAAAATACATCTGAGACTGAGGTTGTTGCCTCTAAATCACAAGAACCCCTCAAAAAAAAAGAGCTATGGAAATGTTAACAAATAGATGAATTTAAAGTGGTTATAAAAATCACTAGCTAAATACCCTGAAATGCCAAAATGTGGTTCTATGATTGCCATTTTTCCCAAAGGTTACCATTAACGAGGAATATAGAATTCAGATTAGCCTATTTAACTTTTGTTCTGTACATGGAAAACTAAAGCTACAAACACTAAGTCATTTGCTCAAGTCATCATAGAGATTGTTCTTGGATGAGGACATGCCTATTTTCTAGCTTCCTGGGCTTTTTCCTGGGTATGTTCTTTTGGATTATGGTGTCATCTATCATCTCAGTGTTAATGAAAGAATATTTGGCTAATGTTAAAACAGAATCATTTGGTTCAAGATTGGGTCTGTAATATATCCAAAGACTTTTTTTAAGTCTGTTCTACAAGTTCTTGGTACATTCTTTTTTCCACAGGTAACCCAAAGATCCAAGATTCCCTCTTCTTGAACTGGTACAGTCCAAGCACATGTCTTTTTTAATGTTCTGCAATGGTTAAGTTTATTTCAGGGGAAATGGAACATTCATTAAATTTTGCTACATGTACAAAGGTGTCAAATGTGTAGCTTCATCTGCCTTAGTTCAATTTAGGTTTCCCTAAATTTGGATTCTCAAAGCAACCCATGAGATAGGATCCTGCCCTATATTGTTGATGAAGAAACTAAAGTCCCCCTCAGGATGAGTCACGTGCCCAAATGCACACAGTGCAGAATAGAGCAGACCTGCAACAAATCCATGGCTGGCTCCTCCCAGGTCTATGCTTTTCTCCAGCATGCTACATCCAAATTGAAGTTATTGGGGCACTTGGAACATTTTTCAAGCCAAACCTTCCAAGGGAAAGTAAAAATAGATAAATCCTGCCTTAAATGTAGATTGAGGCTTTTGTTAGCAACCTTTTTAAGGCTCTTCTTTTTAAAGCTCAATCATTTGCAAGGCTCATGTCTCACAGTGCATTCTTTTTTTGGGGGGGTGCTCTAGGACTGGATGCTGTTCCTCAGCAATTCTCAAGGCTAGTGCTCTATCTACCACGTGAGCCACAGCGCCACTTCCGGCTTTTTTCTGTTTATGTGGTGCTGAGGAATTGAACCCAGGGCCTCATGCATATGAGGCAAACACTCTATCACTGAGCCAACTTCCCAGGCCTTACAGTGTGTTTTTAAAATAGCACACAAGAATATTGTGCCTTGTAGGTTTGTTGGAATGAGATCAGAGCAATTGAAATCATATTCATGATTATACTCTGTGAAAGTATCATGAGCTTACAACTAAATAGTTGACTATGATGCAGAGAGGCAAATAGAAACAAACGCCATCAGAAAGATAATGGTTCATCCATCCTACAAACAAATATAACTCTGTGAGAACACAGCCAACTTTGAATTTTATCAGCTACAGGCAGCCATTCTGGTCCTGCAGCCATTAAAGAAAACTTCAACTACTTAGTCAAAATCCGCACTTGGATTTCTGGTACTTCTCAGAAGAGCCATAGAGAATATGCTGTCCAATAATAGCCAAAAAGGCACTCCAAGAGAGCAAAGTTACATGTGAACTATCATTTCCTCTCTTAGTATTGCAAAGCTGGGAGGAATCTTAGCCAGCATCTTTGCTAACCCTTCATTTTATAACTTAGGAAACGGGGACTGAGAGAAGTGGGATGATGTGCCCCTCGGGGCATGGTTAGTCCGTAGGAGCAGTTGTAGAGAAAAGCTCTCCTGGTAGGGAATTCAGGACTCTGCCCACATCGGGACTGGGTGAAGGTGATTAAATATATTCTTTATTCTACCTTTATAAGAAAGAAAGAAGCAAAGAAGAGCACAAAGCAAAGGCGCCAAAATGCTGGATTTCTTTTTAAGCAGGCGTTTGGGATTTAGGCTTCAGTCTTTTCTGAATCAGCCCCTTATTCCTTGCACTTGCTATGTTCCATTGTTGTCAGTGAGATAAACTTCCAGAACTTCTCCCTGCTGAGCTGTCTGGGATGGCTAGGGTAGCTGGGAAGGCAGCTTTGGAGGGCAGGAAAAGTTCTATCTTCATTATGTCCCCAACACATTCCAACACCAGCAATAGTGCCAGAAAATAACATTAATTGATGAACGTTTGTTGAATAATGAGTGGGATATTCTGTTTAATATCTATCCTCCTCTCAAACTGGAGACACCGTTGGCCGGACTTTCCCAGGTTCCTACTATGCTGGCTAAAGGGAATGATCAATAAATGTTTGCGAGTGAAGAAAAATACAATTGACTTGACTTGTTACTAGGTTATTCTGGTTTTTTCAGTACAACTCATACCATTGGAGACATTTCATATGGTCACTACTATCAAAAGATGAGAGAGATGAAGAGGAGGGAACTGAAATGTGAGCTTTCCTCATGTACTAAGTTCTGGAGCTTTTCCAGAGTGCTGAAAAAAGCTGATAATGATCTTTAGGTTCTAGGTTTCCTTCCTTGGTAATATGACACAGTGTGTGTGTGTGTGTGTGTGTGTGTGTGTGTGTGTGTGTGTGTGTGTGTGTGTATGTATGTGTGTGTCTGTGTGTCTGTGTGTCTGTGTGTCTGTGTCTGTGCATGTCTGTGTGTCTGTGTGTGCATACGTGTATGTATCTGTGTGTTTCTATTTGAACTAAGGACATATGACAACATATCAGTAACTAATTCTTTAATTGATCAGCAACTGGCTCTACATTCACACTGGCTTGTTGTTATAAGCCATCTGAGGCTTGCTTTGCTCCTTTATAAAGTAGGAATAATCAGAATCTGTATCTAGTCATTATTAGAAAACATATAAGCACAAAGTGATTAGACAATGACTAATAAATGTTTGCAGTTATTATAGAAATAAAGTGAAATAGAGAATATAAAAATTCCTAGGAAGCGAAAAACTAAAATAAACATCCTTTATCCCTTGCTTGATTTACTACTTTCTTAACTTTTCTGACTTTCATCCTGCAATCAATAGATGAGCAGAAAATTGCACACAGCATACCAACACCTGCCAATGTAAGTCAAACTCTATCTCAGCTGTTCAGTGAGATTAAAAAAACCGACCCAGAATCCTCTTGGGCTATTCAATGACCCTTGTTAGAATTCTGATTTGATTTTGTTGGGACCTTGCCCCAACATATACAGGCAAACTGTCTTCTTCCGAGCTTTCAACCTGCAGTGATAGCAATATGTTTTATAGAGTTTTCTGCCAGTCCTAACAACAGCATTCAGTTTCACACTTACCTTCTGTGTTATGGAAACTCGAAGAGCTTTAAAGATGAAGAAAAAGCTAATAAGTAATGAGCCAAGTCTGTTAAAAAACAAAGAGCTGACCTATCAAATACGATAATGCTACTGATACAAACCCAGAAGTCACAAAGAAAATAAAGCCAATTGAGTTGCTTGCTTACCCCAAGAATCTGGCTGAATACTAAGGTATAGAGGGGTGTAACTGCCCCATTAACAGCTGCACTGAGAGCCCCTACCAGCATGTAGGGCCATTCTGGAGCATTGACTTTCAGAATCTTTCTGAATGAAACAGGGTCAATTTCATCTTCCACAAACATGTCCTTGTCCTTGAGAAGAAAGAGGGTAAAAATGATCAATGTACCTCCTAGATGTACACATCATCATCTCACAAATGCTGTTTATTGTACAAGTCATCCTTCATTTAGCACTTATAAATTTAAGATTCACAATTTGGAAGTGGCACTGTGGCCCAAGTGGTAGGGCACTTGCCTTAAGCTGAAGAGCACAGGAATAGTGTCCAAGACCAGAGTTCAAGCCCCACAACCGACAAAAAAATAAAATAAAATAAAATAATAAAAGAGTCATAATTTGATTGGTTATGTTTATGTGCATGTATATGTGTGTGTCCTTATTTGATTGGTTATGTTTATGTGCATGTATATGTTTGTGTGTCCTCACAGCAGAACGTGCACCTTTACTGTAGTCATAGAAAGTTGCCTGAAGGTTCCTTTAAAAGAGAAGCTGTTAACAACACCACAGCAGAGTGGCAGTGGCTCTTGTTCATCTTTGCACCCTCAGCACAATGCTGAGCATAGGGTAGGTTGCCATTCATATTTACTGGATGGAAGAATGAAAGAACTTTTCACATTCATGGTGCATGCATACAATAAAACATGTATATATTTTTGCTATGTAAATGGCTCAATGCTAGGCACTGGATTCCCCTAGTTTCCTTGCTTGAATCTCCTGTGTAGATAAGAAGAAAACAGAACTTCCTTTTTGAATCTTGTACCTTGCTTTCTATACTTTGTTTCTGAATTCCAACCAATAATGGTTTCCTGACTTGATGGTAACTTTCTGATCTGTTAATGAAGAATTATATGTATAATGAAGGAGCTAAGATTTTCCAAATAAACATATTAATATGTTAGTAGTAATTTTCATTTTCTTACCTTTGTCTTACTTCATAATCAGTACCTAAATTCTTTAAGTTGGTTGTGAAGTTATATATATCTGATATTAGATTCTAACAGCATGTTACATATGTTCCATCTTTTTTGTTTTTTAATTTCACAGAAAAAGATACCTAAATGTTAGAGACTGAAACCTTTAGAGGCTTCCTCTAATCTTAAATGTAATCTTGGCAGTATAAGCTCTCACCCAATTTATGGGAGCTAAGGGTAAAGCTTGGAGAGTGAGAAGAAGCGATGTTATCTGTCACACTAGCTAACTTTGAATCTGGGGGTGAGTAACCTCACTTAGAATTTGGGAACATAGACATAAAACCATCCCATCTAAATTTTCGGTCAATACTTCAAGAGACCACAAGGTGGAGATAACTGCTTTATGCAAGCAGACCATTAGCAACCTAAGATAGTACATCCCCAATCTACAGAAGGTAAGGTAAGATAAGGTAAGACCTGCTCCATTAAGATGAGAAAAAGAAAGGATTTTATTATTATTTGCACTCGCAGAATTTAGTAAGTATTGAAGTACTTTAAAATGCTAAAATTGAGCAACACTAATTCATGCAAAATGCTCCTTGAGATTCAAAATCCCATTAGCCAAAATTTTTTTTTTTTTGGTCCGGTCGTGGGGCCTGAATTCTGGGCCTGGGCGCTGTCCCTCAGCTCTTGAGCTCAAGGCTAGCACTCTACCACTTGAGGCACAGCGCCACTTCTGGCTTTTTTACTTTTTGCTTATGTGGTGCTGAAGAATCAAACCCAGGGCCTCAGGCATGCAAGGCAAGTGCTCTACCACTGAGCCAACTTCCCAGTCCCTCCATTAGCCAAATTTTATTAACTCCAATTCATTGTTTTATTTTTTATTCCTTAAATTTATAGGACTTCACTATAGTTATTGCACAAACAAGTAGTATAAATACAAGCTCTTTTCCTCTTAGAACTTTAGCAAAATCACATCAGCTTCCTTACATGGCTTTTCTTCCTTTTTCTCCCTCTTAACTACAGAGTATAAGGTAACATGGTTTAAAAATACACTGGATATGCTGGGAGCCAATGCCTAATGTCTGCAATCCTAGTTACCCAAGAGGCTGATATTTTGAGGATTGAAGTTCTAATCCAACTCAGGCAGCACTGTCCTCAAGACTTTTCTCCAAACTAGGAAAAGCTGACCTGGAGTTCATGGCTCAAGTGCACAAGCACCAGTCAAGAAAGCAAGCTGAGCAAGGATCCTGAGTTGAACCTGGTACCAGAAATAACAGTAAATAACATTGAGGGACATTTAGTTGTTTGTTCCTAATTTATAATGCCAATGAGAATATAATATAGAATAGTTTTGAATTTCTCTAACACTAACTCCTGTAGGCAATGGACATTTCCCTTCCTTTGTTGATTCCCCTCTCCCACAGCTTTTCTTGCATCAAAAGAACTGAGGGGAGTCTGATGTCCAGGGCTCTGGACACATGGATGGTGTTCTATGACTGACTGAGTGAGGCAATCTACCAGCTTAATCAATGACAGCAAAGAGCTAGCCCTTCCTTCCTTTCTTTCTTCCTTCCTTCCTTCCTTCCATCCTTCCTTCCTTCCTTCCTTCCTTTCTTTCTTTCTTTCCTTCTTTCTTTGTTTCTTTTTCTTGTCTCTCTGCTTCTCTTACTATCAAACATTTACCCAGAAGCTAGAAAAATAGAAAGGTTGATTATGATCGGTACTGTTAAGTTTAAATCTCAACATACTGTTTGGTCCTTTCTCACTTGAAGTACTATTAAACTTTTTGCATCTTCTCATTATTTGGGGTAACATCATGGACATAAGCAAAGTAGTTGCTTTCAGAACTAGAAAAGTTTTTGAGTGTGTGAAAACTTAACATTCACATGCCTATGAAATATATTTTCTCTCACTGTGCTTCATCCTGCATCTCTTAAATAAATTCTCCTGTCCCACACTATTTAGATACTGAGACTTCTGTTTATTAATAACCTAAAACAAAGAGGCTTAATAATCCATCTCTAATAGACAGGAGGTCATAAATAGTATCATACGTTCTCTCACATTTCTCCATTGTGAATTCATGTGTTTGGCATCTTAATGGGTTCAAAGTTGGAATTTTATTGAAGACAGTTTGAAATTACATCCTGCAAAATGAATGTGCTTATAATTGACCTGTTCTTTGACTTACTTGCTCTAATGACTCTTAAAGCCTGGGTCTTATTTAACCATGGAAACTCAAACTTTCATTCTAGCTTAAAAGTCTCCAATATCCTACTTGCTATCATCCTCCATGACACTAAGTATCCGAGGTGATTCAACAAAAGTAAGATGTGATAACTAAGCTTAAGTTTAGGAAAGGATAAGACAGCATAACTTCAAACAGAGCTCAGTAAGAAAAATGCCATGAACAGATCAAATGTAAGGCTTATAGGGGATTGAAAATGAGAGTATCAGCCAGGTGCGAGTGACTCATGTTTGTAATCCTAGCTACTCTGGAAGCTGAGACCTACAGGAAAAAATTTGAAGTCAGCCCACACAGAAAAGTCTATGAGACTCCATCTCCAATTACCAACAAAATGCCCACTAGAGGAATGGCTCAAGTAGTAGAGCACTGGCCATGAGCAAAAATACCTGAGTGGGAATATCAGGACTAGAAAAGGCTTGGAAGAAGAGGTTGGGTGACTGCCTTTGATGGAAATTGGTATTGTTTTCAACAGCAAGACACAGCATCCTTATGAATGGGCGTTTTATAATTCAAAAGTTTTGACCACACTTATCAAATACATTTGTAGATCAACTACTTTGCCAGTTTTATTATAATTTAAGCAAAGACTTTAAAATCAGAGCAGAAAATAATTTGTTTTTTTTAAGCTTTAAAAGGATACTTCCATATATACAATGGACTTCTATGCCTCCATCAGAAAGAATGACATAACCCCATTTGTTAAGAAATGGAAAGACTTGGAAAAAATTATGTTAAGTGAAGTAAGCCAGGCCCAAAGAAACATAGGTCCCATGGTTTCCCTTATTTGCAATAACTAGTATATGTCTGAGACAAGCAGAAAAGGTCAAAAGCTATGTACGTATGACCAGATAAGATGATGTTAAGTGAAATGAACCCCAAGATAAGGACACAACTGTTCTTTTCTTTCTTGCTATTGTTTCTAATGTCTTTAAAATGTACAGTGTGATTTTTCTTGTTTCTTTTGTATGCTCTTCCCCCATGATATAACCCCTGTTTTCACTGTATTTGATGTCGGTGCTCTGTATCCTGTATACACATTTTTCTAATTGGGGGAGGGGAAGGGAAATAACAAAAAAAAGGATAAGGATACAGGTTGACCCATTGTAACAATGAGATATACAAGACATTACATTGAAAATGAACTTTACAACTTGGGGTGGGGAGGGAGGAGTTGGGGAGGTGAGAATGAATGGATGGATGGTAGGGGATAAAGAAAGGAGGAGGTAACAATGCTTGATAGGAAATGTACTCATTACCTTACTCATGTTACTGTAACCCCTCTGCACACTGTTTTTACAATAATAAAGCATAAAAAAGGATACTTACATATAAGTAATTATTTTTTTGCCAGTTTTGGGGCTTGAACTCTGAGCCTGGGCACTGTCCCTGAGCTTCTTTTTGCTCAAGGCTGACACTCTACCACTTGAGCCACAGTACCGCTTCCAGCTTTTTCTGTTTATGTAGTACTGAGGAATCGAACGCAGGGGTTCATGCATGCTAGGCAAGCATTCTACCACTAACCCACACTGAGCCCTAAGTAAATATTTTCTAAACACATATAATAAATACCATTTCTATGCTTAGTAGAATTGTTCATTACTAGCTCAACTTTAGTTAACATGTATTCTTCACAGGAATGGGATAATTTGTGTTTCTTTTTTATAATTGAGTAAAGTATAGGGCTTGCACTGGGTCCTCGTGTTCCCACTTGTATTTCATCTGACTCCGTGAACCATCACAGATGTACACATAAAAAACACATGCGCTCAGGTAGAAAAGGCATCTCAAAATCCCAGGAGAGACTCCTTCCACTGCCCCCACAGTTGACTGGAGCCTGACCTTTGTGTCTTTGTAAGTAGACCTGTGATCTACAACAGATATTGGAGGTTCGTGTGCCAGCTGAGAAAGCTGAGACCTGGAGCGTTGCCGAATGGAAGCTCTGTAAATAAAGAGAAAGACACAAGATGTAGATGGTTGGGCAGGTTGGAACATGATTCCACTGGTGTCCAAGCTTTCACTACATTCACATAAACACAAAGGTCTGATAGGTCACATGGCAATGAAAACAGGGAACTTCCAGGTTAGGTTTGAAAGACCTTGTCTTGGGTCAGAATGGGTCAGGTTGATTGCTATGGGCCCAGGGCTCTGAAACTGACCAACCTAGATTTAAGTACAACCAGTGAGGGAGAAAGGAGAACATAGTTGTCCTACACTCATTAAAAGTTGCCCAGGGCTTGAATATGTGCCAAGTTTATGATTCTGCTAACTGCTACCATGGCAAAGAAAATTGTTCATTGCTTTTAGTTACCATTCTGGTTTAGGGTACACATTGAATCTCTTTATCTCTGTCTCTGTCTCCATCTACATCTCTATCACCTGTCTCTGTCTCTGTCTCTGTCTCTGTCTCTCTCTCTCTCTCTCTCTCTCTCTCTCTCTCTCTGTGTGTCTCTATTTTTCTCATGTAAGAGTGAAAAGAGAGGAATGTTGGATTCAAGGAGACATGTCTTTATGACTCTAGCACACTGTAGATGGAACTAATCACTTTACTCCCCTGTGAATTTATTCATTCAGAGAACATTAGATTACAACAAGGTAGTAGCTGTGACTGCTCATCCAGGCTCTTGAACAACAAGTCAGCTTAATTACATAACTTGACACCCTGCTCTTTTAGTGACTCTGCCAATCCGTCACCCAGGTTCAACACTGAGCATTTATGTTAAGTCCTCCCTCTTCTTGTTCTTGTGCATGAAGGTTTTTTCAAGTGTCATATGATTGGATGTGAAACCATTCCCCACCCCTCCTCTCTGTCCCCAGAGTGACCTCTGGGATACTCCTATTCCTTCTTATTTGGCCTGTGACTATAGTTATTCCTTTGAATTAGACAACTAATGTTAGGACATCTTTCCAGAAGGTGAAGAAGAGGTGGTATCACCTAGAGCTAGATAAGGTGCAAGACAGAGATAGGGCTCAAGGTCATGGATCTAAAGCCAACTCACAGCAATAGGTACCAAAGATGGAGTAGAGGGGAGGAAGGAGTATCATGGCTAATTCTAGTATCATGACTAGTACTTCTACCTTGCTGTTCTGAACATGGAAGGCTTACAACAGTGTCCTCTTGGGTTTCTGCTACGTTAATCTTATATTTCTTAAGTCTCACTCTCTGATATCATCCTCCAAACCATTCTTTCTGCCTGACATAGGTTGTTATGAGACTATGAGTACTAAGTGTGCTGGGAAAATACACCTGCCAGGGCCCAGTATCCAAGGTTTCTTGTCAGGCAGATCAAAAACACTGGAATAAGATCACATCATACCCTTTTCTGAAACAATACATCATCTTCTCTTTCCCCTCTCAGAAGCTCTGTACTATTTGGTGACTAAACATTGTAAAAACCTTTTTTGCAGTGAAACTCTTAAACTAGGATGAAAGATTAACTTTCCAGTCATGCTAATACTTCAGTGTTTTGAAGGTATATACTTACATATTGATCTAGTGAAAAATCAGCATGTCATTTAGAGACATTCTCTTTTAAAACTAAGAAATAGTTTTATCAGACTGAGGAATAACTTGACTTACTCTGAGAGCAAAAGTGTTTGTATTTCAATTGCCTCTTGGTAGTTAAAAAATGGAGCTAAGTGCATGAATATGATCTTCATAAAAGACAGTATCTCATATTGCACTTAGCTTGAGTGGGGAAAAGACTACAACCAGATTTTTATGTTTTTCTTTGAGAAAAGTAAAGGTTTTACAATGTAGGTCAGGTTGTCCTTGGTCTCACTACATAGCCCAGATGAGTCTCAATTTTGAGATTCTCCTGCCTTGGCTTCCTGAGTCCTGGGATTACAGATGTGTGCTACAATACCTGGGAAAAACTGATTTTTTAAATCCCCTTCCTAAACTCCATAAACAATCTTTTCCCCTGAGAAGCCTCTATCATTTAATCTACTCTCAAATAGTTGAGAAGCACATATGAAACAAAATCCCTATGGAGACATACATTCACTATAACAATGAAGCTTTCCTCTGCCTATGCTTACTCCAAAAAGCCTGGGAATCTGTGTAAGGATTTCCTTGTTGTGTCTGAGACAAGGCCTGAGGATCAGAGTGACAAAAGCCTCCTAAAAATACTTGTAAACTTCAAACTGTCACATGGTTGAGCTCACCTCAAACTATCCTGGTAGCCCCCTCTGCTGAAGGTCTGCTGGGGCACATCGTCTTTGGTTGCATCTTTTCCTATTCAACAAAACAAGAGCCATTCCTTAGTGTATTCAACCACCAGAGTCATATTTAGATAGAATTATTTACTGTGCTTTCCTAGAATGTAGCTACAATATCTGATGTCAAACATTCTGCTAACTTTATTGCAATAAGTAAAATTTGGAACTTGTCCAACACATTTTTTTAAAATCAAAATGTTTAATACAAGTAAGTCATTTGAGATATATGCTAGACTGTTACCTTTATAGAAATAAGTATATTTTAATATGAATCATAAAATACTTAAGGAAAGCCCACTGGAAAGTGACCAAAAGATTGATAGACCTAGCAAACTTTTCAAAATCCTGTCCAAAATGACTTGTGTGTTATAGTAGCTAGGGTATTGTGATTCACAAATACAAATATTAAATGGTGAAGAAAGTTTAGAGAGGTTGGTTAATTTTGCTTGGAATAACCATCAACTTTGAAAGTTCAGATTGATAAAGAGAAAGTAAACTTGGACCTAAAGTGTTTGCATTTGAAAATAAGTATAAAATTTTTTAGTCATTAATGAATTTACTCAAACACTCTGGTATGCAGGACACATTCAAAAACTTCTACTATTTGCAAAATTAAAGAAAAGGAATGGAATTGAAAACTAGAAGACCATGGGTTTAGCTCTATGACTTGATATAATATGTTCCTGAGCTTCAGATGTTTTCTTTACCATTTATATAATGCCTGCTAGACTACAAGGAGAAGAAATTGGGCATTGAAAGCCATAAATTACTGTTTGGGTTTAAGATAGGGTTCAGGGGAAAGGAAAAAGGTACTTGCCCTGCCCATCCTCTTTACAAAGGGTTCGATCTCCTTGGCTTTGCAAAGTCACTAGTGTGAAGTAGATGCCTTTCCTTTCCAACAGTTCTTCATGGGTTCCTCTTTCCACAGCTGTGCCATGTTCAAAACCAATGATGACATCTGCCACTCTGACTGTGGATAGGCGATGGGCAACTGAAATAATTGTGTGCCCGTGCTGCATCTGTAGGAATGTGTGGCACCCCATTAAACAAGACTGAAAGATAGATCTGACACTGACCTTCAGATCACTCAAGAATCTACAAGTAAGTCACAGCCCTAGATCATGTGCATATACTTAAATAGGCTGTACAGGCTTTAGAAAAAACAAGAACAGCTTCTTGCAGCCAAAAATCCCATCACACATTAGTCTAGTCACCACAATTAATTCACAGTATAAAATAAGGTAGGGAGATGTTTAAAAAATCATGTTAGTCTTAACAATAGTCTAAGAATAATATTTTACATGCACAGCTATTGAAAGCAAATCATAGCCATGTTCAACATGTGGAGGATTTTAGTCAGCTGATACTTTGCAAATGATTAGATTGGATACAAGGATCCATGGAGAATCACATCTTGTCCCTCCCCAGGAAGCAATCTTTTCTGCAACAGTGCAAGCACTTCCACACAGACCTTGAGAATGAACTCAGATTTTCCACAAACCTTATTCAGTGCTTCTTGTACCATGGATTCACTCTCATTGTCCAATGCTGAAGTGGCCATGTCCAAAATGAGGATCTTGGGATTTCGGATGAGGGCTCTAGCAATGGCTATTCTTTGTTTCTGGCCACCACTCATCTGGCTTCCTCCTTCGCCAACCAGGGTGTCAAATTGCTAGGAAGAACAGGATGCTGGTCATCAGGGAGATGAGGATGGCTCTTCACAGTGGCTCACAATGAGCCAGTATGAGATTTTTTTTCTAATTTCTTCAGCAAGCATGAATTTCCACAGGGGCAACTTTTACTGAAAGAAATACCACTTCCAAAACAGATGATCTAATCAACATTCGCATGCAAGATAAAGACAAGAATTTATGATTTCATTTCCAGGTACACTGAGCTTAACTTCAAATAAAAATTTCCAACCAAAGTAAAAGTTCAGCAGTCTGAAAATATAAAAGCCATCTTAGAAGACTGAAGTGCATATCAAGTCCTTGTCACCTTTCCCTTAGAAAACACAACAAAACACAATGCTGACAGATCTATTTGTGAATGAAAGCTCAAAGGAGCTTTTTAATCATATAACCAAATACAATGCGATATATAGCACCATATAACCATGGATAGCAAATGGTTATAGAAGATCTCACATGCCTCATATGACATCAGAATCTAACAATATGGTTCAAGTTGTTAGACTCTCATCATGCTCAGAATTAGCCAATATGATTTGAGCTCCTAACACATGTAAAGCATGGTGCTGAAATTGTGTATGTATCATTTCTTATAATCTCCAGAAATACCGCATGAGGAAGATACTGCTGTTCTCTATAAGCAGAGAGTAAAGAAACACTGGCCAAAAAGAGGTAGAATAGTTTGCAAGTTTGCAAACTTGCAAACTCATAAGGCTGGTACTTAGAGAAGTTGAACTTGATACTGAGTTGAGTCTGATTCTAGAGACATACTTTTCAACCATTAGACTACAGCATACTCATAACTGCAAGACTATTCATAACAGTAATTTAGAAATCCAAATATGAAATGTCCAAACTCATTGGCTCAGATGCCCAGGACCACCTGTCTCTCCTGCTTTTGTGTTGTACAATTTTGAGTAAGTTATTAACTTCTTAGAACCTCAGTTCTCCATAAATCAATCAGGATTATAGTTGCTGCATTGAAGAAAACATTTGAGGATTAAATGTGTCAATGAATATGAAGTGCTAGAACAGTTCCTGGAATGTAGTAAGTTCCACATGCATATCAGCTATCAATAATCCTTCTCATACTTGGCAGACCATCAATACCAATGTAATAATACAAAAGGGTTTTGTGTGTGTGTGTGTGTGTGTGAGAGAGAGAGAGAGAGAGAGAGAGAGAGAGAGAGAGAGAGAGAGAGAGAGAGAGAGAGAGACTGCACTTGAACTTGAGGTTTTGAGTTCTTGCTTTGCTGTTTTGCTCAAAGCTGGTACTCTATCATTTAAGCCATACATATGCTTTTGGCTGGTTTACTGGAGTCTCTTGAGTTTATCTGCCCAGGCTGGCTTTACTCAGCCTCTTGAATATCTAGGATTATATGCACCATGAACCACCAGAGATTGTGTTTGTCCAAAAATTGTGTTTGTAGTAGTCATTATGACAGAAATATCTGGGGAATTGTTTAAGACTCTTTGCTTTTTCTTCTTCTTTGTTAGTTGTGGGGCTTGAACTCAGGGCCTGGACTGTCCCTAAGCTTTTGCACTTAAGGCTAGCACTCTACCACTTTGAGCCACAGTTCCAGTTCCTGGGGAATTGTTTTGAATACATGAGATGCTGTCTTAAGGACATAACATATAAGCTGTGTAAGAACAAGAGAACTAAAGAATAATGGTAATGGTTGTTATGGTTTGGATCTTAAATGTTCCCATGGATGAGTTACCAGCCTGTCTGTAATTGGACTTTGGCTTTAACTTCTCTATCTCTGTCTCTGTGTCTCTATCTGTCTTTGTGTCTCTGTCTGTCTTGTTCTCTCTCTCCCTCCCCTTGCCCCCAGTCTCTTCCATGGCTTCCTGGCCACCGTGAAACAGAGCACTTTTGCTCTGCCCACCATGCATCACCATTATATTCTTCCTTGCATCAGGCCCAACAGCAAAATTGCTAGCTGACCATGAACCTTAGTGAGCATTTCTTGACTTGTTTATCTCAAGATTTCGTACAGTGACAGACAACTGACTAACACAATGATGAACATAGAGAGAGCATTGTGCCTCATGTATATTTTAGATACATTCTTTTTTTTTCTTTCATTTTTTGCCAGTCCTGGGGCATGAACTCTGGGCCTGGGCACTGTCCCTGAGCTTCTTTGTGCTCAAGGCTAGCACTCTACCACTTAAGCCACAGTGCCACTTCTGGCTTTTTCTGAGTAGTTTAGTAGAGATAAGAGTCGCATGGACTTTCATGCCAGGTCTGGCTTCGAACCACAATCCTCAGATCCTACCGTCCTGAGTAGATAGGATTACAGGCCTGAGTCACTGGCGCTCTGCTAGACACATTCTTAATAGATGGAATAAGGAATTCTGTTTCAAAAAGAGATTTTAAGAAGAAAATTCCCCAGTTTGGTAGATTTTCTATATATAAATACCTATTCAGAAGAAAAATGTAAACTCTTGGTACCCAAGCTTGACATTAAACATGGCGTTAAAAATTTAACAACCCAGAATTTAATCAAATGAAGATGTGCATTTTCATGTAGCTTTGTTCCTTCTATGAACCCCAGGTTTACCATGGAGTACAGGCTAGGGATACCTGTGGCAGGTTCATGATGAAGTTGTAGGCATTGGCATCCTTGGCAGCGCGCACAATATCTTCCATTGTGGCCTCTTCCCTGCCATACCGGATGTTTTCTGCGATAGTGGTAGAGAACAGAACTGGCTCCTGCTCCACTATTCCAATCTGATTCCTCAGCCACTGGACATTAAGAGAGCGGATGTCATGGCCATCCAGAGTCACCTAGACAGTGTGAGAGCAACAGGGCACTGCTTTGAGCACTTTAAGATTCTAAGTCCTACCATGAGGTATATTTAACCACTGGGGAGAAACATAAAGACTGACAAGATTGTTATAGAACAATCCTTCGTAAAATGTAGTTTTTGAGTGAGAATCACATTAGCTGGATGCTGGTGGTTCATGCCTGTAATTTCAGTTACTCAGAAGACTTTGATCTGAGGATCATAGTTTGAAGACTGCTCAAGCAGGAAAGTCTGTGAGACTCTTATCTCCAATTAACCACTAAAAAGCCAGAAGTCCAGCTGTGGCTCCAGTGATAGAGTACCTCTTGAGAAAAATACTAAAGTGGCCAGGCTCTGTGTTCAAACTCCAGCACAACAAAACCAAACAAAAAAAGAAACAAAAATCAGAAAACAACATTAATAGACATTAAGTTTAGCTAAAGGACAATTCATTGTAGAGACACAAACAAGTAATGTCACCTAACTAATTCTACTGGCACAAGAATGGATACATTTTTTAATTCCTTGATTATTTACCATGCTTTCAATATTTTAATCTTTTAATGTATGACCCAAAAGGGACTTCAACAAAACAATAAAAAATAAACAATATACTCTATCTTGTATGTTTGTTTCATAGAAGCAGATTTTAGTCAGATTCATCAAATAACACTGTGTGTTCAAAAACCATTGGACAAATATGGTCAGATAACCAATGTGCACATGTGAAAATTTGGAGGGATGGGTGGGGTTGGGATAGATGGGGACAGAATGAGGGAAGTGGTGACATTGACCAAAATAAATTGTAATCATAAAATGATATGTTGAGTCTAAACTATACAACTAGTTAAATAAAATAAAAATTAATTTTTTTTCAAAATCAATTGAGAGTAAACAAAAACACAGTAAAATCTTAATATCTTTTTTAAAAATTCAACATATTGGGGAAGGCAATGAAGAAGAGCAAGAATATAGGAGGAATGGTGAGCAAATGCAGTTATTATATTCAATGTACATCATGTAAAGATTGGGAGGGTAGAATGGGTAGAATGGGAGGGAGAAACGAGGGAGATCAATGAAAGGGGTAACATTGATCAAGAAGAATTTCACTCATAACCTGACTTACGGAATTGTAACCTCTTTGCACAACTACTTAATAATAAATGGTTTAAATGGTGATTTTCAAAGATTTAGAATACTGGGGTGGCATATAGTAAAGAATGCCAAACTGAGAAAGGCATGTGTGTGAGAAGAAAGTTCTGAGCTGCTAGCCCAACCAGTGTAACACCATATACATCCTGGGGAACTTATCATATCCATGAAGGAAAACAAGGCCACCTCAAGGCATCAGCTGGAAGCTGATGACCATAATTCTGAGGCAGAATGCAAAGAGCAGGAGCTTTGTCATCCACACACCTAGGTTCAAGTTGTGTCTTGGTCCTAGCTACAAGACCTGAGCAGGTCTCAGTCCCTTTGGCTTTTCCTTTCTTGTGTGTAAAATGGTCACAGACACCTTTACAAGTCATTGTGTAAGAGAGGAATCATTTGTATGTGACATCTAACATAGCATATGATAAATATATGATAAAGCAATTATTAGTATGGTAATTCTTTTAGTTTTGGTCTATGTTTCCTCAAATAAACACAAGGAAAATAAGACAAGAAACATTTGTGAAATTATGCATTCAAAATGATGTGTGTGTGTGTGTGTGTGTGTGTGTGTGTGTGTGTGTGTGTGTGTGTGTGTGTGTGTGTTAGTACTGGGGGCTTGGGCACTGTCCATTAGCTTTTTTGCTCCACTGCTTGGGCCATAGCCTCACTTCTGGTTTTTTAGTGGCTAATTGGAGATAAGAGTCTCATGGACTTTCCTGCCTAAGCTGACTTTGAACCATGATCCCCAGATCTCAGCCTCCTGAGTAGTTGAGGACTAAAAAGGGATGAGCTGCCCACTTAAATTTTTTTTAAACTTTTCAAAACAATAATTAAGGACTGTTCCCTGTAGATTTCTACCTGTGTTCTCGTTTGTATCCTCAGCATTTGGGAGAACTTAAGTAATCCATGATGATTTTGTTACAATACAAAGGGGTGGGCCTGGTAAGTGACTCACCCAAGAAGCAGCAATACCAGTTTTAATGTGCTGGCACACTTAATGACTCAGAAAACATACTCAGCTAGTCATGGAGTACTGTCACGATGCAGAAAACATATCGTGTGAATGCAGGCTATGCATGTGCCAGGACTGTCTTAGTTTGACATTGTACTACGATTTGGACTTCCTAGTCTCCACCCATTGAAATTTCTGGAAGATACATACCATGCCTTCACAGGCGTCATAAAATCTCTGAATAAGTTGTAATGCTGTACTTTTGCCAGCCCCACTGGGTCCCACCAGAGCTGTCATTTCCCCTGGTTTAATGACCATGCAGAGGTTATTTAAAATCTGGAAAAGAAAGAAAATGAAAACTAAGTGAAATAAGCCACACCCAAAGAAATATAGGTTCCATGGTTTCCCTTATTAGCAATAATTAGTATACATCTGGGCTAATCTTATCAGATAAGCAGAAAAGCTCAAAAGTTATGAATATTAAAAGAAAATTTAAAAGTTCAAATTATCACTATAAATCAAACCAAGCAATTCAGGTGCAAGTTAGGATGCTTTGTAAGGAAACTATATGATTGTATGCCTACTTATGTCACCACAGTACCTAAGGTAAGGCTTCCGCATTGAGCAAAAGGCTTAATAGTTGTGGTCAATAAGTAAAATGATATGTGCTAATATTAGTAAAATAAACTTTAAATTTTTTGTTGTTGTTTTTTTTATTTTTATTTATTTTTTATTGTGAGAATACCGTACAGAGGAGTTACAATTACATGGGCAAGATAACGAGTACATTTCTTATCAAGCATTGTTGCCTCCTCGTTGTTTGTTGTTTCCTCTTCCTATCCCTTCCCATACTCCTCCCCTCCCCCCACTCGGTCCTCCCTCCACCCCCCACCAAAGTTGTTAAGTTCGTTTTTTGACATAACGACTTGTACATCTCATTGATGCAATGGGTCCACCCGTATCCCTAGTTAAACGATTTGTTTTGTTTTGTTTTTGTCCATTGTAGGGCTTAAACTCAGGGTCTGGGCACTGTCCCTGAGCTCTTTTGCTCAAGACTAGTGCTCTACCACTTTGACCTACCTTTCTACTTCCAGTTTTCTGGTGGTTAGTTGGAGATAAGAGTCTCATGGACTTTCTTGCCCGGGCTGGCTTTGAACCACAGATCTTAGCCTCCTGAGTAGCTAAGATTACAAGCATGAGCCACCAGCACCCAACTCAAAAGTTTTATTCCAAAATCTAGTTTTAAACATTCTGGCTGGGCAAATAGCTCATGCCTATATTTCAGCTACTTGGGATATGGAGTTCAGTAGGATCATGGTTTAAGACCAGTTCCATGGTTCAAAGCCAGCCCATACAATAAAGTCAACAAGATTCCATCTCCACAAATGCAGAGCTGGTTGTGTAGCTCAAGTGGTAGAGCACCAACTAAGTAAGCAAGCTGAACAAATATAAGACCCTGAGTTCAATCATCAGTACTGTTCCTTCCCAGGGAGAACAAAAAGGCAGAATAAGTATCATTTCAAAGTTAGTTCATTCAAGGAGAGATTCTAATTTTCTGTAACAGGGATCACCCTTATAGGTCTTTGGCAGGAAAACTGTAAATTTACTTTACTGTTTGCCTTGAATAAACACCTAATACAAGACATGCAAGCAAATCTCCAATTCCCCTTCTTCTTTTTTTATTGTGAAAATACCATTCAGAGGGGTTACAATTACATGAGCAAGGTAATGAGTACATTTCTTATCAAACATTGCTGCCTCCTCCTTTATTTCTCCTTACCATCCTTTCCCATCTCCCCCCTACCCCATCATCCCCCCGCCCTGCGCCAAAGTTGTAAAGTTAGTTTTTCAACATAATGTCCACCTGTATCCCTGTTTACTCCCCTTCTTATTAAGGCTAGTGGAGTGAGGCTGGTGTATTACAGGTGGGAAGTAAGCAGCTCCAGACATCAGCTTCCCATTGCTGCTCATTACTACCTAGTTAGTGTGCCCCACCCTCTTTGTCTACAAGCAGTGATGATGAAGGCATGCTTCTTGTTTGCTAACTGCCTTGTCAACTATTTGTCCTGTACTTAGAATGACAGGCTCTGCCACTCATTTCAACAGAGCCTTGTAGGGTTGATTCCATTTGAATGTCCTGTTAAGCCATGTTCCAATCAGAAGAATTTACACAATATAATCATTCCAAAGATGTGGTGTGTCACCTAAGAGGGTACAACCTTAGTACACTTACTTTTATTCCTAAAGCTTAAGTCAGGCTTTGAAAACCAAGCCATCCGGGGCCCTAGAATGAATCATCAGAGAATCAAATGTCCACTCCTTCCAGGGAAAAGGCTGGCACTCACCTTTACGTTTGGTCTGGAAGGATAGCAAAAGGTCACATTGTGGAATTCAATTTCACCCTTGATTCGATCCAGCTTGTAACCATCCTCTGACATGCAGTCAATGGTGGGTTTCTGAGCGGAATAGTGAAGACATAACAAGCACACATTACATGTAATTTTCTGATCATCTTAGTGTGACTTAACTCATAAAACAGAACAGCTAGGTAAAACTTCACAGAGGTATTCTACAGATAGCATGCTTCTGCCTTAAATATTTATGAATAAGTGATAACAATCACTATTACTTATTGAAATATTAGTGAGATATTACATTACCATATATTGTTACAAAGTATGTTATACTAATGTAATAAATAGATATCTTTATTCAATTACTAGTGTTTATCTAGTTGTAGCTATGAGATTATGTACATCAGTATTATATAATCATTTCTACAAATGTAGTAATAAAAAGTTATTGATATATAATATATAACATCAATATATATTATGACTAATGTTTACTATAATACATTATATTACATTAGTCATGTTACTGAGATAGTGTTATGTATAAGTATTTTTAATGTGCTTTTTTCATTTACATAGTCACCATAATATAACTGGAAAGGTGATATGCTTATTTCTCAGATAAGGAGGTAGAAGGATCCCAGATTATTTCATACCTAAGATCATACAACCAGTCTACCAAACTAGGCTATATGTGAATAACCATTGCAGAAGATTAAGTGTATATAAACAATGCCATCAAACACTGTCAGCTTGCCCTTTATATCTTGAAATTTCACTTCTATTGTTAGCAGTGAACCTAATCTAAAATTCAGTCATTTTGGCTAAATAGACAAGAGCAAGGACTCCTGCTATCAGAATACTTCAAATCGAACTTTTTCTCTATCCAGCAAGCAGTAATAGAAAATCATCAGCACTGATCTATTTGAAGGTATGGTGTAATCTACTTTCTTCTTCTTAAGTATCTAATAAAGATCATAAAATCATTCTTAATGCCTTCATTTGTGTTAAGGGTCCTTTTACAGTCATAACTTCCTTTGAGCATATAACAACCTGTAGAACATGGTAGTATTCAAACAGATCAACATCTTTATGAAACTTCCAATAATCTGGCTCTACCAAAGCATATAGGAAGCAGGTTTTTCCAAGTTAGAATTACCATTATCAAGAAACTAACAATAACAAATGCTGACCAGGAAAACACTCTTTTACATTATTGGAATGTAAACTTGTTCAACCTCTCTGAAAAGCAGTATGGAGGTTCCTCAAAAAAACTAAATATAGAATTAATCTATGCCTCACCAATTCCACTCCTCCTGGTCCTTTATACAATAAGGCACCAACAATGCTATAGTAAAGCCACCAGCACAACCATGTTCATTGCAGCATTATTTACCATAGCCAAGATATGAAATCAGCCTAGATGCTCCTCAATGGATTATGTTTATATACACAATAGAATTTTATCCATCCATTAGAAAACATAATATCATACTATTCATAAAGAAATGGAAAGACTTGGAAACATAAGTTGCATGATTACCCTTATTTGAAGGAGCTAGAATGTGCCTATGAATCTGGAAGGTACAAAAATGAATATAACTGAATTAACTGAGGTATAATAAACTTTACAGAGAGCTCAAATAATATAATTCTTTAGAAAGACTAAGTCAAAGCCCAACAAAATAAATACCAGGAGATGGGTACTTGCAAGGGGGTGGGGTGGCAAAAGTAAAGGGATAGAGGAACGAAGGAAGAAAGTGGGGATACTGCAATAAAGAATTTATTGTATATCCCACAAAATTAAGAAAAATAAAGGAAAGGGTGGGTTGAAAGGAGGTAAAAAATGTTGAAGGGGTAACAGATTAAGATGCATTGTATACATACACTGCTTTGCTAAATGGAAAAAATCAAAAATATCCTACCAAAACAAAAAGAGTATCTTCTTCATATACATTAAATCTCATTGTTTAGCAAAACACAATTGTAGTTCAGGACATCCATGAGCACCTATAATTTCCAGGGCTTCTGAACATTTTTCCCAGAGGGAAAAACATCAAGTTTTCACCTTCTCCCTGTTTTCAGATTGGAGATCCTACCTTTGTTTCCAATATGCTTTCATAGACTAACCAGTAAAATCCTAGCCAAACTACCAAGATCCTGCAAAAACTGGTAAAGACTTCAAGGTATATTAAGAAGATGAACTAGCCAAGCG